>NC_091754.1:54128779-54501904 GCF_043380555.1 Nothobranchius furzeri
CAAATTAATTGCAGAATTATGGGGGCTTGGTTCCAACCTTGTTTGTGTTCTGGTGAAAATGAAGATCAGTTGAAGTGTTGGTTTAAAACTCCCCAAACAGAAGCTACTAAACTGCTTTTTTCTAGTAGTGCCTGACCCTGTGCATTCTGGGACATGTAGTTTTAGTGCTGTTTACGCCCTGCATTCACAGAACGGTTATAATAATAAATATAAATCTCATGGGTGAAACAGAAATGTTACCTTGTCTTTGTATAAAGTGACAGTAGTCTTATAAAAGTAACATCATGACTAGCAATAAAACTTTGACATTACATTGTTATTTCTGCTGAAATGTTAATAAATCCCTGCTTGGTGCACGAGAAGTGCTGCACAAATCGCTTGTAAATGACCAGGTTTAAAAAGGCTACATTAAAATTAATCTGATTGTGTATAAATGGGTTAATAGTCAAAAAGAACACGTAGTACTAAAAGTAAGGGGTTACTTCTAACCAAACAATCTTTATTGACCAAGGCATTTCAGATTTTGGCCAAGAGATTGTTTAACACCTGGGTTCTTCAATCTGTGGCTCTGGAGCCACGTGTGGTTCTCTGGAGCCTTTGTAGGGACTTCGTATAACTACTAAGCACACGAACATTTGTACGGTTTAAACATTTGAAAGCCTGTTTGGAATTTTCACATCAGACTGATGTAATAAACACAAGCAGGTTGGGTTGACAGCATAATTCAGTCACCAAAAACAAAATCTTTCTACTTCTTTTATGAAAAATGTTTGAAATTCCATAATCAGTTCTGTTCCTGACTTAAGTTACACACTTCAGACAAAAACAATTTAGCTTTTTCTAAAAAAAAAAAAAAAAAAACATTTGCAAAGAAGTAGATTCTTGATTTTCCCCCTTTTTCACCTTAAAATGAATGTCACTGGTAAATAAAGCACATGTACATAATATTTAATTGTTATTTCAGGGGTCAGGTAGGTTTTGTGGCTCGCACAAGGTGTTTATTTAGTAGATCTGATGGTAAAAAAAATTGCTTTTCAGTTGTAAAGATTGCAGACTGGAGCTATGGAGTAAATCCATGAGATTTACTTACTTACTTACGATGCATCCGACACTATTGGCTGAGAGAATGATGAAATTACGCTGCACGAACGAACTGGAGGCGCATACAATCAAAAACTAAATCCATGGGATAATTTCCCATGGATTGTGACGAGGATATGAGAGCCAGACTGGTGTGTGCATTTAATACACGTCTGGCCTGTAGGAGACATAATCTTCAAAGCGCTGATGCGCGTTGCAGGCGACACGTCGCAGTCCCCTCTGCACTACACCACTGGGTGTTCTCAGCACTGTTTCAGAATGACTCACACAGCTGGAGACTAAAAATAGCTCATGAGGCTGCCTCCTCGGCTCCCTCTTATCTCTGTACCATCTTTCTGCCTCTGTTTCTTCATCCCTCCCTTCGTTTGTCTTTCCTTGTCCAAAATTTGAACACAAATACCTCAAACAGATGAATTAAGAGTATAAATCCTTGCCTGGAAAAAGATAACCCAGAAGGGAAGTGGGTGTAAAGAAGGGAAAAGAACTATGTGGCACAGCTTGGAAGTGATGAACTCCGAATATGGGTCGAGGCCCGATGATATCAAAGCTGAGATCAGATAACGAGAAATGATATGGCTTGGTTCCATTTTCATCATTACGCAGACGTAACCTACTTTTCTGCCAGAGCACTGATCTGCCGCCATTACATTTATTATCTAAGAAATTAATCCAAATGAAAGTTGTTCAGTAAAAATGCATTCCCTGCTGTAAAATACACTCTGAACCCAACAGCGTTCATTCGCCTTTGCACTTGGGAGCTGCAGAGTACAGTCGTGAGCTTGTACGCCGGTCACCGAGCCGTTCCACCGGAGAGGCTCGCCGTGTTAAGTGCTCGGCTCAAAAACACCTTGACAAGCAGTTGCCGACGAAGGACAGGCTGTTCCGTGCATGAGCCCTTATGTCAACACGCTGCACTGATATCAAACTGTGATTAAATATTATCTATAATGCAGTCGGTGCTCGGCTCTGCTGTCCTGGAGAGCGAGGGTGACACCAGATTGGTCTGCGAGGGGATGTGCTGCAGAGCAAATCTGACAAGGAGGTAGAGGGTTTTCCACACAAATACGGGAACGTGACGGCTCATACTGATAAGGCACTTTTTTTTATTAAAACTCCTTTCCTCTTGGTGAGGCTCTATGAGATACCTGCAGCCAGGTTTGACCCAAGACTACCTTAGAACTTCGTAGTTGCACTTAAGCACTGAGGGCTGTGGGTGCAAGTAGGGTGGTGTGGTGGCATCAGCTGGCCAGACAATGCCCGCACTGCCCGCTCACCACAGCCACGGAATTCACCTCATCAACACTCACTAACACCATATTGGCGCAGGTGGAGGGAGACTAGGGGTCTTGGCACACCTCTGTTGTTGCTTGGCTTCCTGGGGCTGGAGGCTAGGAGGGAGATCCGGCCGTCTGGTTGGGGTCTGGGGTGGTGGGTTGCTGTGCTCAGTGTTGGGCGGGGGTGCCTGCTCATCAGCACCCCAGCAGAAAGGGTCAAACTCTGGTAACCGGTAATGGTTGAACCCCATGTGCTGCAGTACTGGGACCAGAGTGAAAAGAGGGTGTATGGGGAGCATGAGTGGGTGTCCGGCGTGCATTTTTGTAAGTCTTAGGTTGTATGTGCATGTATGAGCATGAGGGAGGGAGTGTGTGACTGTGTTTGTGTATGACTGTATATGTCAGGTGGGGCCTTTGACTCCTCCCTTCTCCTGGGACTTCTTTTGATGTTCGTCCCCCCCTCTCCCTGCCACACCTGGTGTGGGGTGTGGTGCCTTGGTCTGCCTGGGTGTTCGTGGCTCCCGGGTCAGGGAGTTTAAGATTTTTGGCGTCTGCCTGACCAATCCCGGTGGCTGCCTGGTGGGGTCTGGGTCCCTGGGCTCTGCTGGGTCCCCAATGGGGGTGGTCGCCCCTGGGCCCCGGGTCGTTGGGACCCGGGTTCGGCCAGCTAGGGGGTGGGAGGCTGCGGGCGGGCCTGTGGGCTTGCTGCTGATATCTCCTGGGACTCTGCCGGCTGCTGGTTGTGGCCTCGCGGGGCGATCCTCTGTGCCTCTCGAGGGGGGCGGGGGCATTTCTAGTCGCAGTCTCCCTAGGGTTCCTGTGCTCTGAGGCAGCTCCTGGATCTCTGGGACTTGGAGCTCCCTCCGTCTCCTGCACATCTTTAGGAGGCAGATGTGTGGCCCCTCACACTCTCTATTGGACGCTCCTATAGAGAAACCTTACATAAACAAGTGCGTGTACACCATCGACATCAATATACTGGACATCTCCTTTCCATAGGCTCCAATATCATGTTTTTGAGGCCAAATGGGAGGTGGCCACCACCACCATTTTGACCATGTCACAGGTTCCGTCAAGCCCAGACAATTCCACAAAAGGGAAGAGAGGAGGAGCTGAGGGTGGGGCTGTAAGGCTGGGATCAACTGACCACACCCGGTCGAACTAGCTACAAGCTAACCTGAGCAGGCAGCCCGCGCATCAAACAGAAGCCGCGATCAGACAGAGATGCGCCGAGCTGCGGGAAGGGGAGAGCCAGGTGGAAAACAGAGGTCTCCTGAGAGTTCCACAAGCGGATAGTCTGAACCCAGCTCCACCAACATGTTATATTTTAACCCATTTTCTAAAGTGCAGCATTATGTTAAATGCACTGGGTTTTACCCTATTACATTTAAATGTCATGGTTAAACAGTACATGTTAAAATCTAAGCTCAGCTCGGCAGTGACCTAAAATACATAAATATAATTTTACTTACTGAAAAAATGAAGTGGAGACTCCTTGAACGCTCTACTCGTGCAATTAATGCCACAGCAAGTCATTTTGTCCAACAATTGCACAAAAAATATCCAAAAAAGAATACACAAACACAGAGACTCTAAATCCCGGAGCAGTTTCCAAGCCAGACCGAGGCTCTACTGAGGCCTTTCCACGGAGCTAGCTCTGTGGTCACGTGGGTCTGATGCTCATTATTTATACAGAATTTTAGGCTTTTAATACACTTAAACAGAAGAGTGAGAAAAAAATTCACCCCCCTCAGAGTTGTCATGAGTGTAAACTAGATCATTAAAACCAAAAACATGTTCTGGTACCAGGCTGTAAACATGTTTATTTCTGCTGTGAAATTGGTATTTTTAACATGGGAGTCAATGAGGATTTGCTCGCTTCTGACACCAGCCCCTAGTGGATGAGGGTGGAACAGCAATTTTTGGTACTTCCGGGTTGGAGTCAATTTTAGAGCGCCATTGTGGGGGCTTGGTGTACACACAAAGGTGCTCACATGGTGCTCTCATAAGTATGGACTTGGGCACTTTAAACACAGGTCTTAAGGCTGTGGTTGGCACTAAATGCACTGTGATTTATTATCGTGTGATTGTTCAGTTAAACAATGTTGATTTTATATTTCTTCATCAAGTTGACGCAGTGATAGCTTGATCTTGTATTGTTGTTTTGTCCCATTTTTTTTCTCTTTCTGCAGGTCTAGAAGCAGACTTGTTCATTATTGTTTATTTGTGTGGAAGTTTAGCAGTTTAGCTAGCTGAGCGAGGATACATGGGAGGTGTCTTGTAGCCTAGCCTTGGTCAAAAATTACCCAGAATACAGCGCGGCATTTTCAAAAGGATGGCGGATCATAAGCCGGCAGCTACTTCGGTTTCAAATTTCAAGTTTAAACATGAGTCAACTAATTTAAAATGTTTTTTTTTTTTAGATCCAAAGAAGTTATCTATGGTTGGTTAGTTGCTTAGTAGTTGCAGCTTCGGTGACTGGCGGGTTGTAACTCGCTTTTATTTTTAATTTAATAAACATATACACAATTTTGAAAGTAAAAGGTTCGTTATATATTGATATTGAAACTTATACGTATAAAATATAATGTTGTCTCCCGTGTCACATGACTTTACGTGACCACCGTGGAAGCTGCGGTCACGTCATGCAAGTCTGTTCCATTTAACTGTTTTCTTTGACCAAGGAAGGACAGTGTCCTCGTAAGCAAGGCGCCTGGCCTCACAAGACATCGCCTCGCAAGGCCAGGCACCTTGACATTGAGAAACACACTATGTAGTGGACTCTAGTTCACTACACAACATTTTCTTCTTGTCTCACTGAGTAATGTCACAAATTTACAAAAAATCACTTATAGCCTTAAAGCAACAATCCATATAGTTTCCCCTTTTCAGCAATTATGTATGATTTTAATCCATAAATGTGATCGCCTTAACCTAAACTGGGATACAGAATACAACTAAAAACCACCCCCGTCCCATGGAGCCCCATGTAATTTAATTGAGCATCGCTCAGCCTTTGCCAAAAGCGTTGACATCTGCTTATGTACAGATGTCAAAGAGTGTGCAAGCTCTTTTGCAGAAGTACCCAGACAGATGCAGATTTGGCTAAATTTCTTATCTTTAAAATACACATGAATAAACTGCATAATGCGAGAATAAAAACGGCAAAACGTGTTTTAGCTTTGATGGCTGCCTAGAGGTGCGCATTCACGAATCACAGGTTTTGCTGCCAGCTTTAATTACGGAAGCAGGTAGAGGGATTTAAAGGTGCAATATGTTTTATTTTATTTTTGATAGATGGTGGCTCCTGAGAAAAAAACTCAAGATTTCTACTTTCAAGTATCTAGATGGAGTATTAGGATCAGTACTTTCATCAAAAGCCAGCCACTTCAAGTCCAGTACATGTCTACATTTGGTAAGGGTCAATTTGATTTCTATATAACCCCGGGTTTCACGCTGAAAGCATCAGCGGTGCAGTGTTTCAAACCAGCAGCAACGCGGCTATTTCTAGGCGCGTCCCAGAAGCGGTGTGCTGCACCACTAAAGATAGGATCGGGTTCTATTTTTGTCGCGTGCCGCTTCTGGGATGCATCAATTTCCACAGTTAACATATGGCTAAAGAGGAAATCACACACGGTTTCAGTGTAAAATCACCGATAAATTTCAAAATAAAAGTACTGCAGCCATGCTATTTCATATAAATGTAGCTTACGTGTGACCCAACAGCTTATTTACTCAAAGTATCGTTCCAGAAGTGTAACGGTGTGCTTTTCATGGCTTTATTCTTGGCAGTGGTGAAGAACATCATCTATGATATCAAACGTGATTTTTTTCTTTTTGGTTTAATGGCGGATTGCGTCAACAAACAGTGACCAGAAGTCACGAGGGATCTTGTGATCTTGCGAGTCCAGCGAAGTAAGTAAACCGCAAGTAAACCGTTCCGCTGCCGTTTTGCTTCGCTGATGCTTCCTTAAACTGGCGTTAGTCTTATTTTGTAAGGTAAAATAAAGAGTATTATAACAAAGTTGTTACATTTACATTAGACAAATTGAATGATTTTAAAAACTAGGTTGATTGGCTAGCTTATTGCTACTTTCTACAGATTTTAGAGCTTGTTGCTGTCTAGATATTTGAATGGTATTGAGGCTTTCCATTTCAGCTCCTTTTGTCCCAGTCCGAACCAAAAGTCATCTCAAGGCGCTGTATGGGGGGAAGACAGTAAAATTCAAAATTTTTTTTAATACAGTACAAATTTTGAGTTTCTTAAATCTACCTTCAGCAAAGTTTTATGTTTTCATATCTGGCACCTGAAAGACACCTTTATTTTAGACATTTAAAATGTGATGTACTCAAAATCAATAGAAGTGTTTGTCGTCATACACTTTTAAGAATTAGTTATAGATAACACCTGACCATACACTTATCATTAGCTTTAGGTGATTTTAGCTGCACATTTTCGGGATGGATTTTCTTCATTTAAAAAGGAAGAGCTGACACTTTCTGTGTGTCTTTTCTTCTCACGTCTTGTAGAACCGATGTTGGTATCAGCAAGTCAAACATCTGTCCAGCAGCTTGCAGCCTGTTCCTGCAGCTCCACATGTTGTACCTGATGTTCCAGTTATACGTGCACACAGTCTGACATCCACTATGTATCATTAAACAACATCTCATCTGAAAAATGTCCAACCAGCAGCCTTCTTCCACACCGTCGCCAACCAACTTTCCTAACAGTTGGTGAGGAACATTTGTTCATTAGCTAAACCAATGGCTCCAGCCCTAAGAGGCGTTTATTCGCGTATCCAGGCTCTTGGCAAACTCAAAAACATGCGTCGGTTGGCGGGATGTAGGAGTTTCACTTGCTGAACCTTGTTTAATGCCTTTGACAGATGCTGTGTTAATATTGAGCACTACAGCTGCTAATAACAGCTCCATGTGACTTGATTCAGCTTGTGTGGAAACACGCGGCACCGTGAGAATATATTCACCCGCTGTGCTGTATAAGGCAGCGGTTTCTATGTCGACTGAAGCAGGCTGTAATTACAAACTGCTTAAAGAGCAACTTAACAACACAGGAAAGGCTGTGTGTTTACTCTGAGACGTTTGTAGATGTTCAAGTGAACGGAGCTGACTGCCATCGGGAAAAAAGGTCTTACACAAAAAATAAACTTCAAAAAGAAATCAGCTGACAATTTTATCCAAGGCATTAATTATGTTCCATCATATGTAGCAGGGAACAATGAAAAATAAGTTCCTCTCCAGTTTCATGAAAGCATTTTAGAACGGTAATCGGTTGTAGAATTGTTTAAATTAAATAAAAACAAAAAGTTTTCTCACTTCATATTTTCCGATACAAAACGTGTGATGAGTGTTTGTCGATCTTTATTCATGTTGTACAGTTGTTGCCAAAGCTTTAGATGTGGGATGCGAGGCTTAAATTCCTGCCTCCATCTAAAAGGATAGGTTATCCAGAGTTATCTCTGTAGTTATGCTGCTATAGGCTTAGACTGCTGGAGGACACACTGACCACTTTTCACACACTACTACTTTCTTCTACAATCTGCTCTTTAACTGTATTATTTTCTGCAATTTCAGCTGTTAACTTTATTTTTTCTCTAAGTGTTTTTCTCCCCAGAAGAAGCTACAATGATGTTCTGCCGAGCTGTGGTGGCCTCATGGTGGGGGGCATCGTCTAGCACACTGCTGCTAACCACTAATACATTCTCCCTCTCCTGATAATAACTTTTTACTTTCCTTGACGTTGGATGTGCTACTACTAGTTTACCCGTTTAGCAATAGATTCACTAGGATAAATACAATAAAATGTATCTCTCACCAAACAGAATATTTACTAAGAAATCACAATGTAACAATAGACACATTGCTCTGTGTGTGTGTGTGTGTGTGTGTGTGTGTGTGTGTGTGTGTGTGTGTGTGTGTGTGTGTGTGTGTGTGTGTGTGTGTGTGTGTGTGTGTGTGTGTGTGTCTGCTCTGTCTTCTCGATCCCCAGTGAGTCGTGGAGGATGGCTGCTTATACTGAGCCAGGATCCTCTGGAGGTTTCTTCCTGTTAAAAGGGAGTTTTCCTCTCCACTGTCGCTAAATGCTTGCTTAGTATGAGGATTGCTGTAAAGTCACTGACACTAGTCAGTGACTTGATGCAATTTGCTGGGTTCCTTATATAGGAAACATTATTTCTGATTGGCTTAATGAACTGACCTGAATTGGAATGTTTTTTATGTGAAGTGCCTTGAGATGACTCATGTCGTGATTTGGCGCTATATAAATAAATTGAATTGAATTGAATTAAACTCCTGCCTATTTAGTGACTGTCTGATTTTATGCATTAAAAAATGATTACAAAATGAAACATTTTATTTTTGAAAAGTTTTGAAAAAAGATGCAAACTGATTTATTAAGAAATAATAGCCAAAAAATATTATTAGAGGTCAATTTACATAGAGGCGCTTAACGCTTATACTGCAGCCATCCACTAGGGGGAGGACTAGCTGTTAGCTCATTATGCCGGTTTCACACTGGAAGCATCAGCGGCGCGAAACGGCAGCGGAACAGTTTACTATCAAACTTCAAAGCTTCACACCGGGAGAGCCTTGGCAGCAGCACGGCTTCCTCGCTGGACTCAGGTCATGGTTTGTTTATACAATCCGCCATTAAACCAAAATAAAAGAAAAAACGTTTGATATTGCTGTTAGATGTCATGTATGATGTTGTTCTTCTCCACTGCCAGGATTAAAGCCATGAAAAACACACCGCTGCACTTCTGGAACGATGCTGTGAGTAAATAAGCTGTTGGGTCACACGTAAGCTTCATTTATATGAAATTGCATCACTGCAGTACATTTCTTTAGAAATTTACTGGTGTTTTTACACTGAAACTGTGTGTTATTTCCTGCCTAGTCCTATGTTAACTGTGGAAATTGACGCATCACAGAAGCGGCGCACGGTAAAAATAGAACCCGAACCTATCTTTAGCGGTACGGTGCGGCGCGCCGCTAAAAATACTGGGGATAGCATAGCCCTATTTCTCTAGCGTTCTACAACAGGCAAGATACGGCTGAAATTTCTCCTTTTTCCTCCAACTTGTTTTTCTGCCACCTTTAGTCCACAAAGTCCTCAGCCTTGTTAGCTGAGTATCTAAAGAATACCTCTGAAACTAAAAAAATTTTTTGCATTGCTATGAACAATTTGAATGTAGTAAATTGGACTCTTGAAACCCGTTTCCCCTCCTCCCGCTTCTTCTTTGTACACGAGTTTAAATGGGCAGCGAGGTAAAAGGAAGCAGATCCAGCGAGTGTGTTGATCTGGATTCATTAGCATCCGTGCCTGGGCGAGGAACCAGAACGTGCAGTTGGCTGATGAAGCTGCGGTGGATGAGTTTAAAGACTCGAAACAGCAGCTTTTTGAGAAACAAAGAGCAAGCATCAGCCAGCTTAAATGAACATTGTGTGACATTTGGCATCGCTGTCATTTGGTGCCGATAATGACGTGAGGAGAGCTTTGCATGACTCATTTCCCATCATCCTGCAGGGGTCTACACCTTTTTGCAGCAGCTTCACTTCGAGCAACATTTTTTATTGTATTTGATTTCATCTGAGGTTTTATTTTTTAACACTTTTTCCTCAAGCCGAGCCTCTGAAGCCACATTACCATCATCTTCTATATTAAGTAAGTCCCTAATATCACAGAATTAACCCATTTGTTAGCTTGTTCATAGCGCCACCCTTTATTGCAATAGTTCCTACAGTTGCTATAAAAAACCTTCCCACTGATCCTTTTTGGGAATAGAAACCTGAGTCAGGGTGACATTTTTATTTAATTACAAGAATTATTTTCTTTTTCTAGTTTCTAAAACTCTGGCGTTTGTACTTGTTTTCAAAGGCTCTTCAAAGTTTTTATCGAGGTGAGAAGTTCTTCGAGCAAAAGGTTGCTGTGGAGACCAATTTAAGGCTTTGCTTTGTGCAACTTACACCGCCTAAATAGGGTTTCCTTCATAGTAATAGGAATAGCAGCAAGCAGCATAGCTCACTAACTAGCTCCCTTGTTGCTGCAACAGTTTGTGTAGCAATCAATAAAGCATTGGCGGCAATGCTCTGGGAATTATCAGGAAGGCCTGGAACACTCGACCAATCAGATTCCTTGAATGACAGTACCTGTTGCATAAATTATTGAGAAGGCCAGAGACAGCTGAGTCCGATGCCATCTGTTAGGTAGACGGATAAACAGATGTGTGTGCGTACGGGACTTCTCGGCGCCTGCATCTCATTTCTAAACTGTGACTACCTTGCAGGATCTGCCGACTGCTCCTTGTCAAGGTTCAAAGTCACTTCCTATCCATTTTTGATTGCCTCTGCGCCTGTCAGTCATCTGAGTCAGAGGCAAAGGCGTTGCAGCCGTGTTATTCGTCCCGGAGACAAATTGACATAGACTCACTCTGAACGCCTGCAGGAAGAGCTCAGCTCACTGAAGCAGCAGAATCATCAGGGTGTGTCAGGTATAGACGAACCAGTGGGTCATATAGAGGCCTGCAGTGAAATTAAGTGGCACCGCTCTATTTCCTAGTTGCCGGCTTGCCACTTTGCTCATTCCTTCGTTTAAACTGAAATCTCGGGGACATTGTGTGTTTTCTGTTATTACTCTAACCTTGTGGAATAAGCTGCCTTAGAAAATAAGGCAGGTACCTTCTCTCGCAACTTTAAGTCAGGACTGAAAACACATTACGTTATTTCAGCTTTAAATTTGAACACCCCAACATATAGGCACCAAGATGGGGGGCAACTAGTATGCCCACCCCTGCTCGGCGCCTCTCAATGGGAGCAACTCCAGAGTGGTAGAAAGTCCAACCCCTCTCAAGGAAACTGGTTCCAGAGCCAGAGCCATGCGTTGAGGTGAGTCTGACTATATCTAGTCGTAACCTCTCAACCTCACACACCAACTCAGGCTCCTTCCCCACCAGAGAGGTGACATTCCATGTGCCAAGAGCCAGCTTCTGTAGCCGAGGATCAGACCGCCAAGGTCCCCCTCCCTCGACTACCACCTGTCACACACTGCACCCGACCCCTTTGGCCCCTCCCACGAGTGGTGAGTCCATGGGAAGGGGGACCCACATTTCCTCTTCTGGCTCCGTGGGTGAAAGCCCGGCCACCAGGCGCTCACCAATGTGCCCCACCTCCAGGCCTAGCTTTAGAGGGGGGCCCCGGCGACCCATGTCCGGGCAAGGGAACACGGTTTCCATTTATATAATTCATCCTAAGAGGTCTTCAGGCTGCTCTTTGTCTGATCCCTCACCTAGGACCTGTTTGCCATGGGTGACCCTACCAGAGGCAGAAAGCCTCAGACAACTTAGCTCCTAGGATCATTGAGACACTCAAACCCCTCCACCACGGTAAGGTGGCAGCCCAGGGAGAGGATGTGTGTAAATGTCTATGGTAAAAGAGATATCTGTGGGATTAATGTAGAGATAAATGTTTCAACCATATATAGTTAAAGATACATGGATGTAGGAGAGGAGGAGGACCCCCTCGAAAACGAGATGTCTCATCTGAAGGGGTTTTATCCTCCCCAAAAAAATAAAATAATAATAAGGTACTGTTTCACCGGAGGGATCATTGACCAGAAATTGGTTTAAACTTGACCTTTTAGGGGGAAAAAAAGTTATTCACTTGTTCATTATGCAGAAAACGACTGGTCTAGAAATACGTTCGAGTCTGTGATGAGTTCACCACAGTTGTAGGTTTATGTGATTTTGCCTCGACGAACATTTAAAGTTGTCAGTTTCATTGCAGAAAAATATGGTTATGGTCATATTGCATTCAACACTGTACGTTCTTCCCTTAGACTTTTTTTTTTTTTTTTTTTACAATCCGAGCTCTGTCAAAAACCATAAAGTTCAGCAGAACATCTCTTTCTTGGCAGGAATACCTGCATTCACACATTTCAGAGGCTTCTCGCGACCCACCGTGCTGTGAATCACTGTGCCTTCTTGCCTTATGGAAGTGGCACAAGATAAACTGTGACATATTTGCACACATCATGGGGCGACTCTTTCACAGAACACAGGAGGGTTTTGTCAGCTTTCGAGGCACAGCGAGGCACATTAAATCCAAGATTGCAAGTGTTGCGCGAGTCAGTAAATGGAATGGGATGCAAAGCGAAGTGCGTGTGGCTTGCTTTTGTGTGTACATGTATTCATCTTTATCTCCGAGCTTCGACTACGCCTCTGCCTTTGTGAATGATGGCTTTGATGCGACTGTGTGTTTATGCATGGGTGAGTCGTGTTCGAAACGGAGGCGCGTACGTGTGAGGCCCGTTGCGGGCCATCTAACTGGACAGGTGTCAGGTTGTATCAGCACACCGCTCCAGTGACCAGGTGGAAACCTGGAGGAGAAAAGGTGAATCACCGAACCACAGCGGGGCGACGAAACTGCTCAGCTTGGTGTGCGGGAACATGCATTTTCAGGTTGGGTGGGTCGGTAGGAACGAAAGCATCGTGTGGACTTCAAACCAAAGGCCACTACTACTACCACTACTGCTACTACTACTACTACTACCACTACTACCACTACTGCTACAGCTACTGCTAAAATCTACGGCACCAGACACCCCCACGGACACATTCAGTCTGAGTCACAAAAAGTCACATACAAAGTGAGAAAGGCTCCCACTCACACACACACGGCGGTGTGATTACAGCGTCTCACACACAAAGGCGGGGGGAGCACACTATAAACGGGCAGATCAAATGATTACGAGCTTGATTGAACATACACATCTCCACATGGGGTTGTGTCGTTTTGTCAAATGATTCCCCAGTTTTTCCCTTTTTCCCCTCATTTTTTCACTGCTAATTAACTTACACACACACACACACACACACACACACACACACACACACACACTTGTTGTGAAGATAAATGGTGCAGCAGTAATGACGGCTAATGACTGGAGAGGGATGGCGAGAGGATGGGACGCTGATGCTCCCTTCAATGCACCTCCTCCTCTTCCTCCTCAGCTGGTCCTTTTTCTACCTCTTTCTTTTCCTTCCTCGTTTTCTACTCAACTCACTCACACACACACACACACACACACACACACACACACACACACACACACACACACACACACACGTTCCTTATTTTTCCTCCGTGCCGCCTCCATCACTCCTCTCCTCCTCTGCCACTCTGTTTCTCTCCCCGTGCTGCTGCCCACCCCTCTCTCTGCTATTCTCTCCCTTTCCCTTCTCGTTTTCCTCTATCACCCTCACTCCGTCCTACTGTCTCGCCCCCGTTCTTTTCCTTTGGGTGCTGAACCAACAGCAGAGTGTCAGGGCGCCTCTGATCATGGCGCCATTAACCACAATTGAGGGTGACGTGTGGCGGGATGAGACTCTTGTACCGGAAAAGCTTGGCTGGCCTGCCTTCCCTTTCCTTTGCGCGCGCGTGTGTGTGTGTGTGTGTTGCAATGTGTGTGTGTGTGTGTGTGTGTGTGTGTGTGTGTGTTGCAATGTGTAAGAAACGTTCTGAGCCCACTGGGCTGTGAAGGGCTGAACTTACCTTGAGCACTGAGAGAGGACAATTCTTGAAAAGTTGTTTTTAATACAATAAAACTATCGTTAAGTGTTCAAACTGCATAAACTAAATTGTAGTTTGTAGTTACTTTAGCCGTTTTACTGCCATTCTAAGGGGTATTGTGATTCATGCCGTGGAAATATAGTCACATCTGAATTTCTTCTCACATCGAAATCTAGACAAACCATTTTGTTTTGCAGGTTATTCGAGTTACGCCCCGTTGTAACCTCAGCAGGTCTCTCATTGGCTCAGCTAAGTGTAGACAAGGCCAATCACAGCGCTCTGTTTGTAGAGAGATGCTGGGCTGGCTTAGCACCTCCATGCCAGAGCCTTTGATTGTTTTTTTTTTACAGTGGCAACAAAGAAGGCAATGACTCTGGCACTCTGACACCATCCCAGTGGACCGCCTGCCCAGCTTGGACCGATACGAACCCCCCCCCTCGTGCTCTGAGGGCCAATGGTTCGTAAAAATGCCAGGGCCTAAAACGAGCTTCATTTGATGATTTAGACTTTTTTTGAGACACAAATAGATAGAGGTGCTTATTCGACAGTGTGTGTGTGTGTCAGACTCTGCTCTGATTAGTCCTAACGCTGTCCAATTACATTTGGAGACTGAAAAAACACTGTAGATTAGCGCAAAATGCATTGTGTGTAGCTGTCACATCCAGTCCCAGCGGATCCAACCAGACTTCACCTCCCATCATGCCTCGTGCCTCCGGCACTCGCCAACGTTTCCTACGTCAGTCATAAAAGCCGGAAGCATTCTTCCAGACGCCCTCAGTCATCAAGGGTTCTTCAAGCTCAACACCCAAGCCTCATTTACCCGAACACACTCTAAACTTCTCACTCCGATCCGGAGCCGAACCTATATATGAATATAAATACTCGTCTGAAAATAGATTTCTTGTGTCCGTTTTAGAAATGAACACAGAAATTCAATTCAAATTCAATTCAAAAATACTTTATTAATCCCAGAGGGAAATTGATTGCTGTAGTAGCTCAGAATAATAATAATAATAATAATAATAAAGTCATCAAAGAGTTATTGTATATAACAATGACTGTTGGCAGGAAGGATCTCCAGTAGCGGTCAGTGTTGCAGCGAAACTGAAGAAGCCTCTGACTGAAGACACTCTTCCATTGTTGGACAGTCTTGTGAAGAGAATGCTCAGGGTTGTCCATCATTTTCTTGATTCTCTGGAGAATCCTTCTTTGCATTATCTCCTCCAGTGGTTCCACAGTCGTCCCCAGAACAGAACCAGCCTTTTTTATTAGGCTGTTGAGCCTTTTCAGGTGCCTGCTTCTGATGCTGCTACCCCAACAGACGATGGCTGAAGAGATTACTCTCTCAATAACAGACTTGTAGAAGATCTGCAGCATCTTGCTACAGACATTGAAGGACCTAAGCGTCCTCAAGAAGTGCAGTCTGCTGTGTCCCTTCTTGTAAACGGCTTCGCTGTTCTTTCTCCAGTCCAGTCTGTTGTCCAGGTGAACTCCAATGTATTTGTATTCCTCAACCACCTCCACTTCTTCTCCCATGATGGAAACAGTGTTTGACTCCACCCTGTTTCTTCTGAAGTCTAAAATCATCTCCTTTGTTTTGTTCACGTTCAAGGTCAGATGATTGTTTCCACACCATGCCACAAAGCGCTCCACCAGCTCTCTGTACTCAGCTTCCTGTCCATCTCTGATACACCCAACAACTGCAGAGTCATCTGAGTATTTCTGTAGATGACCGATCTCTGATTTGTACTGGAAGTCTGAGGTGTACAGGGTGAAAAGGAATGGTGAGAGTACAGTTCCCTGTGGTGCTCCAATGTTACTGATCGCCTGGTTTGATGTGCAGTTCTTCAGCCTCACAAACTGTGGTCTGTTTGTCAGGTAGTCTTTAATCCAGGCGATAGTTGAGGCCCCCACCTGTGTCTTCTGGAGGTTCTGGCAAAGTACATCAAGCTGGATTGTGTTAAATGCACTGGAGAAATCAAAGAACATGACCCTGACAGTGCTGCCTGCTTTGTCCAGATGACAGTGGGTTGGTTGAAGCAGCTGGATGATGGCATCTTCAACTCCAACTCCATGGCGATAAGCAAACTGCTTATCGCCATGGAAACAGTTGGTGCAATGTCTCTGACATTTGACCAATGGTGTCCAATTCTTTTTTCAGCTTTTGGGGGGCTTACGACTAGGGGTGGAAGATAAACTTTAGATGCATCGAGATGCGAACATGAACGATTTATAAATTGATTTTAAAAAGTCAAACATCAATCCTTGGCTAACGCTAACCAAACGACGAGAGGTGCTAAAATCAGAACTCAAAACGGAAGTCCAGTGCTCAGACGGAAAGGTTATAGTGTTCACAGGACAACATGGCTGACCGAGGATCATGGCCACAACTACCAACATTGAAAGCAAATGTATGGAAGTACTTTGATTTTTATAAGCTTGAAAGGAGAAGTGACCCGGACAAGAGCCACACGGTGTTTATTTCATTGAAGTTTTTCTCAAGGGTATTTATTCTCAATTTTTTGTTTAAAGAGCAAGTCACCCCCAAATCAACATTTTTTCTGATAAACTATATAAATGTGTGTCTAATCGTGCTGCAGGCACGCATAGTCAATAGTTTAGCACTTTAGTGCATTTTAGTTAAAATTTTTATTTTCTGCCTAAAACTGTCAGGGTTGTGCCGTTGTCAGGTAAAAACTCTGCTCTGCATTTGAATTTAACTCTGCCACCGCTATTGGCCAAGAGGTACCCTAGGACGTTAGCTGGTACCATATGATGTCACAATGACGTTGCGAGCCTGTGTGTGTGTGTGTGTGTGTGTGTGTGTGTGTGTGTGTGTGTGTGTGTGTGTGTGTGTGTGTGTGTGTGTGTGTGTGTGTGTGTATTTGTTAGCGGCTCTGCCCTCTCGGTCTGCTGGGCAACAGCATTTGTTGCATTTTTCAAACAGGAAGTGGGAGTGGAGTAGTACTCTGGTAGGGGGTGACTTGCTTTTTAAGTCTTCTAATCTTATTTATGTTTGAAAAAGAGCAGTTATTCATGTTCTAATTAATTGGACACCCACAAGCATTGTTTTGTTTCAAAGCCATTACTCCATTACAGTATTTTTTTCTTTAGATTATTCCATTGCTAATTGTTTTATTAGTAAAATATATTGGAAGTAAACTCTTCATTACAAATGGTTTGCTCAAAAATGACTCCATAGTCACATGGCAGCCAGGTGAGGGATGAGAAAGCTGAACCAATAATCGGAGCTGTCTGAATCGTAATCAAATTGTGTTGTCCCTGAAGAGTCCCACCTCTACTTGCAACCATGACTATCTTTCTGTTAATGAGCTTTTTTGTTCATTTGACCTCAGAAACCTAATAAATAAAGTGCTTTTCTAGAACTTTACTTGACTGGAAAAGAATCTCAATCTGTTGACTCACAGATTTGTACTCTTTGCTTCCTGATTACCAAAAACCCTCTAAAACATATGAAAGCAGATTTGTTTGTTGTTTTAAAAGGTAGGGTTGGCCTAATGGGAGCACCTCCGTGCTTTAACACCAGTCATCATCACCCCCAAAGAGGATAACATACATATTGCTTGGGTTGTACTTTAAGCCTATGTCACACTTTTGGTAGAGCAGCAACACTAAAGCATCCCCCCTCCCTTGTTGACTGTTCTGGATCTCTTCCCTGCTGAACAGAAGCATGGAGGTAAGCAGTATCATTTTGCTCAGAGCAGAGAATGTGAGAGACAATAGTCCCCTTGGCTGTGGTTTGCTTGCACTAATGCACACATACTTACATAAAAATATGCACCAGTGCACACAAAAACGCTCTCACCAGGCTCTAAATCGACTTAATGCCTTCGGATAATTACCTTTACATTTTACACTTTTGCTTACGCAAGCTCTATTCTAGGCAACAGCGGGTTATTGATTTCTCAGGGACATGTGTGTTTGTGTTCTTATCGTCACTATGTCCGTTGCTTGCTTTGTTGCTCGATTCCAGCTGAATCTATGGCACTGGGAACCCAAAGGCCAGATCGGCTTTCCGCTGGGAAAAGACAGGAAATCTGTTCGGATTAACGCTCTTGTCCTACCTTGTTGATCTCAAAGCTTTGGTGGGCCTGGACCGTTTTGACAGTAAAGAGGGAAGCAAATGGAGTCGTCTACAAGTGAGCAAAGCGAACATCCAGTTTTCACTTTAAACTTCACTTCGCATCACATCCAACCACGAAACAGTTCGCAGTCTGTCTTGAGACATCTGCGTCTTAGAAGAAACTGGACATGTCGCTTCAGTATGAGAATACTCAAGAGATGCTAAATATTTGACTCGAGTATCAGCAGGAAAAGAAAAAGTCAGGACTTAAGAAACACTTTAACCACAATCACATGGTGGTGTCATAATGCATTAAGGCATCTGGATGTGGTGAAGCTTAGAGGTTCAAACTGAGGATCAGTATGAGTGTGAAACGACTTTGAGCATGGTCTCTGGTTGTTGGTACCGGACGGGGCTGTCTGGTTTTCTTTCACAAGCCGACGAACTACTGGAACCGACAACAAAAATCTCTGGAGTTTACATAGAAGTGTCCAAAAATAATATCCAGAAAGGAGCAGTTGAGTGGATAAAAATGGTTTGTTGATAAAAATCATGGAGGAAACCTGCTTTGAATTAAAGGTTCAGACTGATTTGCATCAGCAGTCTTTGCACCAGTGCTTGACTATTTAGAAGTTCTGCAAGCCTGCAACATCTAAATGCCTTCAGTCGGTGTGCCGTTGGGCTTCGAGGTATGTAACTGGATGCATTCGCCTCACTCATCATTTTGAACTGTATGCCAAAGCTGAGTGGCCTTCTTTGAGTTCACCAAGGTTCACTCATTGGACGACTTGGGTTTTCGTTGAAGGTTCTCTGCTCGGCTCCATCTTGTCTTTGTACACTCCTTTGCAAAACCATTAGCCATTATGCCGTACCCCTCCTCACCACAAAACGCATGAGTGATGTTTAACTTGATAGAGGCGTCTTACCCGTGAACTCTTTTCCAAGCGGGAGTGTTTCAGATGCGAAACAGGAGTGAAAGAGTTCCACACAGCTGGTCCCATGAGGTCACAAAATCACGAGAGGACTGCAACACCACGCGTGATTTCGGAAGTTCACATGATAACACGCAAGAAGAGGTACAAAGGAAATAATTTAGGTCTGAAAGTGACTTTTGTTTTGAAAAGCTTTCAGATGTTTGACACTGCTTTCGTATTTGACTTCCTGTTTGGCCCAATCTGAACTGCGAAGTTTGACGTGTTCTGGAAGCGTAGAGCGTAAAGAATATACTCAAAACATAAGTAACTTGTCATTATGCCAGTAGGACGCTTCCTAAACGAGAAGCCTTGCGGCCGGTAAGAAACTCCTCCAATAAAATGGTGTCTAATTGCATCAAAGTCCGTTTCGTGGCCGATCTTTGGGCTTGCAGTGGAAAGGAGTTAAGTAAGTTGCCATTTGCAGATTTCCTTGGGTTTAGACTGAGATGGATACGCAGGTTTTTACTTTTTCTATAATCTTCAAGCTGAACTGAAAATGTCAAAATTTAATGGGCAAAATGCATCCATCAATGAGTGCTTGTTTATCTATTTTTAACTGTTACAAAGAGCTCCCATGACCATGTACTTTACTATTTTACACAGTTTCTAGCGTTTGCACTTCAAATATCTTTAGTTTTACAATCACAAATGTAGTACTGTTAACACCTGCTGGCAAGCCACTTCACTGACATCATTTCTGTTGGAAAATTCTGTTTTTGTTCCTCTTGGCCTGGTCTCCCATGCAAATGAGATTCTGATCTCAATGAGATTTTAATCTGGATTAAAAAAAGGTCAACTATATAAAAATAAAATTTGTCGTAATTATTGGATTTGTCTTCATTATTAAGAAAAAGTGTAGTTATAAAAGTAGTTCTATACCAGATGATCCCTGAAAACTACAGATAAAGTATTAATGTACAATATACAGACTAAAATACATTAAACAGTTTAATTTAATTTACCCAGCATTAGGGCTGTCGTGGTTGAGGAATTCCCCCTGCGGTGATTCAGGGTGGCTTAATATTGCGGTATGCGATATTATTGCAGCACTTTTTTTTATTGCAGTACTATCTAAACATAATGTTTACACATTTAAAAAAGGTTAAAAATTGCCGTGCCTTCTTTTATAACGCTTTACTGAATGCAGATCAAAGGGCAGTAACAACACAGATCGCAGTAACGCTTGTTTCTCCGACAGTCGGAGTCCGACTGAACTTAAAAACAACAAAATTCAGGAGAAGGTTAAACTTTTAAATGCAAATTTGGCTGCAGCATCTAACAAATAAGAAACAAGTCCCCATTTTGTTTAGTTGTTTAAAATCAAGCATAAAAAATTGCATGTACCGGGCGCGCGCGCGCCGGGGGGCGGGCGCACTATCATTTCACTTTCACACACACGAATGACGGTGATTTATAGCTCGGTCACGTCCTTGTTACATACAAGGAAAACCAGCATGATAACTATATACGGTTTGAGAGAGGATCTGAGAGGGGTGGCAACATTTCCAGCAACACTGAAAACCCTCTCGGATGGTGCGCTCGTTGCACTTACCCCAAATTCCACTACCTCCGCTCCCCTCCGCTCCGGTCCGGCCCCGCTCGCTTCCGAACTCAACTTGCGTGCGACTCTGGCGAGCAAAGGGAATCTCTCCCGGTTGTTGCTCCACCATGTCAGGGGGGTTCTTTAGGGTGGATGCATTCCTCCTGCAGGTAGCGAGTGAGCTCCAGCTCGGCTCAAACTCTCTTCGGGACGGTTGCAGAAGCAGTGCTTGTCCGGGACTTCAGGAGGTCTCCGAGCGTTTATTATTTATTTATTTATTTTTTGCCGCTGGTGGCAGCTCCGTCTCGGCCAAGGACTCTGGCTGCGCAGCAGCTGACGTACTGAAAACCAAAGTGCTCCCAAAGGAGCGAAGTAACGTTTCGTTTTGATACCAGTGCAGCCATCCTTCTCAACATGCATCATTGAGTTGAACCAAGTTCAGTAATCGCGGTGGCCCATGATGCAGCGCGGTGGGCTTCTTCATATTGCGATATTTCATTTTTGCGGTTACCGCGACAGCCCTACCCAGCATACTTTTATGTTCCTGAAATAGAAATGAGAAGAATTTAGTAGATGGGCTGTTCAAATATATAAGAGAGAGGAAAATGAAAGTAGTTTTTTATCCCTTTAAAAGCTCAATGTCAACTCTAATGTGAGTAATTTTTGTGAAATTTAAAGTTTATTTTTGAAACACAGCACAATGCCTGCGTCATTTAAACAGACATTTTAGAATAGCCCTGCCTTTATTATTTAATAACTCTACGAAAAAGGTTATGCGATTCACCCATCAATAGAGGCAACACATTTCTTTTGATTTTGTTTTAGATCCTTTAATGAGAGTTTTTCATGGAGGATTTTAGAAAAAAATTCTCCTGATTAGCTTGAGAAGTTCAGCCCATATTTTATAACACCAACCAACACTTTTCTTGCCGATCAAACTGGGTGTGTGGGAGAAATACAGCCGCTGAATTTATCTTGGGGTCTTATTCACGGCTGAGCGAAAGATTGACAGGCAGATTGGTGCTGCGTCTGCAGTGATGCGGGCGTTGTACCGGTCTGTCGTGGTGAAGAGAGAGCTGCGCCGAAAGGTGGGTGGTGACCGAAAAAATGAGAATGCAGATTCAAGCGGCCGAAATAAGTTCGTCTGGGCTCTCTTTTAGGGATGGGGTGGGAAACTCTGTCATCCGGGAGGGGCTCAGTGTAGAGCCGCTGCTCCTCTACGTCGAGATGAGATGGCTTGGGCATCTAGTTAGGATGCCTCTCTGGTGAGGTTTTCTGGGCACGTCTAACCAGGAGAAGACCTAAAGGAAGACCCAGGACATGCTGGAGGGACCATGTCTCGGCTGGCCAGGGAACGCTTTGGGATTCTCCAGGAAGTGCTGGCCCAAGTGGCTGGAAAGAGGGACGTCTGGGGCTCTCTGCTTAGGCTACTGCCCCCGTGACCTGACTCTGGATAAGCTGAGGAAAATGGATGGATAAATTCATGGCTTAAAATTTTTATTCTGGGGAATTTTGTATTTGAATATTTTTTTACATGGAGTACGTCAGCAAAACTTAAATCCCAACAAAAATTCAACAACAGAATTTCAACATAAAGATTTAATCGTCGAAAATTCAACAAAGGAGGGGACTTCCTGGTCACTGGATCCATCAATTACACTTCTCTGATCGCGTGACACCAGTGGGGCGTTGACTCGATTGAGTGATGATTGCTTTGGCTTGGACCACCTGATTTGTTGCTGAAAAAAAATTATGTGGAAATTTTAAAGTTTAAAGATTTAACTCTTGAATTTTTATGAATGTAAATGTAGCGGGTGTATTTTAAGTAGAAAACTTTTAAAATACACAAATTCACAGAATGAAAACTCAACGTCCAAAAAAATAAGTCACCTTCTACCGAGACTGTATTTCTTCCATAGTTATGCTGCTAATGCCCTGCAGCTGGTACCCAAAAGATAATTAGCCTGATTGCAAAGTGAAATGGAAAACTGAAAATACTTTGATCTTGACCTCAAATCAATATCAAATTTGATTTTACATTTGCAATTGCTGTTAGATGTAATCACCTACGAGGGGACAGGTGCGAGTTTGCCTGGCAGGCAGCGGCGTTTCTCTCTTTTCACACCTTTTTGTTTTATCGGCATTTAAACCGGTTTACAAATGCCTGAATGTGATTTCTTTAAAATAAAAATCTCCAACACAGTGTTCCTCACGCTATCACACTCCTCTCTTTGTGCATCTTTAATGCCGGGGAGTAATCCTGTTTGACAGCAGCTGGGAAAACGAGAGCAGATCTGAGTTTTTTCTCTGCTCTCTGTAGCACATGACAGGGACACTAAACTGTCAGGGTGCGGGAAAACAAGAACCTGTTGTGGTCGTGTTCTGATAAAAAGCACATCATTATTTACTTGTCACAGCGTACAACGCTGCATCGGCGATAAACTCTCTTTTTTTTTACACTCCCTGCCTACATCCTAGCATAAAATCTCTATACTGACTGTCTCCCTCTTCAAATGCTGCGGTGCATTCAAAGTTCAATATATATATTTTTAAAAAACCCACCCTCAGAGGCAATGTCAGGTCACGTTGATCCAGACACTGCGGAGTTAACACGCTCCGCGGCTTCAAAGATGTCTTTCATGAGTCGGGGAGGATGTGAGCGTCGGTGGCGCCTCTCCTGTTTGGTGTCAAGGAGGTGATGTATTATGCAGCAGTGGCGCAGTGGGTCATGTTGTGGAAAGATCCAGTATGTGCCTCTGACAGGATACGTGGCACAACTTCAAGGGTGGTTTGAAGAGTGCTTAAATCCTTTTGTGTGCCAAATCTATTCAAGCTGGAGAAGGTGCTCGGCGGTGAGGTGTGACCATTAGCTGTTTATCAAGCGACTGCCTCAGAGCAGCAAGGAAAGCTTAACGGGTGGGGGACTGAAATGTAGACGCTGTACCAATGTAGAGGTAACCAACCCATACTGTGGCTCAGTACAAAGAGAAAAAGAACAATATATGGACTTAATTACGTACAATAGGTAGAACTACGCTTTTATTATTATTAAAGGGCGAGTTGATTAAAAAAACTGCTAGTTCAAAACCCTTTTGATCCAATGTTTCGAAAAATTTCCTAATTCATCATATAAAAGTTCTAAAAGTTTCCTGTGAATATCAGCTTCATGTCTTGAGTCAGTGTTGCATGGGGCCATATTTGACTCCCAATATGCCTTTTCATATAAGGAGCCTAAGACTCCTCCCTTTCCGGTCGGCTCATGGGTCCTCGGAAGAACGAAAAAATGAATGCAAGTCAACAGGGCTAAAAACGCTATTCTCTAATCCGCTTTGCTTTGGGTGTTTTGATCACACCAGTCACGTACTTTGAGATTCATCAGCTTGTAAAAGTTGTGTGTGTGTGGGGGGGCGAGGGGGGGGGGGGGATTAATGCACACATGTTTAATAAAACCAGTTAGAAGCAGAAAATAATTTAATAGAAAGCATAAAGGTCAGAATGGAGTAACTTGAAAGAAATCAGCTGACCGGACCGGAGTCCATATATATATAAAAAAAAAACTATATATATACTGTAGAGCCCTGCACGGCCCTAAAATCTGAGCCCGTGTCCGGCCCGGCCCGAGGGGGTGGAGCTCCAGCCCGGCCCGGTCCGAAAAGGTTTTCAGGATTCTCTGGCCCGACCCGAGCCCGACTTTTTTTTAACCAACTAAATGAAAACAAAGTGCGTCAATCCTGACCAATGTGTTAAAAGACGTGCAGGATCCGATCAATTTGTTTGTCCCTCATTTACCGTCACAGAGATGATGGCGCACTGGCTCTGGTGGTAATCAAGTTAAATTTGATCTCTTTCCAACAATTTTCACAAGAAAACACAACAGTCAAAAGCAGGGCTTGTGTTGACCGGACAGTTCCCGTATTTGACCGTTTATTTTGACGGAGAAAGAATAGAAAGAATTACCTCGACGCATGCAGACGAACTGACACTTTATTCTACGCACATCGCAGATGTAGCTAAATCACCCAAGAAAAGATTCCCATCTGGACATCTGAGCTGGACACTGCTCAGCGCAGCTCGCTGTCAGCGCATATGTGCACAGCGAGCTGAAGTTGTGGAGATTGGCTTGGAGTGCCTCGCAGAACCAGAGCACATGCGGGAAGGTTCCTCCCACTGAAACGAGTGTTTTCCAAACCCTGTCTCTCAGAGAGACTTGTCACTTAGAAAATGTTCCCTGATGATGAAACTTTGGCTGAATAGTGCTTGTTCCTGTCTCCAATGTGGCGACACATCCAGGAGCCGTCTGAGGAGAAGCCCAGAATCTCACATCCTCTTCAGCACAGAAAGCGCCTATGACTACGCACAAGCGTGACCCAACCCGGTCTCACAGTAAAGCCTGATTTATGCTTCTCCGTCTGCGTCAGCGTGGAGACACGCAACGCCATAATCCGTCTTTGCGTAGGGCTCCGACAGGCACGCAAGTATGCACGGAGTCGACCCCACTTTTTTAAAAATCCGTCGAACGAGACGGATAACGCAAGCTTGTGATTGGTCAGGACGCCGCTGTTGTTTACAGCGCCACCATTGCAAAGAGAGCCGAGGATAACTAGCGGCAGACACGGAGAAGCTTGACGAATACCTCGCAAAAAAACTCTAAAAATATGAACGTTTTATCCTCCCGTGACTGGAGGAGTGAAAAGATGCGCAGCAAGCGTTTTATTTGTGGACGGAAATTACAGGAAACGTGGGTTTAGAGGTGGGGAGCGCATGAAGCGGTGGGAGAATGAGAGACAAATATGTCCGTGATAAAAGTCTCTTATATACACAAAAAACACAATATAAACACACGATCTTGGACCAATACATGACAGGACACCACAGAACAGCGCTACGCCCTCTGTTGTCCTGCCGGGCAATTGCTTTGCAACACTCTCCAGGAGACGGAGAAGTATGAGAGCAAAACGCTTCCGTCAATCCGTGCGTGTCTGTCCCTTGCGGAGCTGACGGAGAAGCATAAACCAGGCTTAAGACCAGGTTGGGCCTGTTCAGGTTTACGTAGACAATCTTTACATAGAATTGACTTACAGATCTAAAATTCAGTAAAATGTAAAGCATTTTATTTAAATATCCATTCATTATTTTGCAAGCACAGGGAGCCGCATCAGATGGATGGAAGAGCCGCGGGTTGCCGACCCCTGGAATAGCCTATAAAATGACATGTTGAGGACGCAAACTCAATACATCTCTTTTATTGTGAGGTAATAATTTCTCCGAGTTTTACGGTTGCGAGCGGGAGTAGACATGCACGCTGCGGGCGCAGGCGGTAATGGTCAGAAATTCAGCGGGAGCGGGATGAAGAAAACAGTCCCGCGCAGGGCTCTACTGCGGCATTTAAGTGTTTCAATTTTTTTTTATGAATTTGATTAAAAATAAAGGCGCCCGGCCCCGAGGTGATTACACAGTCGTTGGCCCGAAGCCCAGCCCTCGGGCCGGGCCGACCCGAGGGCCTAGGGCTTCAGTGCAGGGCTCTACCTTCAAGGGTTATATACACTAGGCCAGCTCAGTGACCCAGTGGTAGAGTGTCCGCCCTGAGACTGGGAGATCAGGAATCGATTCCTGGTCGGGCCATACCAAAGACTTTTAAAAAATGGCACCCAATGCCTCCCTGTTTGATACTCAGCATAAAGGGGTTGGATTGGGGGGTTAAACTACCAAATGGTTCCCGAGCGCGGCTGTGTCTGCAGCTCACCGCTCCCCCAGGGGACGGGTCAAATGCGGAGAACAAATTTCACACACACACTGATGTGTGTGTGTGACAATTAATGGGACTTAAACGTTTTTAACTTTAATATATGTTTAGATCAAAGAAACAAAAATTTTTTAGGTAACTGGTTCATGAGACCATTTAAAGTAACAGAGTACTCTAAAGTGAAAGTGACAGTGTGTATTTTCCCTGTCGAAAGGGGGAAGTACATACCTAAATCACTGCAAGAAAGCCAACGGATGGCCATTAGGGTAAAAAATCTCTGGGAGGGAAACCTCCAGCAAAACGACGAGTACGCCAGACTCCCTTTCATGACTATCAACGAGTGAAGAGATAAATGTGTAAAACAACGTTTATGAATGGGAAAATTTTTGTAACCACTTGTTACAAATCACTGAATGTATTTTGTCCTCACGGGCTCCTGTAAAAGGAAACATGGTGTCTAATATGGCGTCGCCCAGAGATTCGGGCCCAATCCCAATACTGGCACTTCCACCCTTGCGCCCTTCAACTGTGCAATCATGGGTGTCCCGATTCTCAAATGCAAAAGGTGACCACGCCCCCTTTGCACCCTTGAGACGCACTTTGCCACAGTCTGCATCGATGTGGACTTGGGCAAGGGTATTACCCACTATCCGTTGCTGCGGGGGAATTTTGAATAAAAGGCAGAGCAATGGCCCAAGTACCCTTTCTGAAAATATGTATTTTCAAATGAAAGAAGTTCATTTTTAGGGCGATTATTGTTCCTTCATGCTCTGAATGTTTTAGACCAAGATTTAATGTGGACAGTAATGAATGTACATTTTGTCAAATAGTAGTTTGCTTGTTTGAAATTAGTTATAAAAATTTTTAAAAGTTGCCCAAAAAACTACGACCAGCATCCTGGCATGTGTCGTGGTGGATGATGCAATTCTCCCTGTCCCAATTCAGCACACTTGTGTACTACACACTCGGACCCTACTGCACACTTCCTCCAAGTCTTCCAGAAGACCATAGGGTGCAGTGTGAGTGTTGGGATTGGGCATCAGACCCACTCCCATGTATTTTAGACGCGACTTTTATGGTTAAAAATAAAGCACCATTTTTTTAAACAATTTGGTGTCATTTAATTTATTTTCAATAACATTTTGATGGGTAACGCTTCCTTTTACAGTCCCTAATTACTAAGTACTTACATAGTAATTACATAGTAGGTTAAAGTGTATTATTGTTACTGAGTTCTTAAACATTTACCACTATGTAACTCAATTCTAGTATTATTAATCATTCCTAGTAAATACTGCTTTACACAATAATTATACTTTATTACAATTACACTTTAATTACACAATAATACACATTATTACAATTATACACTTTAATTACACAATGATACACTTTAATAATATTATACACTTAAATTACACAATAATACACTTTATTACAATTATACACTTTAATTACACAATAATACACTTTATTAACATTATACACTTTAATTACTCAATAATACACTTTATTAATATTATACACTTTAATTACACAATAATACACTTTAACTTACTATGTCATTACCGTGTAAGTACTTAGTAATTAGGGGACTGTAAAAGGAAGAATTACCTTTCAATGGATATTTCCAAAGATCAATGGTAAAAACTACACTTTGTCATTTTGAATGTATATAAATAGTTGTTTACAACAATTTTTAGGAGTAGCTTATTAGAGTCTTTAAATGTTATTACTCTAAGACCTATTTAATTACCTTTAAATACAGTTTTAGTGCTTAAAGATACTAATGATGTATGACCATAAAACACATCTCTTGGTTTGAGTTTGGATCCAGTGCCAACCAATGGTCCTTAACCATTGTTCTGTGTGACCTGTTTAAGCCAAGACTGTTACACTTTTATTTCCTCTTGTCTTTTTAATGTATCTAAAACCCCTAAACGTCACTTTGTTGGTTTGATTCCTCTCTCTAGACATGCTAGATGAAACCCAAATCGGTCTATCCAAGCAACTTTTCTAAACTGTACTTTCAATCGACCACCTTCTCCCCACCTTCAATATATCTAAGAATAAAGATCTGTTATTTTTCCCGGAGGCCTTGAAAGAGTTCACCGGGTGCAGCACAACACAGCACGATGGGTCGTGGAAGTGGAAAACAGGTGTCCAAGTAAGGCTGATCAGAGGTTTTCAGACAGTACAGCTACTGTGTGAGGGGGATCAAATCAATCAGCGTCAGAGCAGCAGCAAAGCTGAGCTAGATAAATTTGAAAATGCACCCTGGCCTGCAGCCTTTGATCAATTTCTCCCTCCTTCGCAAAGAGATGTTTTTAAAATTCCCTTTGAGGAGGGAAAAAAGGCGACGTAACACAGAAAGTGTGAGATGTGAGCCTCCTGCAAGCACACACATTGTCTTATGTTCATGGTAGTGGCTTGTAAACTGTAAATGTGTACACCTCGAGTGACAGCACAAGGTTGTGCCTCAGTCAGAGAAGAAAAACGGGAAATGTTTGAGGGAATAAGAACTTTGGATTCAGTTTTAAAAATGTGACAAAACCTAGCCAACACTCTTCAACTTCAACCACTATGTATAAAATGTCAACAACCCGTTGGTTGAGAAGACTCAAAAAAGGTAAAATAAATCTGTTTGTGTTAAATACTCCACCACTAAGTGAAAATTAGTCTGTTGCCATATTTCCCAGAGTTAGTTAAGTAGGAAAAGGCATTTTGTAACCAGCCCAGTCGTCGTCGTCATCTTCCTCTGCTTATCCAGGTCCAGGTCGCGGGGGCAGCATCCCAATTAGGGAGCTCCAGACCGTCCTCTCCCCGGCCTTCTCCACCAGCTCCTCCGGCAGGACCCCAAGGCGTTCCCGGACCAGATTTGAGATGTAACCTTTCCAACGTGTCCTGGGTCGACCCAGGGGCCTCCTGCCGGCAGGACATGCCCGAAACACCTCCCCAGGGAAGCGTCCTGGAGGCATCCTGACCAGATGCCCAAACCACCTCAACTGGCTCCTTTCGATCCGGAGGAGCAGCGGTTCTACTCAGAGTCCCTCCCGAATGTCCGAGCTCCTCACCCTATCTCTAAGGCTGAGCCCGGCCACCCTACGGAGGAAAATCATTTCGGCCGCTTGTATCCGCGATCTCATTCTTTCGGTCATTACCCAAAGCTCATGACCATAGGTGAGGAATGGGACGTAGATCAACCGGGAAATCGAGAGCCTGGCTTTCTGGCTCAGCTCCCTCTTCACCACAACAGATCGGCTCAGCGTCCGCATTACTGCAGATGCCGAACCAATCTGCCTGTCGATCTCCCGATCCCTCCTACCCTCACTTGTGAACAAGACCCCGAGATACTTAAACTCCTCCACTTAAGGTAGGACCTCTCCCCCGACCCAGAGTTGGCAAGCCACCCTTTTCCGGTCGAGAACCGGTGACAAAGGGCAGCCCTGGCGGTGTCCAACCCTCACTGGGAACAGGTCTGACTTACTACCGGCTATGCGGACCAAACTCACGCTCCTCTGGTAAAGGGACTGAATGGCCCTTAACAGAAAGCCACCCACCCCATACTTCTGGAGCGTCCCCCACAGGGTGCCCCTGGGGACACAGTCATAAACCTTCTCCAAATCCACAAAACACATGTGGATTGGTTGGACAAACTCCCATGCCCCCTCCATCACCCTTGCAAGGGTATAGAGCTGGTCCACAGTTCCATGGCCAGGACAAAAACCACATTGCTCCTCCTCAATCTGAGATTCAACTATCGATCGGACCCTCCTCTCCAGTACCTTGGAGTAGACCTTTCCAGGGAGGCTGAGGAGTGTTATCCCCCTATAGATGGAACACACCCTCAGGTCACCCTTCTTAAAGATGGGGACCACCACCCCGGTCTGCCACTCCCTAGGAACTGCCCCCGATGACCACGCAATGTTGCAGAGACATGTCAACCATGACAGTCCTACAACATCCATAGCCTTGAGATACCCAGGATGAACCTCATCCGCCCCCGGGGCTCCACCGCTGTGTAGTTGCTTGACTACCTCAGCAACTTCTGCCCCCGAGATTGGACAGTCCATCCCCAGGTCTCCCGGCTCTGGTTCCACCTCGGAATGCGCGTAGGTGGGATTGAGTGGCTCCTCAAAGTAGTCCTTCCATCCCAGTTGACGTCAGTCACTTAGAGCTTCCTACTAATGTAATCCCAAGTCTAAATTGGCTCCTTAAATTGCTTCATGTTACTTATTACTTTCATTTACAGTTGATATGATTGTTGAGGTCACCAAGAAGAATTGAGATCAATACCGAGTCATGTTTATGACTTTTTCCACTCAGAATGCTAACTGTTCCCATTCACTTACATTGTTTATGCTAAGCTAAAGCTATAGGACTACAGACTGAATTTGACTTGGAATTTGGTTCATTCGTTTAAGAGTGAACCTCGTGGATGTTGCTGTTCATAATTTTGAATTAAATTTCCATCTTTTCCTGACACAATTTGATCAATTATTCAAGAACTATTTGTCGGATTATTGTAAAATATCAAATATGTAACTTGAATCTATTGTGAATAATCCCACAGTGCTTGGTGCTCAGTTATGGGTTGGCTGTCAGTCTAATCCCCCAACACGTCTTCCATCAGGATTCACTTGAAAATTTAGCTTAATGTAACCAAGGGTTAGAGTTAGGGCTTTCAGAGTTAGAGGTCTCCAAGGCGCTTTATACTACAGTGTATCATTCATCCATTCATACACTCACATTCACACGCTGAAGGTGATGAGATACAATGTAGCAATGTCTGTGTCTGACAGTGTTGCAATGTAACAAGGCTGCAGAGCACAGGTGCCACTGGTTCCTCAGACCACCACCAGCAGACACGGTGGGCTAAGTGTCTTTCCCAAAGACACAACAGCAGAATTCTCTGTCCAGAGCCAGGATCGAGCCTGCAACCTTCTGATTACTGGACAACCTGCTCTTCTTCTTGAGCTACTGCTGCCCAAAAGAAGATGGCTACATTGTCCGATCTGGTATTAGCACTTGTGTGTTTTATGGTAGAGAGAATTTTTTTACGCTTATTACGGTAATATATCTCTGGCATTAGAGGGAGTAGTTTCTCGTCTTGCTGTTAGCTTGCTGTTATATTTCTGAACGATTCATTAAAGGAAGTACAACGATATGATTGAGTCATTCACATCACACAAACATTTCAATGTAATATCGAGTAGTATGGTCATTGAAACAGTAGCTTTAGATATTTTTAGATCCGACTATTTGTTTCTAATTCGCTGTTAGCTTTGTTAGCTCAATGTTAGCCTCTAGACTGCTTTACCTGATACTACAGTAAAACAAAAAAATGCCATGGCTTCTTAGGGGTACAAAAATAACTTCTGGGTCACTCCTGTTTACTGGCTTTGGTTCATTTAACAATTCTGAAGTTTTTACCTGCTGGTGTTGAATTAAAAATGTCGTGCTGCCGCATTAGCACATTGCAGACTCGGTAACCTCATGGGTTCACCAAGTGTAAACAGTAATTACTTTCCTCTTTAGTTTTTTTTAAGTGGGTGAAAAGTATATTTGTTTCAATATAACCTACCTTCCAACATGATTTATACATAAGACTGTGATGTACTTATTTTACTGTAGACTTATTACATATTGCTCCTTTAATGTTGATATATCATCACTGTTATTTTAGATGGGTTCATACATCTTCCATATTGGTAAATGGTAAATGGCCTGTATTTGATATAGTGCCTTCTAGAGTTCTGGAACCCCCCAAGGCGCATTACAACACAATTAGTCATTCACCCATTCACACGCTGGTGGGGATGAGCTACGATGTAGCCACAGCTGCCCTGGGGAGCACTGACACAGGCAAGGCTCTCGAGCGCTGGCGTCACCGGTCCCTCTGACCACCACCGGCAGGCAAGGGGGGTTAAGTGTCTTGCTCAAGGACACAATGACAGCAACAGACTGAGCGGGGCTTGAGCGTGCAACCTTACGGGGCGAGCACTTAACTCCTGTGCCATTGTCACCCCATATTGTTTTTCTCTGATCTGGTATGGCTTAAAGGAGGGACTAAATCTATATATTGTAAATGATGTTTACCAAACCACGTGTCACTGGATTCTTTGGGATATGGAATGACAGCGGTAACCTGGTGGGAGCTGTTGCGTGGGAAGGCAGAAGCACAAAGCCTGACTATGTTGCAGGGTTTTGCCTCTGTGGCTCTGCTACATACTTGTACTACATGCATGAACTTGACAGTAACTGTTCAGCTGTGGTCAGAAGCTTTAACTCCCTCTCAAACCAGATTCGACCGGATGACAACATGAGTTTCTTTTTGAAATCCTCGGCAACCATACCTGTGGGATGGATCAAAAGAATAAATAAATAAATAAATAAACAAGGCAGGAATTCACCCTCAGCAACAAGTCAAGTGGGTCATTTGGGTTTTACAGGAGAAAAAATAGCATCCCTGTGCAGAGTGCACGTCGTCATAATGCTCTATCTGCTGCAACAAGCACCATTTGGATTATAATATCTGCCATTGTCATTGTAATTCCAACCATCTGCAGTTTCCATGGTGAGAACTGAGAAGCAGAGCCCACACACAGGGACTTGTCAACAGTTATGGTTTTTTTTTTAAACTCTGCCTGTAAAACATTCAGGAAATAAAGCAACATAGTAGTGGTCTCCAGCAGCTCTTCCATGTAACAAATGACTTTTTAGGTTTTTTGCACTTTAGAAATATTCTGATAGACTTTTTAGGTCTTTTGTAGTAGATTTGAATTTATATTGCCAACATTTATGTTTATAGCCATCAAATGTCCAACTGTGGACCCACCACCCGCAGGAGGAACATGAAGGGTCCGGTGCAATGTGAATCGGGTGGCAGACCAAGGCGGGAGCCTTGGCGGTCCAATCCCCGGACAAGAAAACTAGTTTTTGGGACATGGAACGTCACCTCGCTGGCGGGGAAGGAGCCGGAGCTTGTGGCAGAGGTTGAGCGGTACCGGCTAGATATAGTCGGACTCACCTCGACACATTGCATTGGCTCTGGAACCCGAGACCTGGAGAGGGGTTGGACACTCTACTTTGCTGGAGTTGCTCCGGGTGAGAGGCGGAGGGCTGGGGTTGGCTTTTTGTTAGCCCCGAGACTCTCTGCCTGTGTGTTGGGGTTTACCCCGGGGGACAAGAGGGTAGCTTCCTTGCGCCTTCGGGTCGGGGAACGGGTCCTGACTGTTGTTTGTGCTTATGGGCCAAATATCAGTTCAGAGTACCCACCCTTTTTGGAGTCCCTGGGACGAGTGCTAAATAGTGCTCCATCAGGGGACTCCATTGTCCTGCTGGGGGACTTCAATGCTCACGTGGGCAATGACAGCTTGACCTGGAGGGGTGTGATTGGGAGGAACGGCCCACCTGATCAGAACTCGAGCGGTGTTTTGTTATTGGACTTCTGTGCAAGCCGCAGTTTGGCCATAACGAACACCATGTTCGAACATAAGGATGCCCACCGGTACACTTGGTACCAGGGCAGCCTAGGTCACAGGTCGATGATAGATTTTGTAGTCGTATCATCTGACCTGCGGCCGTATGTTTTGGACACCCGAGTGAAGAGAGGGGCGGAGCTGTCAACTGATCACCACCTGGTGGTGAGTTGGATCAGATGGCAAGGGAACATGCCGCGTAGACCTGGCAGACCCAAACGCATAGTGAGGGTCTGCTGGGAACGCCTGGCAGAAGAACCTGTCAAGACGGTCTTCAACTCCCACCTCCGGCAGAGCTTTGACCACGTCCCGAGAGCAGTGGGGGACATTGAGTCCGAGTGGGCCTTGTTCCACTCTGCGATTGTCGAGGCGGCTGTTGCTAGCTGTGGTCGTAAGGTGGCCGGTGCCAGTCGTGGTGGCAACCCCCGTACCCGCTGGTGGACACCAGAGGTTCGGGGAGCCGTCAGGCTGAAGAAGGAGGCCTACAGGGCGTGGCTGGTCTGTGGGTCTCCGGAGGCAGCAGACAGGTACCGGATAGCCAAGCGGGGTGCAGCAGTGGCAGTTGCCGAGGCAAAATCTCGGGCGTGGGAGGAGTTTGGTGAGGCCATGGAGAAAGACTATCGAGCGGCTCCAAAGAGGTTCTGGCAAACTGTCCGGCGCCTCAGGAGAGGAAGGCAGCAACTCGCTCACACTGTTTACAGTGGGGATGGGGAGCTGCTGACGTCAACTGAGGCTATAGTCGGACGGTGGAAGGAATACTTTGAGGAGCTCCTCAATCCAACCAGTGCGCATTCCGAGGAGGAACCAGAGCTGGGAGGCCTGGGGATGGACTGTCCGATCTCGGGGGCAGAAGTTGCTGAGGTAGTCAAACAACTACACAGCGGCGGAGCCCCGGGGGCGGATGAGGTTCGTCCTGGGTATCTCAAGGCTATGGATGTTGTAGGGCTGTCATGGTTGACACGTCTCTACAACATTGCGTGGTCATCGGGGGCAGTTCCTAGGGAGTGGCAGACCGGGGTGGTGGTCCCCATCTTTAAGAAGGGTGACCTGAGGGTGTGTTCCAACTATAGGGGGATCACACTCCTCAGCCTCCCTGGAAAGGTCTACGCCAAGGTACTGGAGAGGAGGGTCCGATCGATAGTTGAATCTCAGATAGAGGAGGAGCAATGTGGTTTTCGTCCTGGCCGTGGAACTGTGGACCAGCTCTATACCCTTGCAAGGGTGATGGAGGGGGCATGGGAGTTTGCCCAACCAATCCACATGTGCTTTGTGGATTTGGAGAAGGCTTATGACCGTGTCCCCAGGGGCACCCTGTGGGGGACGCTCCAGGAGTATGGGGTGGGTGGCTTTCTGTTAAGGGCCATTCAGTCCCTTTACCAGAGGAGCGTGAGTTTGGTCCGCATAGCCGGTAGTAAGTCGGACCTGTTCCCAGTGAGGGTTGGACTCCGCCAGGGCTGCCCTTTGTCACCGGTTCTGTTCATCACTTTTATGGACAGAATTTCTAGACGCAGCCGTGGTGTGGAGTGTGTCGAGTTTGGTGGCAGGAGAATCTCGTCTCTGCTTTTTGCGGATGATGTGGTCCTACTAGCTTCATCCAGCTCTGACCTTCAGCTCTTGCTGGGTAGGTTCGCGGCCGAATGTGAAGCGGCTGGGATGAGGATCAGCACCTCCAAATCTGAGACCATGGTTCTCGACCGGAAAAGGGTGGCTTGCCACCTCCGGGTCGGGGGAGAGGTCCTACCTCAAGTGGAGGAGTTTAAGTATCTCGGGGTCTTGTTCACGAGTGAGGGTAGGAGGGATCGGGAGATCGACAGGCGGATTGGTTCGGCGTCTGCAGTGATGCGGACGCTGAGCCGATCTGTCGTGGGGAAGAGGGAGCTGAGCCAGAAAGCCAGGCTCTCGATTTACCGGTCGATCTACGTCCCAATCCTCACCTATGGTCATGAGCTTTGGGTAATGACCGAAAGAACGAGATCGCGGATACAAGCGGCCGAAATGAGTTTCCTCCGTAGGGTGGCCGGGCTCAGCCTTAGAGATAGGGTGAGGAGCTCGGACATTCGGGAGGGACTCGGAGTAGAACCGCTGCTCCTCCGGATCGAAAGGAGCCAGTTGAGGTGGTTTGGGCATCTGGTCAGGATGCCTCCTGGACGCCTCCCCGGGGAGGTGTTTCGGGCATGTCCTGCCGGCAGAAGGCCCCCGGGTCGACCCAGGACACGTTGGAGAAGTTACATCTCCAATCTGGTCCGGGAACGCCTTGGGGTCCTGCCGGAGGAGCTGGTGGACAAGGCCGGGGAGAGGACGGCCTGGAGCTCCCTAGTTGGGATGCTGCCCCCGCGACCCGGACCCGGATAAGCGGAGGAAGACGACGACGACGACGGCCATCAAATGTATGGTACTATTGGGTACAAATGCTCCATAAATAAAATATGAAGTTTCAACTCCTGTTTTCCCAACATAAAGCTCAGTAGTCTGTTTGAAAATGACAATGCTGTCTCCGTAAATGTCCCCGGATTGAAAAACAAACAATTCATGATGAGGTTTGCATGCTTTATGTGCGATGGGATTGCTGTATGCTGTGAAATCTAATCAGCTGCAAAAAGTGACCCTTGCCACTGCAAATAAGAGTTGTTGTTCACTCAAATTACTTTCTACAAGAAGCTGTCATGGAGGGAGCAGCAGTCAAGATCCTGTGATTTTTAAAAAAAACAACATAGAGAAGGACTGGCTGCAAAGACTTTGTGGCTTTTGATTTTACGTCAGTCTGACCAAACCTATCATCATGGTTGAGATCAAATAAAAACTTGTGAAAAGGAACAGGATGTATGGTGGCCCATGAGGTTCAACAAAATCTGCAACTTCTACAGCAGAAGGGTTAATATAATGAAACTAAAATATATTAACACTAAAACAGGAGTTGTATTCAACTTATGCTAAAGTTTCATTTTTGATGATACTTTCATTATAGCAATATTGTAAGTAAATAAGAGCCAACAGCATTGGCTTGCTTTGTTGTGACTTTTGTATGTTTTTGAACCTTGTGGGCCACCATAAAATGCGCAAAATTTTAGGAGAGAAGCTAAATGGTAGCCTAGAAATCTTGACAGACTGTAGTAGAAGCTAAAGGATTTTGCTTTGCGGTCAGTCTAACCATGCTCCATTGTAGCCTCAATCAACCAATCAGTGCCCTGTCGGTTTGGTAGGCGGGCTTAGCACCAGTGTTGCAACAAAGCAAAACAACAAAGAGTGACCGATTACAATCAGAAATGGTTTAAAAATAAATTTTCAGTGTTCCACCTTTAAATCTTTTATTTAAAAAGGATGTATTTATGTCTTCTTTGACAGTCCTAGCACTGTTCAATAGCATGCAGAGGCCTTAAGCCTGATTCATGCTTCTCCGTCTGCGTCAGTGTGGAGGCATGCAACGTCCTTGCGGGCCTGCCGGAGAGCTCCGCAAGGACGGACAGAGTCGAGCTCTCTTTTCTAAACATCCGTCAGTCGAGACGGACAACACAAGCTTGTGATTGGTCAGGACGCCGCTGTTGTCTACAGCGCCGCCATTGCGCCCTCAAAAACATAAAGAGAGCCGAGGATAACAAGCGGCAGACGTGGAGAAGCTTGAAGAATACCTCACGAAAAAACTCTAAAATATGAACATTTAGTTCCCCCGTGACTGGAGGAGTGAAAAGATGCACAGCAAGCGTTTTATTTGTGGACGGAAATGACAGGAAACGTGGGTTTAGAGGTGGCGAGCGCATGAAGAGGTGGAGGAGAATGAGAGACAAATTTGTCTGTGTTAAAAAGTCTCTTACATACAAAAAACATAATATAAACACACTATCTTGGACCGATACATGACAGGATACCACAGGACAGCGCTACGCCCTGTGTTGTCCTGCCGGGGAATTGCTTTGCAACACTCTCCAGGAGACGGAGAAGTATGAGAGCAAAACGCTTCCGTCAATCCATGCGTGTCCGTCCCTTGCGGAGCTGACGGAGAAGCATGAACCAGGCTTTAGGCTGGAAGGCTAGCTAAATTAGAGACGGGACAAAGAATTCCCGCTAGCAGTCTCCTTGGTATAATACATAATTAGCAGTCTCCTTGGTATAATACATAATTAAGGCCCAACTAAAGCTCATGAGAGCCACGTGTGATGGAAAGTGGGCAGTTGCAGGATCATGAGGGAGAATCTTCCAAGGGTAGGTCCAGAACTTGCTGGCATCATTTCTGGCATATCTAGGATTATTTTTGGTCCTCTTGCCTTCATGGCCCAATCCCAATTACGCCCTTCAATTTTGCATGATCCCGTCCAGGGGTGCGAGTGTGTGCGGTGTTCCTATTCTCAAATGCGGAAATTGATCATGCCCCTTTTACACCCTTGATCCACACTTCGCCTAAGTCTGCATCGGACTTGGGCGAAGTGTGGTTCAAGGGTATTACACTCAATCCATTTCTGTGTGGGAGTTGGAGTAATGGCTCAAGTGCCCTTTCTGCAAAACATGTATTTTCAAAAGAAAGAAGTTAATTTTAGGACAATAGACTCATTCAGTGCCATTGACGACAAAGGTTGTCATTTTAAATCCAACCGTTCACTGCCAATGACGACTAAGTTGTCATTTGCATTATTTACTGTGCGTCGGAACGAGCCCCCGCACACTGAGAACAAATATCTCAGCTCTAAAGCTGATCTTCATCCACGTACGTCGCACGTCGCGTGATCAGGAAGCAGAAAATCCATGTGTTAGGAGATCGTTTTGGGCCGCTGCTGTAAAAAAAGTGAGGCGCGAACCGGAAAAGCTTCTGCCGATCACAATTCAACAACGGACTATGAAAGAACGGATAATGCTCGAAATGCGAGGATTCTTCCTGATGTAAGAGGTGAGTCTCCTCTTTGTTTTTTTAGTTTTGGCGTTGACATAATCCTAACGTTCTGTGACTCTTAAAAAAACTGTGAAAATGCTGAAAAACGCTGGCAGCGAAGGACTTTTCTGATCAGGAAACGGCTGGCAGTGAATGAATTAGTGATATGTATTCATGCTCTGAATGTTTTAGACCAAGATTTAATGTTGCCAGCATTATTTTGTCAAATAAATGTTTGTGTATTTGAAAGATTTTAATAAAGATTTATTAAGTAGCACAAACAGTGACCAGCATCCCAGCATGTGTTGTGGTCAATGACGCAACACTCTCTGACCTAATTCGGCACACTAGTGTACTACGCTTTTGAATCCTACTGCGTACTTCCTCCAAGTGCACTTCACAAAAGACCAGTATTGGGATTGGGCCCATGACCTGACCCTGGGTACCCTAATGGGCCATTCCCATCTGTACCGGGTCGGCCTGGGCTGGGTAGCCCCAGTCGGCCCCAGCCTGGCCCGGTTGATTCCACACATCCTTGTCTTAAGCCCATGTGGGCTGATTCTACCCACCAATCAGAGGCTTGCTCTAATGGAAGGTGTGAATTTGCTGTCAGCAGTGGGTGTGTTGGCCCTGGTCGGCCTGAAGCAGACCCCCTCGAGAAGAGGGCTGAGAATGAGCCTTGGTTGGCCCGGAAAAATACCAGGCCACCCAGATATGTAAACAACCTACGCTACCCGGCCCGGGCCGACCCGGTACAGATGGGAATGGCCCATCTGACAATGCCTAGGCCCTCATTTACCACTTGTACTTATGCAGAGATCTGCTTGTATTTCGTGCATAGAAACAATTTCATGCACAGTGTGATATTTGTCGTATCCAGTTTTTCTGACCAACCTGAACTTTTCTTTCTTTATACAAAATACAGATGCAAAACCATTTTTTTCTAAATAGGATGAACTTCAAATAAATCAAGCAAAGTTTTTGCGACAGTTATTTCCAAAGAAGAACATAGTTCATTTAATAACGTGATGCAGGTAAGGATGGTTGTCCATGGAAACTGAAGCAACTGCTTAATTTGCTAAATTGACTTTAATTTATACTAACATGAAAAAATTCTGTTTTCAGCCAGATGTTTGAATCAGAGTCAATAAAAAACATAATTCTTTGTCTTATTGGTATTTGACTAATCAGGCCAGGCTTGTAAAATAATCCTACAGCAAATTTTATCACAGCAGTTACATACTTAATAATATAATTATGAAACCTGAAATAATAACTGAAGGAAATAATTGTTAGTGGATTTTAGAGGATTTATTTCAGCTTGAATTTATGTTGACTTTGTAAAAATTGTTCATCAGCACAGGAATGTTTTATATCTCTGTAAATAAATTCACAACACTGGGTTGCATTTTGGAAGGAGGAATCTGCCTTTTCAGAATCACTCCTATAATTTGTGTCTGAGCTGTTGTTGGCATGGGTTTTGTTTGGTTACGAAATTGGTAAAACTGTTCAAATTTGGGGAAGAAAGAGACACAGGCAGGAGAAGTGGGTGTAAATAAACCATAGAAAAACAAAAATCTCACTGGAAAAATAAAAAAAGATGAATGAGACAAATCCATATTTCTAAACTAGATCTGTAATCAACACACACTACTTTGATCTTGGATTTTGCATTGATGGCTAGGTCGGGTTTTCACAGCAACCAGAGGCAGCTCCTTCCAAAGTCTTGGACCCATCACAGGAAACGCCCCCTATGACTGCCTTTTTGAGAGGGTAACCACCAACAGCTCTCTATCAGCAGAGCAAAGAATCCATTCTGGAGCATGCCTCTGCAGGAGGCTGTTAAGGTATGGTGGTGCAGCTCCCTAAAGAGCTTTGTACACCAATGTTAACAACTTGATTTGGCCTTGAAATGCACCAGGAACCAGAATAGGGGTGATGTGCTCCCTGCGTCTAGAGCATGTCAAGAACCTAACACCTCAACGCCAGAGGTGGTACAATCTGACAAACCTGGAGGTAATATATATCTTATGCCTTGTTTCTGCTGACCTAAAGAGTGTGGGTCGTTGTGCTATTTTACAGTCTGGCGTATTCAGGAGAGTGTTTCCACCGCAAGTTGGATTCATTAGGTAAGGCGGGGTTAAACCTGAAAGCGTAATGTGGCTTCATAGTACGAGGAGAATAAACAATAAAGCTTAACAGCAATGGAGTCCAGACAGCAGTGCAAAGCTACAATGCTTGGGGTTTGCTTGCTGGCAGCTTCTTTCTTGTCTTTCACAAAGCTGTGTTCAATGCAGTGAGGTAAAACAAAAGCACTCTGGTGTTTACTTCTTGTTCTTGTGCAACACATTCTCACTCCCAGCGCGTCAAAAACAAACGCTTGGTCAGCCACCCTCCACGTCAGACCCCTGACGCCAAAAGTGCCCTTTTTCGTTACTTATGTGCGAAAAGGGGTTTTCCCTTATTTGACTGCAGATCCCAATGCAGCGTTACACTGACGCGATGGGATGTCCGCAGCCAGGGCACCAAACAAGCTCATTGTACCTCACCTTAACCTTATCCTCTTATTTAACCTTGTCCTCTTATTTAACCTTCCCCTCACCCCTATCCTAGCCTTAACCATCTTGCTAGCGAACATGTTAGTGATGCGTTGATCGCTCTAAAAGTGAATGGCGGGAGCCGCCTCGTCATTGGTCGGGTTTGGACCGAAACAACGCGAGGGGGAGGTTTCAACTACCACGGTTGAGGTTAAAAGTAGAGGGTATTTGTAACCTCCCCCTCGCCAGATGGTATGTTCTAACGTTCCCCTTGGGCGGCAAATACGAAAATTGACAGTCAGACTCTGACGGTCAGAGTCAGAATGCATGGGAAACAAACGCTTGATCACAGTGAGAGTAACGTTTTAGGTAGCAAGAGGGTTAAGGTTAGGATGAGGGTGAGGGGAAGGTTATAAATAGTGAAACGTTAAGGTTTAGGTGCAGTTAAACGAGCTGGTTCGGTGCCGCATCAGCGGATATCTAATCACGTCAGTTTTACGCTGCATTGGGATCTGTAGTTACAAAAGGGACAAACCCCTTTTCTCACGTAAGTAACGAAAAAGGGCACTTTTGGCGTCTGGGGTCTGACTTGGAGGGTGGCTGACCAAGCGTTTGTTTCCTGACGCTTAGGGTGTGAGAATGTGTTGCAATGTCATAAGTAGTGTTGTTTTTCTGTCCTCCAACCAAAGGATTCTGTTTGATGCCAGTAGCTCCACCCAGACCGTACCCTTCCTTTTTTCTATGGACTTACAACTGAAGGGGGCTTAAAAACGATGCTCTTCAGGTGGGTTTTGCAGGTAAAATATGGATTATTCTTTTTCCAACAGCACTACCCAGTGTGACTCAGATGGGTGTGGTTCGATTTGACAGCCTTTTCCAACAACACAATTTGGTCATTTGCTCCAACTTTTCAGTACTTGCTTTGTTGTGGTTTCTACCCGTCCTTAAAACAAATGTGATGTCAGCAACTAACAGCTATTGGCTAGGGGGTGGAGTCACCGGTTGTACAAGAGCTTTCTGCTTCACTGCCTGCAGCCATTTCCTGGTTTGGACTCTGACAAAAAGCAAGAGACTGAGTGGACTGTTCAACATCATTGCCATTGTTGTGTTTCTGTGTGACATACCGACCACCTTACACTGTTTACTCATCACCTCATGCTGTTTTTGTCTCGAGTAAAGTGTCGCAGGTAGTACTGCTGCAACAAGGACAATACTGTACCAAACTTCACCACACTACTCGGAAAACAATGCAAATGATATGTGGTCGGACAAATGTATTTCTCGAGTAATGCTAGAAGGTTGATTTGAATTTGCTTTTGACGAGTGTGCGGGAGTAAACTGAGCAGAGCGTAGACCAAGATTGATTTAAAGGTTAAAATATGTGCATAGGAAATTCCCTTGAAGGTTGTAATGGAGCACCCTTTATAGGTGCAAGTGACATTATTCCAATCAGCTGTAAAAACGACCCCAATCAACCAAAATTCAATGCATTTCAAAAGTCAGGCAGGAAAAACAGTGTAAAAATTGTCGCTCTATTATTTTTGACAGGTTCAGTGCTCTGAAAATTTGACAGCACTTTCAGCAAAAAGAAAATTAAATAAAAGATTCTTTTGCTGAGTCACACTTTAGTGTTGGAAGGGGTTCGTGCAGCGTTTCAAGGATTCCTGTGCACACATTTTCAGCCGTGTTAACTCCGAACAAGATGCAAATTGCTATTTTGTGAACAAACGCTCGCCCTGTGATTATTAGCTCTGTCCTGAAGCCTCAACGGTCTCTGCAGTTTCCCATTATTTAGCACTTATTGTTGCTTAAAAAGCCACTGACTAAGCACACCGCATTACAAAGCTTTTAGATGCAAAGCAGACGTACACGGCTGTGTTCGTTTTCAACTCCATCCCCAAACTGCTTACGTCGCCTCTGCACATTCAGCACAAGGTGGTGATTAATGGTGAGACGGTGTGGAAGAATCACAGAACAAGACAGAGCTAGGGTTGATGGCAGCTCAGACGTTTTTGAACTATGTGGACACGCTTACGCTGCCTCTGGAAGCGGCTCTCGCTCCGACGCCCACTGACTGACTGTAGAGTTGTTTCACTGAGAGAAAACTTGACATCATGTCTGAGAGCGTGACACAGATTGATAATCAGCCTGTCAGGGCTCGTATTCATCATGTAATATGCACGCTTCGGCTACAATTGAGCTAATTTTTAAAACCACAAATATCTCATTCTGTTTGTTTTTGTAAGGATCCAGTAGCTAAATATATAAAATGTTAGAGCCTTGATTTGTCAAAAGGACCCGTTTCTCAAAGTAACAGCCACTTTCACAAAAGATAGGTCATTCAAAAATAAATCCCAGATTAAAGAAGTAGAGTTAGGGTTAAAATAGTTCTCGTGAAGTTTTCATCCGTTTACCCACCCGTCAATCTATAAATGATAAATAACTCGCATTTGTATAGTGTCCTTCAGAGTCAGAGTACTCCAAAGTACTTTACACTTCGGCATATCATTCATTCATTCATTCACACGCTGATGGTGATGAGCTACAATGTAACTATAGCTGCCCTGGGGCTCACCGACAGAGGCGAGGCTTTCCAAGCACTGGCGCTACCGGTCTGTTCGACCACCACCTGCAGGCAAGGTGGGTTATGCGCCTTGCCCAAGGACACAAAAGCAGAATTCTCTGTCCAGAGCGGATTGATCCTGCAACCTTCCGATTCCTGCATAACCCACTCAACCGCTTGACCATCTAATCTCATTTATCCATCCATCTATCAATTCATTCATTTATTCATTCAATGTCCTCTGCTCATTTGGGGTTGGGTCGTGGGGGCAGCAGCCTAAGCAGAGAGGTCCAGACTTCCCTCTTCCCCGGCACTTGGGCCAGCTCCTCTGGGGGAATCCCAAGGTGTTCCCTGACCAGCTGAGAGACATAGGGCGTTTCTCAATGTCAAGGTGCCTGGCCTTGCGAGGCGATGTCTTGCGAGGCCAGTTTCCTTGCTTACGAGGACACTGTCCTTCCTTGGTCAAAGAAAACGGTTAAATGGAACAGACTTGTATCACGTGACCGTGGCTTCCACGGCGGTCACGTAACGTCACGTGACACGGGAGACAACATTATATTTCATATGTATTAGTTTCAATATAAATATATAACGAGCCTTTTACTTTTTAAATTGTGTATATGTTTATTAAATTAAAAATAAAAGCGAGTTACTACCCGCTAGCCACCGTAGCTGCAACTACTAAGCAACTAACCAACAATAGATAACTTCTTTGGATCCAAAAATAAAACATTTTAAATTAGCTGACTTAGTTTTAAACTTCTTGTAGTTCTGGGCTTCCTGTGGGCTCATCCCAGTGGGAAATACCTAGAAATCCTCCTGAAGAAGGCAACCAGGGAGCATCTTAATCAGATGACTGAGCCACTGCAGCTGATTCCTTTCAGTGCATAGGTGCGGCGGGCTAATTGGACGAAGAAAGCCCATTTTTTGTTTTTTCAGTCATGGCTGCAACTGATGGTTAAAATGTAGACAAATGGAGAGCTTTGTCTTTTGACTGAGCTCTCTCTTCACCACAACAGTCAGGAGCAACACCCTCATAAGGACGAAAGCTTGATCTAGCTTTTTATCCTCTGTGCCTTTCCACCATCTCTTAAGAACACACACAGGTGCCTTTTTAGCACATGCTCGATACTAAAATCAGTGAACATGCTGCTTGAACAAACAAACAAGGAGGTGTACTCAGTAGAAAATGACAAAAATATCTGCTTTAGCTGAGAGAAGACTTCAAATCGTTACTCTACTAAAAGAATGTCACATTTTCTGGTGTTTTTTGCACCAATGTTGACCTTCACATTCAGTTTTCAACAACAGGGGGATGAGAAAGACCTCTGAGTCATTAAACATCTACCAGTTGATTTATTTATTACATTCAGCTGTAATTCTACCAGAGGTGTGGACTCGAGTCAGACTTGAGTCATTATTTAAATGACTTCTGACTTGACTTGATAAAATCTTACGACTTGACTCGGACTTAACCGCCAATGACTTGTGACTTGAATCGACTTGCATCTGTTGACTTGATGATGACTTGAGCATATTTGATATTTTAGCACAAAAGTGGCTCGACATGGACAAAAATCATGAATCATTCTTCGTTCTGGGTTTAATGTACCGCTAACTGCAGCAGCACTTTGCTTATAATCAGTTTCAGTTGCACTTTCTGCTTGTTTGAGCAAATAAATGAAGCTTTAAAAAGCTTTATTTCTGGAATTTATTAATTATCATTGTCATGAAATTGAAGTTAGATGGATGACTTGAAAATTCAAAGTTAAGGACTTGGACTTCCACATCATTGACTTTGGACTCGACTTGGACTTGGTTGTCTTTGACTTGGACTTGACTCGATACTTGACTGGAAAGACTTGTGACTTGGTCGCACCTCTAAATTCTACTGATGATATTGAATATTATACACAGGATGCTTTAAACTGGGTGCAAAATGCTGGTGACGGTTCTCAGTCACCCACGTGATGGTAATCCAAAGTAGTTCAAGTGAAGGCAACTGGACTTTTTTGGTTTCTTGAAGACGTTTTGCTTCTCATCTGAGAACCTTTGTCAGTTCTCACTGGAATATGGGTGGGTCAAGTTTATAATCTGTAGCTGTTTTTTGATTCTTAATGAGCAGAAATTACCAATGAATACCCCTCCTCCCTACCCCCGATGAGTCATTAGCCTCTATTGCGTGGGTCATTGTGTTGATTAGATGCAGGAAGGGGTGACCTAGACTGAAACTGTTTGCGTGTGCAAAGTTATGTTTAGTCATTACAGGGGCCAACACAATATGTGGGTCTGTTGAAAAGGAGAAATAAATCTACATTAAAAACGGTTTCCTATGAAAACATTTATTCGAAGAGTTTGTTCATTTAAAATAGTGGCCAAATGTCATGAATTGAACGGATACAAACTCCACTGGTATTCCTGCTACGCCAATAATTCTTTCCATCGGGGAATAAAGTACATTGTAGTAAAAGTATATATTTTACCACAAGTGTGAATTTTAATGTTCTTTTTTATATGGTTTCTTAAGAACTGCATAGCTAAGTTAAAGTAAGTTGGTTCCATTTGTCTTCAAATGGATAAGGACCAGCCTTAAACCATCCATTATTTCTGTATACAAGACAACAAACTTGGATCTAAACTGATGCATGACCACTTAAGTAATACTAACAATTCTAAAATATGGGGAGTTTATTTGTGGTTTTAAAGTTTTGGGGTGATTAGATAATTTTTACCAGTTAAATCTGCTGTCATGTTTTCAGAATTTTATAGATCAACATTTTATTATAGTTGCATTTAGTAATATTTTGTGTTACATGATAAAGTAAATTCATCAGAATAAGCATAAAATAGATAAAAGCATTCGTCACCAACTGTTCAGTGAGGAACATTTGTTTAGAACGCTCAGTTGTAAATGGAACCTGGGTAAGTGAAGGCAGGGCCTCCAATTATTTACTCAAAGTGCGAAGTGAAGATAACCCCAGGGACAAAGCAAGGATTACTTGTTAATTCAACGTTGTGTGAGTTAAATTGGTTGGAAGACAGCAGTTGCCTTTTTTTTTTCTTATGGTGGGATACAGCTAACGTGCCCATCCATGCCGAAAAAAGTTCTTGACTTGTTTTTGTTCAAAACCAAGATGATGGCAAGGGTTCTAATTTTTTATTTTTTGTGAGGCCAGAAGAGTTTTATTTGCAACCAGAGGAGACTGTAAGTTTATTGTTCATCCCACATGCCACATTTGCTGTTTAACATATATGATTCTACCTTTTATAAAACATTTTGATCTTGACTTATTTTTATACAGTGATGGTTTGACATTGACATGGACAAAGTGTTTAATTTTGGCCCCCATAAAATAGAGTTTGACACCTCTGGTCTGAGCTATTCAGTCTGTTTAGAATGCACAATAACGAATTCATAGCTTTGTGGTTTTAATGCACACACTTGTTAAATTCTAGTAGCATTTAAGCTAGCTTGAAGCATCTAAAATAAGCTTTTTAAATAGAAAGTTATGATGCAAATTGTCAGTTTTTAAAAGCGGAGGTTGCTTTATTTCAAAATGAAAATAGTGAACATCTATTTCCTGTTGTCACCAAAAGAACATAGGGAGCCTTAAGCCGGGTGTACTCCGTGCGACTTTTTCACTTTTTTGAGCCGATTTTCCACTCGTGCGAGAATCCACAAGATCGGGGCGAGTTTTGCGCTGAGCGTCGTGTAGTGTACAGGGGGTTACGAGAGGCGATTAACACCACGTGACCAGCCACCGATCAGCAATCGTGAGCTCGCACAAACTTCTGGCATGTTTGATATTTTGCTCGTTCCTCCTGAGGTTATCGCACTGTTGAAGCAGCGCTGCGAGCAGCTGCGACCCAAAAAGTATCAGAACCACTCACGGCGCATGCGCAATCATGCATCAACACCGCTCGCCCGCTATTTCCCTAATAACACACATTGTTCATTTTTATTTCTACACGTTTTTTTTTTACTCACAATGATTGTCAAGAAAGCGTGTTTGTCGTGTTCACGTCAAATTAAACCGATCACAAAACACAGATTTACTTTCTTTATTTAGTTTTCCTCATCCAACCCCCATAAATCCCCGTGTGTCCTCATGCAGCACTCCCGAAGGACAACAGGCAAAACAAGACAAAAACGTCTAACGTGTTGTGTAAAAACTGCTATTTTTAGCATATTATTTGGGTCCGACGTGTTGCTACCAGACGTACAGTGTGAGCAGTCAGATCGCATCCGAGAACTGGGTCGTACAGTGTGAGCGCGTGACTCGTGAGATCTGCCCTGCGAGGATGTCGTACAGTTTGAGCTGAAGCTGAACGCTACGAGTGAAAAAGTCGCACAGTGTACGCCCGGCTTAAGTCTCTTTGTTCTGCTCTCCCCACCTATTCCACCTTCCTCAGGATCCACTTATTTCCCTCTTTCCTATTCACTCTCTCTCTTTCTTAACACCTTTTAAATCACAATTGTCTATTTTTGCTCATTTTAAATATATTTTTAACCATTTTCTAAATTCTTTTTTATATTTTTACATTATTTGTTTTTGTGAAGTGCCTCGTGATTTTTATCTTGAGAGGCGCTATAGAAATGATATTTTCTTCTTCTTCTTCTACAGTTCATGCGTAGTTATTATATATATTAGCAGAATCATTAATTGATTTTTTTGTGTCAGAGCCCAGTGTGATATCCAGAGCGTGATAGCAGCCTGAACAGACTGATAATGGTTTTAGAGAAAATAATAACTTTCCTGTCTCAGAGTCCCAGTGTTGGTGTTACTGGGTTAGCTCTGTGGATAAACAGATTGATTTGAGCAACTCAAGCTGTCTCTCCCTCCTTAAGTGTGTCCCCAGGCCCCTACCAACTGCTGCCTGACTCATTATTTAATAAAACCACAGTGTTTTCACCATGCTTGCATCTCTGTGTGTTTCTGCTACAAAGCATAAAGAGTGAGACAGACAGCGGGCATTAGCAGCCGTTTTATTTGCAGACAGAGATCAGTTGCTGCTTCAAAGCCGTGTCTGTGGTCGTCTTTGTTTGTTCAGAGTTGCTTCTGGCGCTAACGCTAGGAACGTTAGCTTCACTGCACATGCATGCTATCTGAGGTTTGACTGGGTATTTTTAGAAAAATCAACTTAGCAAATATCAGATTTTTTATATTTAGCTAACAGCTTTGCCAACAAATAGATTTTAAAATATTTGATTTTGTAACCTAGTGTGTGCGGAAAAATGAGGTACATGAGAGAATTTGAACAATGGAAAATCCTATCAGTGACCTCTAGTATGAATGAATGCCTTGAGAGTTGAAAGTTTGACTCTTTTTTTTTTTTTTTTACACGCTACGCTTCCAAAACACGTCAAACTCCAAAATTCAGACTGGGCCACACAACACAAAAGCAGTGTATAACTTCTGGAAACTTTCAAAATAAAAGTCTTGCAGATAAACGTACATCATTTCCGTGAAATCTCCATAGCCTAAACAGAAAATAGCCTAAACAGAAAATAAACCACAGACCTTGTTGGATACACGCAGCGGTCTTTCTTCTGCTTGTTATCGTTGGGACTTCCGAAATCACGTCTGGTGTTGCAATTCTCCCGTGACTTTCTGACCTCGCAGGACCAGCTTTGCAAGCCAGTTTCACTCCTGTTTTGCATCTGAAATGCTCCCGGTTAAGCCGGGCGTACACTGTGCGACTTTTTCACTTTTTTGTGCCGATTTTCCAGTCGAGCGAGAATCCACGACATCGGGGCGAGTTTTGCGCCGAGCGGTCGTGTAGTGTACAGGGGGTTACGAGAGGCGATTAACACCACGTGACCAGCCGCCGATCAGCAGTCGTGAGGTCGCAGGGACTTCTGGTGTGTTTAATATTTCGCTCGTCCCTCGTGAGGGTATCGCACTGTTGAAGCGGCGCTGCGAGCAGCTACGATCCAAAAAGTATCAGAACCGCTCACGGCGCATGCACGCGCAATCCTGCATAAACGCCGGCCGGTTGCTCGCTATTTCCCTAATAACACACGCTGTTCGTTTTTGTTTCTACACGTTTTTTTACTCACAAAGATTGTCAAGAAAGCGTGTTTGTCGTGTTCATGTCAAATTAAACTGATCACAAAACACAGATTCACTTTCTTTATTTCGTTTTCCTCATCCAACCCCCATAAATCCCTGTGTGTCCTCCTGCAGCACTCCCGAAGGACAACAGGCAAGACAAAAAAGTCTGACGTGTTGAGTAAAAACTGCTATTTTTAGCACATTTTTAGGGCCGACGTGTTGCTACCAGACGTACAGTGTGAGCAGTCAGGTCGCATGCGAGAACTGGGTCGTGCAGTGTGAGCACATGACTCGTGAGATCTGCTCTGCGAGGAAGTCGTACAGTTTGAGCTGAAGCTGAACGCTGCGAGTGAAAAAGTCGCACAGTGTACGCCCGGCTTTAGAAGGGACCTTGCAAGTAAACCGCCGCTATTCCATTACATGCCACTTTCACATGGAAAGGAGACGTTATTCCTTAATATTCATGCTATCGCATCTCACCTCTCATTGACTTACAGTAATACAACTTTCCCAGTACCTCTGTTTTCTCTCCCTTCTTGGGTAAGAAAAAAGCAACATTGATGTTTTATCTCTACATTTAACAAGTTTGAACATGTTCTGCCATGTCGTGTAGTTGCTAATGCTAACGGTTAGCTTCTACTAGCCGAGACACACTCTGCTCTTTCCTGGACGCTAAATCAGTACAGTGTCCCACGGTCATAAGCCAAAGTGGGTGATATAGTTCTTATTGTCTTTTTCTGATCCAAGCATTTCCTCCTCTAAAAGGGAGCCTAAGTCACGCCCATCTACTTCCACGTCATGGGTCACCGGAAGAACAAAAAAATGAATGCAAGTCAACGGGTCTAAAAACGCTATTTTCTAATTCCGCTTGTTTTGTGCCATGGATTTCACATATGATGTCTGTGAATTTTAAAGATGCATTTTGATACCAAGAACACACTTATTTTCGAACGAGGGAAACGCTATATTAGGTTTTGTGTGAAAACAAGTCCAGGACTACAAATGCGCTTCACGAAATTGACGTCATCGAACCAGACACGGCGAAAACTGAGGGAAAATGCCTGTAAGTTAACTTCCCAGGGATGGAAAGAACCACCATGAATCTGGTCATTTGGTATAGCAGCTATGCTAGGGGAAAGAAGATTATGTGGTGACGTCACATATGTGACATGCCTATTTCTGGTTTGTAGTCATGTTAATTACGAACTTTTACAAGCTGATGAATTTCAAAGTACGTGACTGGCATGGTTGAAACACCCATCATTACTTTTCATTTAAATTGCAGTACAACACATGTGCGATCCAGGGCGTAAGGCAAAGCGGATTAGAAAACAGTGTTTAGCCCCGTTGACTTGCATTCATTTTTTCGTTCTTCCAGGGACACATGAGCCAACCGGAAATGAAAGGAGATTTAGTAGGGATGAGCTGGATACTCGTTTCAGACGAGTATCTGGTACGGATAAAGCATTTTTGACGAGTACGAGCATGAAACGAGTAAAACTCGTAAATATCTGTAATCGTGCTGAAGGAAAATCCTCATTGGGTAACTGACTGTCTTCACGCTCTGTGATTGGCCAGTCATATAGAGCGCCCGCCCCTCCCAACATACAAAACTCTGCACCGGGAGCTCAGCCCGTGTCCGGTCCATCCAAGCACACACACACACAGACAGTAACGGATCCCTCTGTGCTTGCTTCACTGTTGCTCACATTTCTTCAGTACTCCCTAGGTTTTCTTCAGTTCGCCTCTTTTTAAAGTTACTTTAAAGATATTTAAAGTTAAATTTTTCGTAACGTACGTGGTGCATTTGAAAAGACAGAGCTGAAAACGGCTCATGCTGCGTCAGTCACTAGCTCCGCTCCAGTCGTTTTTGTCCCCTCTCCACCCTTAGGATCCACTCCCTCTTTCCTATTCACTCTCTCTCTCTCTTTACATTTTTTAATAACAATTGTCTATTTTTTGCTAATTTTAAATATATTTTAATCATTTTCTAAATTCTTTTTTTCTATTTTACATATTTTGTTTTTGTGAAGCGCCCCGTGATTTTTATCTTGAGAGGCGCTATAGAAAAGATCTCTCTCTCTCTCTCTCTCTCTCTCTCTCTCTCTCTCTCTCTCTCTCTCTCTCTCTCTCTCTCTCTCTCTCTCTCTCTCTCTCTCTCTCTCTCTCTCTCTCTCTCTCTCTCTCTCGCTCTCTCTCTCTTCATGCACTTAAATATGAATGTTCTGATTTTATTGAAAAACTTGTTCTGTAATAGTTCCTTTACTATTGTGATCAAAAACATTTAATCTCAACTCTGAGGCTGCTCTGTGAATAGTTTTCAAATAAACAATACACATAGCAACTTCTGATCAGACTTAAAATAATGTATTGGTTAAACTACACCCATTTCCGGGTTAGGCCACGCCCACTCAGAGTACAGATACAGATAATTTAGATGGTTGAACAGATACAGATACAGATAGTGGTGTACTCGCTCATCTCTACTCTTAACATTTATGTGGTTAAAAACGGGATATAATGTCCTAGCTACAGCAACCTAAAGGGATATTTTGGCCACTTTGAGGTAAGTTTTGATGCAACAGTTAAAAGCACTGTAGACTGTCACCTAAATTACCTTTTTTACTGCCTCTCTGAGTTCAGCATTTGGATAGTTTTGGCAAAAAACTCTTAAAACATCTGCCAGATGTATTATCTGGGTAAACTGGGTAATGCTACTCGAGGAGGATATTGAATGAATGAATGAATGAAATCTTTAGTTCAAACATTTTTAAACATGCAATAATAAAAAAATACTACTAAAAATAAAGTCACTGTAGACATTAAAGATAAAATCGCACTGATAATCACACAAAAATGTAATTGTCAAATTCAGTTTTAAAAGTAGCAGGAGGAAGTTGATGCTTATTAAATCCTACCCCCTCTGACACATAAAACATAATACAGTGACCTAATGTGCAAAAAATAAAAATAATATATTATATAAATAACATAAAAAATATGATAATGTTAATTAATAAAAAAATTGGAAATAGTAGTAATACAATTTCCCCTTTCCCTTTACATTTATTCTCCAACTGTCACTCCACCCAGCAATATAATATATCTTCACTGACTACTTAAGACTTGGTTGCATCCATGTACTTTCAAAAGAGAATACACCTATATATATATATATATATATATATATATATATATAGTATATATATTAGGGCCGTGACTCGATTAAATAATTTTATCTAATTAATTAGAGGCTTTGTAATTAATTAATCTAAATTAATCGCATTTTTAGAGTGCTTCTGTTTTAACGTAAACGTCTGTTTTCAATTTTAAGACACGTTGTTTGTGATTGTTTACAGAGTAGTGAGAACACGGAGCATTCTCCCAGCGGAAGCCAGGTGCCTCTCATTTGTCTGACTACTTTCATAAACTACTGTTAGGGCACAGAATTATTCTGTCTGGTGCTTTCAGCGCGGCACAGATGTTACGTAAATGTTAAAAATATAGCTGACCGCAACTTTTGTAAAGTTTCCGGTGCCACCAGGCAGCTGCAGCAGAGACGATCTCTGAAAAATATCAGCGACACGGATTCCGTTGTTGTCTGGAAGTTTTTTTTTCCAAGTTAAGAAAAGAAGCGGACGTGTTTCCTAAATCCTGCATCAGTCCAAGCAAGGCAACTTCTTTCTGTTTTTATTCTGTTTTAGTAGCCATTAGCACTGTGCATTGTTGTGTGCGTCAGTGATATTTGGTCTACGAGGAAATTGTGCAATAACAAGGGTTCCGCCTTTCTCGAAATGCAAGCTGCGATTAAATGCGCTCTTTTTTTTAAACGCATCATTTTTTTCTAACTAATTAATCATAATTAACACGTTAAAGTCCCGGCCCTAATATATATATATATATAAAATATATATATATATATATATATATATATATATATATATATATATATATATATATATATATATATTTATATTATTAACATTTATGATTTATCATTGAGCTCCATGTAAAACACAACTGTCCAATACACACTTTTCCATTAGTTACTGTTGTAATAATCAATCATGAGATTTAGGGCTGGGAGGTCATGGTATTACACATAGGACGAGTGATAACTAATACTCACTAGGATCATAAATGTTGGTGCATGATTATAGTTTAAAAAATAATCATTAATAAACTCCAAACAAATAAACTCTTATATACTTTAATTATATTTCCCTAATAGCCTATTTGTAGTTTCTATAAAACGACAAAACTATTGACAGAAATAAACGTCATGAGTTAACCCTGACCAGTTGTCAACACTGAAGGATGGAGACACGTAAATGTCATGTAGAACAGAAATTACAAAGAGGTGTTGTTGATTAAATGTTAAAATAGCTTGCCACATATTTTTTGTAGACCAATGGTTCTCAATCCTGGTCCTGGAGGGATAAAAACATTCAGGCAGTCCATAAAAGTGTTCAGGTAGCTCACTTTAGTTAATTAGTTAAGGTAAAACTAGTAAATGCACCCAAAAATAATTCTTACCTTTAGCAGAATGTTGCATCCTTACTTTATTTATAATTTATTTTTTTACAGTGCATTGTGTTTTGCATCATGATTAGGGCACTGAGTGTTTAAACAAAAGAGAAAAGTGTGAAAATGTTAATGACTGTAGAAGAGTGCATAAAGTGTCTAGTGAGGGGTTTTGCAGCCTTTAATATATATAATAACTGTAAAAAATAAAGCTGGCTACTTCGCGGATTTTGCCTTTCGCGGGTTTTTATTAGAATGTAACCCCCGCGATAAACAAGGGACCACTGCGTATATAAATTCTACTTTTACTAACATAGAAAATATGTGTCTTTCTAGTTGCCAGAGAACTTGCATTTCTATTATTTCAGAAAGGAAAATGAAGTATGTAGCAATGTCTCAGCCTTAGAGTATCTATATGAAGTTATAACCTGTAAAAAAAAAACTGATCCTAGCACTGGGTGAGGAAAACCTACTGTATTATTTATACAAAGTCATTAATTATACAGCTGTTGAAACCTAAAGCTTGACTTTATTCATGGTGCATTTTCTATGCAGCATAATATTACTGTAATCTCCTGCATACTATGGCAGCACAGTTGTGAGAATATAAACTGCATACTTTCATACGTAAAAAAAAATACTCTATTTTTCTCATAAGTGAAGCCATTTTTAAGCTAGTGCGTGATTTATGAGCCCAGATACTCCAAGAGAACCTGAACAACTTAAGATGGATGCAGTGAAACAAGTTCTGATAGACATATTTCTGATTGTTCAGCATTTGGTAAAAAGCAAACGTCGGGCCTTTGCCTCAAAAGGGAAAGAAGTGGTCTGAGATAACGGTGTCCTTTTAAGATACTGCCTGACAGGGTTTCCCACACTGTGAGCCCTAAATGATGATCATCTTCCACCTGGGGGTCAATGGCATTGTGGCAGGGTCTTGAGATAGGTGTGTATAAGCAGTGTTGGGATTACTTTCCCCCTGCTGGGTCTCTGTGTGAAGTCCATCAAGAGGACAGCTTAGATGGAGAGTGTCCACATTTGTGGTGAAGCAGAACCATCTGTTTTTATCTGTCTGAGCTTTCCCTGCACCCCCTCCTTTACAGAGGAATAAGGAGACGGATGAGATAATGGGATTCTGTCTTTGCCCGACTGTGGTTATACTCTCCCTGCAGCTGAAAGAGTCTTTGTTTTCACCGGACTGACTCAACGTTGGGTGCCTGAGTTGCTAAAGAGGAATTCTGCATAACATGATGGCTGCTTCAAATGGGTTTGCAAGCTAGATGTGACAGCAAAGCCCATGTGTGGGGTGTTTTTAAACCCCTTCTGAGTTTTTAGGCTTTTACCTAGTCCCACTTGTTGATTGGCTCAATCTCAGAATGTCCGCTTTGCTAAAAGGTTGAAGGCAAAGAAAAGATGATGGTGTGACAAGGGAGGATTTTTCCACAAAGTTAGATTGATGAATTGCAACATTTGGGGGATATCAGGGGTACCTCTGTAAGCTCAAAACCCATCAAGCTCCTTTCAAGTTGAATGCACCGTGCCATTTTTGATTGAGCTTTCCCATCATTAAATGGGACTAGAGTGCTACTAGGCTGAGCTACAACATCTAATGGAAGTCAGGCCTGCTTCCCTGCCATAAATGTCCATTTGGAAGCTTCTGTCCTCAAGCTCTTGGGAGTGAGAAGGCAGGCAAACGAGATTGGCCAGTGAGTGCAATAAAGATTTTACATGAAATGCACTGATGTTCTATAATCCATGGACCATCTTTCTGTTGGCACCGCTGACAGAGTGGTTAGTATCTAGTCCATCAACAGTGTTCAGGGCTGGATGGCTTACAGATCTGCCTCAGTGAAATACTCAAACAGTTTGAATTGTCCTCCACCCGCACCTTTTTGGCATCATATTTCACACAGCAATTGACTGAAATTGTGCTGGACTTTTTCCCTATCAGCCTTTGATCCCTTGCGCAACAATTTCCGTCACCTTTTATGTTTTCAAATGATTGCAACACTCCAGAGAGCAGGAGAGATTCTCTGAAAATGCTGTTATCCTCATATTTAGGCAATTGCTTCCTCCTGCCTGTTGTTGTGATGGTCATCTTCCTACTATATTTTTGAGTGTTGCCATTAGGGACAGAAATGAAAAAGGAAAAAAACACTTTTGCAACATTTTTACACAACTATTCTCTTAGCACACAAAGGTCTCACCAGTTTTGAATGTTTTAGACTTTTGTTGTTTTTAAAAGATCATTAATGGCATAAACGGATGCAATTAGCTTATAAGAAGCTGCATTGTTATGTTTGTATTTAAATTTCTACCAATCATAGATTTTAGAAATTTTACAAAAATAAGTAATCTACTCCTTTAGCATATTTGGCCTTTTAGCTAACTTTTGTATTTTTTTATTAACAGGAACTGGAAATTTAGTAATTTCCTCAATTACTAAATTCCTTTGGCAGGATAAACCCCCACGAATTAGCTTAAAAACGCTTCAGAAGACCAAAGACAGAGGAGGACTGGATTTACCCAACTTTTATTATTATTTCTTAGCCAACAGGCTGCAATATATACCAAGATGGTTGCAAGATAACCCATTAGACGAGTCCTGGTTAGATATAGAACAGACACTTTGCAATACGATAGAGCTTTCAGACTTACCATTTATTAGCTCAAGCATAAGAAGACATGAAAGCTTCAAAAGTATTAGTATCAGCACCTCTCTGACAGCATGGTGGGAGTATCTTAAAATGACAGAGTCTTCACTAGTACCATGCAGACGCACACCTATCTGGAACAATCCTGACATTTTGCAAAACAACAAAATGATGAACCTTCCGGACTGGAAAAATAAAGGAATCCTATACCTGGAACACATATATGAAAGATTGGACTTCATCCCATTTAATCAAATAGTCTCCCAATTTGGAATAGATAAGAATAGCTTTTTAGAATATCACCAAATTAAATCTGTAGTCAAACAAAAATTTAAGCTCAATAAAATAGAATTACAAACACCACCAAGGGTATTAGACTTTTATAATCTCAAACCCCCCAAACTACTGTCTAAAGTATATAAGACACTGTCCAAAATAGACGATAAAATTGCAATCCCTATTGAAAAATGGGAGGTGGATCTATCAGTTAGCTTTGACCAGGACTTCTGGTCCCAAACTTGTTTAAAAACTTTTAAAATGATCAGACAGCCCAATTTACAATTAATTCAGTACAAAATTCTACACAGAGTACACTATACAGGTCATCGGATGTTCAGGATGGGGTTTGTGTCGTCTGACACCTGTACACACTGCACAAACAACATTCCTGACAATTACATTCATGCACTGTGGTCCTGCCCACCTGTCCAGGAATTTTGGGGTAGAGTATGTGAGGATCTGTCAAAATGTCTGAAATGTCATATCCCAACTACCTCATCTCTTTGTTTACTGGGGAAGCTGGACGATGTCCCGATTGCAACATCTTTGGTTCACGTGGTTCTGACTGCCATATGCATCGCTAAGAAAACTATCCTCTTGAATTGGAAAAATAGAGAAAGTCTCTGCATTAACCAGTATAGAAATCTTTTGTTAGATCATATTGCACTTGATATAGCCTCTGCTTCCACTTCAGATAAATCTCTCTGGGCTCCTTTGATCGGTTCCATCACATAGCGAGGGTGGGGGGCCGTTGATGTTGTCCTGCGGGATGGTGTGGGTGGGGGGGTGTGGGGTCTGAGTTTGGAGTATCCGGATGTTCCCTGGAGGTGGGTTCACTGGGGGTGTCTGGGACTGGGGGCCGTTGCCCCCCTCTGGAGGTGCTTGGGTCGCCTCGGGGGGTGGAATGCTGGCGGTTGTGAGTGGGGCCCCTTGGGGATCTTGGCGGCGGCCATGGGTCACTGCCTGGCGGCTGCAATGCCCCTGGGCGGGTCTGGGTGGGGGCCTGGGGGCTCGGGGTTTGGGGGTGGCCGGCCCCGTGTGGGGATCTGGGCGGGGCCTTGGGGGTCGGGTCCTGACATGTATGCTGCCGGGAAGAAGGCAGGGACATACAGCAGTGCCTGGCCCGGGTTCGGGGGCCTCAGGTAGACCCTGGCTCCTCTGCCGTTCCATCACAGGGGAGGGGGAGGTCCAGGAGGGGGAGGACCCAACCTTACCTGGATGTCCAATGTCGTATATATTCTGGAAGTTGTGCAAATGCAGGGGTGGGCATAGATATTCTGCTGGGGTGGGGCTGGGTTGGTGCCCTCGGACTCCGTGAGGCTCTGTAATGCTGCTGCTTTGGGCCCTGGCAGGATGGGCTGGGGTCTCCATGCCCTGGGTGGCAGTTTGACAACAGAGGTGCCTATTGGGGCCAGTAGGGGAGCTGGCTCCCTGGAGGGCTAAGCCCAACCAGCCATTCCTCCCCATCCCCGCATATTTCTCTCCTCCTGCTCCCTCACATCATCACACAAACATACACATAGGACCTTGGGGGGTAGGCAAGTCAGGGAGTGCGGGTATGGACCCCATTTCCGCATTCCTGAGGAAACCTGCCCCCCAATTTTATTTGCACCTTATACACTTCCACTGACGACATTCCACACAAACAGACACTTAGGGCCTTGGGAGTGAGCACATTCAACGGCATTTGGCAGGGGGATATTTCAGCCTCCTCCCGAGTGCCGGTGCCCACTTCCAATTTTAAACCGCACTTAGACACTGATGGCTGAGGGGGTAAGTGGGGTGGTGCAGTGGCATCAGCTGGCATATGCTGGACGATGCCTGCACTGCCCACTCGCCACAGCCATGGAATACACCTCATGATCACACAACACTATATTGGAGCAGGCGGAGGGAGACTAGGGGTCTTAGCCACCTCTGTTGTTGCTAGGCTTCCTGGGGCTGGAGGCTAGGAGGGAGATCTGGCCGTCTGGTTGGGGTCTGGGGTGGTGGGTTGCTGTGCTCAGCGTTGGGCGGGGGAGCCTGCTCATCAGCACCCCAGCAGAAAGGGTCAAACTCTGGTTACCGGTGATGGTTGTACCCAATGTGCAGCAGTACCGGGACCAGAGTGAATAGGGTGTGTATGGGGAGCATGAGTGGGTGTCCGGCGTGCATTTTTGTAAGTCTTGGGTTGTATGTGCATGTGTGAGCATGAGGGAGGGAGCGTGTGACTGTGTTTGTGTATGACTGTATATGTCAGGTGGGGCCTTTGGGTCCTCCCCTCTCCTGGAACTTCTCTTGATGATATAGATCTCTTTCCCCCCTCCCCCTGCTACACCTGGTGTGGGGGCTTGTGCCTTGGTCTGCCTGAGTGTTCGTGGCAACCGGGTCTGGGGGTTTAAGATTTTGGCATATGCCTGTTAGATCCCGGTGGCTGCCTGGTGGGGTCTGGGTCCCTGGGGCTCTGCTGGGTCCCCGGCGGGGGTGGTCGCCCCTGGGTCCCGGGTCGCTGGGTCCCGGGCTCGGCCGGCTAGGGGGTGGGAGGCTGCGGGCGGGCCTGTGGGCTTGCCGCTGATGTCTCCAGGGACTCTGCCGGCTGCTGGTTGTGGCTCCCCGGGACGATCCTCTGTGCCTCTCGAGGGGGGCGGGGGCCTTCCTGGTTGCAGTCTCCTTGGGGTTCCTGCGTTCTGGGCAGCGCCTGGATCTCTGGGACTTGGAGCTCCCCCCGTCTCCTGCGCATCTTTGGGGGGCGGATCTGTGGTCCCTCACACTCTCTGTTGGGCGCTCCTTTAGAAAAACCTTAAATAAACAAGCGCGTGTACACACACAGGTGCTCACATGGTGCTCTCAAAAGTATGGGCTTGGGCACGTTAAACACAGGTCTTAAGACTATGGTGGGCACTTAATGCGTTGTGATTTATTATTGTGATTCTTCAGTTAAGCAATGTTGATTATATATATATAATTCTTATTTTCATCAAGTTGACGCAGTGATAGGTAGATCTTGTTGTATTGTTGTTGTGTCCCTTTTTTGTGTCCCTTTGTTGTTTTTTTTTAATCTCTTTTTCTGCAGGTCTAGAAGCAGACTCTTGTTCATTTTTGTTTATTTTTGTGGAAACCCCCCCCCCCCCCTCTCTCTCCCCACCTTTTCTTTTCCTTTCTCTTTCACCTCTGTCTCCGTGTCTGGTCGGAATTACAAAGCATTCAACAACAATAACAATAAAGTTTTAAGTATCAGGCGTGACATTAAAAGCAAACGCTTTGATGCTCCACCTGAGAATAAATCTGTAAGGCTTGTCACCAGCATTCAGACATCAATTCTGCTTGCTTCACAGCCAGACAGGACACGGTAAAAAAAAAGTAAAAAAAAAAAAAAAAAAAACAGGAACTGGAAAATGCTACCAAAGTTGATGTAGCCAACTTCGCTAACCTAGCTCAGCAAATGCTACCAAACTTCATGTAGTCAACTTTGCTACTTTAGCTCAGCAGAAATGGGCAAATTCAAATAAATGGATCGTGTTTGTTTTCTGTAATCTGTTAAAATTTTATGCAGATGTTCTTTAGAGATTTGCTAAATCCTTCATAATTTACTTCAGCACATTTAGTCTTGTTGGTAGATATGTGAAGTGGAAACTGCTACAGAACACAATTTGAGGGGATTACACCAATGTTTAAATTCTCCCAAACTATTAACACTTAATAAATTATGATTGAAAAAAAAATTATTGTTGCAATAGTTATCAGATATTTCCGATTCTTTGCCTGAACGTTGGGACACAAATTTAGCAACCACGACATGGCCTAGCAAACCATACAGCATGCTAATTTTGCACCTTAGCTTCATGAAATATAAGTTTTATGAATTCCATATTCTGTTGAAATCTAACTTACTTTCTTGCGTTGACACCAGGTTTTCCTAGTCACACTAGTGCATTATTATTTTGTTGATTCTGAAAGTATACCGTTAATGTTATTTACATTAAAGTCAACATTCTTCTCAATTTGGTTTTTCCCCCCAGTCTGTAAAGGATTTGATGAGCAGTGAAAAAAGCAACGTCTCAAAAGTCAAAGGAGCTCATGGTATAAACACAGCTCAGTGTGACAACAGACAAAACATTGCCGCTGGAGTTTGATCGAGTCTCATCTTTGCTCTGCCATGCACACACAACCCCGAGGACAAGATTTCTATTCTGTTATCCAGGAACTAAGTCGACAGTGGGAGTCACACAAGGAAAAAACTTGGGTTTATCCATGAACCTGTCAAGAGGACAACACAGATTGTCTCTCCTTCTGCCCTTTTTTGCTTTACTGGAGGAGGGACTAGTTTTCATCATATTGAAGATAGATTGTGTCTTGTGTTGTGTCCTCACTGCAGCTTAGCATTTATTGAATGATTTGTTTTTGATATATCCTGCTTGGCATTTGAAAGTTAAACATACATTAGATTTTATGTACAACTAAGTTTAGAAGACTGCTTGACATAATACCATACTTGCTGATTAATGTGTTGATTGACTGACAATCTACTAATCTGATTTTAATTCAGCTTGCTAATGGCACACAATCCTCTGATTAACACCAGAAAATCTGTAATCTACATTTAAAATATCTGACTGGAATAAATGCTTGAAGCTTGGCTTAAGTGTATCTGAAAAGAAAAGAAACTTTTCAAGCTTCCTTTCCTTCTGGATCCCCATTGCAAAATCCTAATCTCTTCTTGGAATCAAAAATGTTTTTGAAGTTTCACACTTTCTTTTTTTTTTTTTTTTTTTTTTTTTGCAAGTACCTTGTGCAGATGTGCCCATCTGTGGTTTCTTTGGCTTCATGCATGATGAAACAGGAGGCAAACAGCTTTGCTGAGACCGGTGCTATCTATACAGTGCGCAGAGCATGTTGGCAGAGGTAAATGAAAAGGTCTGTAAACTGTGGAAATATAGTTTTAAGAGTAAATTTGCAGCTTTCTATTAATGGCCAATTTCCATGGGGTTGCTTATTTCATGATTCCAAGCCCCCTCTGTCTTTAACTGCAACTTTAAATTCTTCAAGAGAAAATATGAAGGCTTTCCCAAACCAGATGAGAGCCAATACCTCCCCAAACAGTCAAAATGAATCATGGATTAAGCTTACGTGTGAAAACCATTTTTTGATTGGACATGTTTGGTACTATAGAGCTCCAGGAGTTGACGTCACTTCTCCCGGCATGCAACAGTTCAAATCGAAACGGCGCCATATTGGCAGGCAGAAGCCCGCAGCTGGACTATTTGTTATTGTCAGAAAACTCAATCAGACAGGAAATATGGTAGATTCCTGTTGTGCCCCAGGATGCAGAACAGATGCGGACGACATAAGGAATGAGCCATCTACAGGATTCCCCAAGATCCGGAGCGCCGCAAACATTGGATAATTGTAATAAAACGCACTAGTAACCGGGCTAAAATGAAGCTGTGAGATCCAGAGAATAAATGTTTTTACTTATGGAGCGACCGCTTCATATCAGGTACTTAAACCAACGTTTCCTCAACTGTGTATGGTATTTATTTTAAATGCTTTTATTATGATTCTTAGTGGGCTTCCTAAACTTATTTTGGCGTGGCTTTTTCTGTTTTATTACTCATAGTAACAAGTAAACATCACGTAAAACGTTGCCTCGTGATTTCTGCGTGCTGCTGTTTACGTGTTTTATGATCACAGCAATTAACCGGCTAAGCTGTATTTCATTTGTAAGCAATGATTGATCAATTGTCAGATCACACATAAAAAGCACTTTGGATTGCTATTATCTGTCTCACCGAAACAGATCTCAGACAGATCCTGAGACGCTCCTGCCTGACATATTTATTTTATTCACGGGAAAAAAAAAATCAAACTAGTGATTTCTCTTGGCGTTCAGTTTATACATTCAAACAGCACAGCACTCTATTTAAACTACTTACGTGCAAATCTGTTATTTGTCCATCCATCCATTTTCATCCACTTATCCGGAGTCGGGTTGCGGGGCCAGTAGCGTCGAGAGGCCCAGACTTCACCTCTCCCCAGCCACTTAGGCCAGCTCCTCCGGGGAAATCCCAAGGTGTTCCCCGGCCAGGTCCGGTAAGAAGTCCGCTCCGACAGCTTCTGGTGTTTTTAAAAAGTATCCCAGGGGCACGGTAAGGGTCGGAGATGTTTAGTCTATTTAATTTCTGACGATTTCTTCGGTTTTAAAGTGTGAAGTAAACTCACACGAAGTAAAATCCAAGCCGTTCATGTTTACGATCCGTGTTTGTTTACCTTTTTTACCTGCCAATATGGCATCTACTAACTGAGAGTCACGTGGGGTCTGGAGCTCTATACCTGTATTAACTAAACCTATACCTATATACTATACCTTAATTAGCTAAATCTATACCTATATACATACTATACCTGTACTTGCTAAACCTATACCAATGTACTATACCTGCATTAGCTAAACCTATACCTATATAGTATGCCTGTATTAGCTGAACCTATACTTATATACTATACCTGTATTAGCTGAACCTATACCAATATACTATACCTGTATTAGCTAAACCTATTCCTATATACCATGCTTTCGTTCTTTTTTAAACACAGAAACAGTTTTGTTTACCTGTTTTGTAGCTACAGTAACAGTTACAGGTAAACAAAACTGTTTCTGTGTTTAAAAAAGAACGAAAGCATGGAATTAGAACCACGACACAGTAAGAACACACCTAAGCTATTCCTATATAGTATGCCTGTATTAGCTGAACCTATACCTATATACTATTCCTGTAGTAGTTAAATCTATACCTAAATATTTTACCTATATTAAATAAAACTATACCTATTTACTATACCTGTATGAGCTAATACTATACCTCTATACTTTACCTTCATTGGCTAAATCTATAGCTACACAGTAAAATTAGTAGTAGTAGTAAAAGTGTTTAATAATTTGTGTCAGAGTATGGGAACTTTTTAAGAGTCCATTCAGCGTGGTTATTTGTGGTGTGTTCCTACTTAAATGATGAAACATCTAGTTTTGTATATAAGGAAAATGGGTGAGATTTAAAAGTGGTACCAGCTACTGAGGGCACCTTGTTTTGTTTCAATTTGCTTAGACCAGGGATCCTCAGCCTCAAGGTCAAGGACAGATATTGTGGCTACAATGTAGCAATATTAGAAATAGAGTGCATAATGCATTTGATTAGCCCCCATCTCACTTGTCTGTCTTGTTCAAAACTGACCCGTAGTACAAAAAAGTTTGGGAGCCACTCTTGTACATGGGAGCAGATGTGCTGTGCATCTGAATGTATGCATTCATTCTAAATTAATTTGCCAGTCCCTTGTGGACTGATATAACTTTGGTATTCCCATTGATTTCCATACTGGCAAGCATTTCTGCAACTGATTCGCTATGGCCAAGAGTCACAAAGTGTGTGCTTAATTACAACCTCACTCCTGACATGATCTGCTCACAGCACTGGGAAACTATGGCCACAGCAAATATTCAACCCCCATTGTTTGGGTTTTTGTAGAGACCGTATACAACTTTCTGGTACTCACTTGTGAATGTTTGGTACACCAGTGGCTATAGATGATTAGTCTAATGTTGCTAACTCATGACCTCCACAATAAAGAGCATGTTTCATAAAGAGCACCAAGAGCACAAGTGGTGGTAAGAGGGACTAATGGCACAGTGCTTGGCAACCTTGCCTCAGGTCAGCTGTGGCTATGTTGTAGTTCATCACCACTTGTACATAAACACGTTTGCGTGGATTAATGGCTGTTTGTAATGTAAGGTGCCTCGGGGAGTTCTGGTACCCTAAAAGCTTTTATGTACAGTAGAACACATCTACTTGTTGTTCCTATGAGCCTGGTGTGATACGGCCAGTTACCTGATGAATTATTGTTCTTGTTTGGCTTTCTTTGAGCAGATAAATGTAGACGTTTCTTCATCTTAACTGGAAGGTCCTCAAAGATAAGAGGCAAAAGACTTATTTTGATGGTAGGAGGTGTCTAAGGTATTGCTTTATTTGTTTCTCTCCTGGGAGTTTGGTATATTTGCCTCAAATTTGGCAACCAGCTAAATCTTTGTCTAGCTGTGCTTCCTTCAAAACCAGGTTTTTAGCATTACTGTGAGAAAACTGGAGCGGCCACATTTCATGTTAGTCACCTTCTCTTTAGGTGTAAGCATTAAGCACTTTGGTTGGCAGGATGGTGTTATGTGTTCAGTAGAGCTGAAACTTTACCTTCTTAACCGGAAAAGGGTGGAATTTTCTGGCGTGGGAGTACATCTTTAACTCAAGCCAAGGGTTTCTGGAGTGATGGTTGGATGATAGAGATGGACCTAACCCCTATTCTTTGAATATTTGAGAATCACCCACCTCTATTGTATCTCTGTGAGATCTTTGGCGCCTAGTTAGCGATGGCATCTTTGTGCTTCACCTCGCAATTTACAAAAGAACAAATTCAAGCTCTGTCGACACAAAGTAACAGCTAATAAACATGTTCGACTGTCAAAGCATAGGCTTCTTTAAATGTTGAGGATATGGCTCAGTGCCTTGAGGGTGACTGACGAGCTCAAGAGCAAGAGATGAAGCACACACAATCACGCACTAACCACCCAGCATGTACAGTATATTTAAAATCTGTCTATCACCGCCTACTTACACAAACAGACACATAGTGCTGTTGTTACCATTCCCATTTCTTTTATTCCTCTTGGTTCTCTCTATTCAGCTTCCAAGAGCAGGGTGCGGGGAGTCATTTGCTAATTGGTTTTGCAGAGGAAACGTGTTTCGCTTGCCTCTTTCTCCTCAATACCCCAGGGCTCTCTTCCTCTTGGATGATTCCCCTCGTCTCTTGCTCCTGCCAGCTCAAACGAGCAATCACAGAGGCTTGTTATTCTTCTGTGCATTGTAAATCTGCAGAGCTGCAGGGGCTTCAGACACACTTTCTCCTAGACGTAAAATTTATAAAGTGTTTCAAAGGGAGGGATTCTGCCTAAAACTTGTCTTACAAAAGGTAATAAATTACAACCTCTTCAACCAACTTTTTGAGTCAAACAGAGCAGAAAATGTCTCGTCGTTCTATTATTTAGGATTTCTGATAGCTGTTATTATTAGATCCCACATTTTGGGTCTGAAATTAATATACATCATTCAAAGTTACAAACTCCCCAGGGCCAACAGAGTATTTGCATTTGCAGAGGGTAGCCTCCCTCCGCCTACGTGTGGGGGGGAAGGGTTCTGACTATGGTCTGTGCTTATGCACCAAACTACAGTTCAGACTACCCACCATTTTTGGAGACCTTGGAGGGGGTGTTGGAAAGCGCTCCTTCCGGTGACTCCCTCGTTCTTCTGGGGGACTTTAACACTCACATGGGCAATGACAGTGAGACCTGGAGAGGTGTGGTTAGGAGGAACAGCCCGCCTGATCTGAATTCGAGTGGTGTTTTGTTATTGGACTTCTGTGCCAGTCATGGATTGTCCATAATGAACACCATGTTCAGACATAAAGGTGTCCATGTGTGCTCTTGGCACCAGGATACCTTAGGCCGCAGCTCGATGATCGACTTTGTTGTTGTTTCATCTGACCTGCGGCCGCATGTCTTGGACACTCGGGTGAAGAGAGGGGTGGGGCTGTCAACTGACCACTACCTGGCGTAACAGAATGAAATGACTATTTTCCACCTAAAAGTCATTTCCCCCTCTCCTCAGCAAGAACTAATCTGCATGAGATATTGTTCAAGGTCTCATGCATCTGCTTCTAAACTGTTTTCCTTTCCAGCGCAAGAGAAGAATGAAGACAAAGGACTCTTTCTTTTTAATAAATCAAAGAACTCTTTTGTTAATAAGCTAATCAAACAAAGTGTTAGTCAATAATAAAATGTGAATCGATTTGTGAAATGAAAATATTTATTACTTGATATTATAATCCTACGGAATATAATGTAGCATCACAGAAGGTCCTCTAATTTGTGGCAAAGGTCACATTTACCCAGCTGGGTCAAACAGTAACTTTCAAGTCCACAGATTAACCAAGGAGCCATGATGTCTGGAAGAACATCACCACTGTCTGCTGCCGTTCCATCCCAGAAGAAGGACACTTCAAGTTCACGATAATAAATAAATAATAATATTAATAAAACTCTTTGACTTTATTACTGTTTATTATAATCATCATAAATAATCACTTGGTTCAGTATAAAGGTATGTTAATTGCATGAAATGAATTATTATGCTTTGGGTATAATAATGATTAATTATGATTATGGTTGATGACAGGAAGGTCTGTTCAGCAAATCAGAAGGTCAGTTCCATCTTATCCACCTAACACAGAGTTTATCCAGAGTAAACAATAACTGCCAACACGTTTTTGACGCATGACCAAAGCTTTCTTGCTGAGAGTGGGTGTGTTCTGAGAGCTTTGTAAACTAACCTGCAACAGCTTTCACGTCAGTTCTTGAACCAATACCGCTGAGGAGACGGGAATGGCCGCCCTGACCCTCTACCAAGCTGTTCTGTCACGCTGATCGGAATTGCTAAGAATAAACGTAACTGTAACCAGCTGACGAAAAACTCCTTCCAGAGTTATTGAGTTCTGAGTTAAGTTAAGACGACGGCTCGGGTGGTCACCAAGCAGCAAGGCAAAAACCCAGGCATGGGAGGAGTTTGGTGAGACCGTGGTGTAAGACTTCCGTACGGCTTGGAGGAGATTCTGGTCCACCATCCGACGCCTCGGGGGGTGGTGGGGGGGGGGGGGGGGGGGGAGCAGTGCACTACCAATACTGTCGATAGTGAGGACGGTGTGTTGCTGACCTCTACTCAGGACGTTGTGGATCGGTGGGCAGAATACTTTGAAGACCTCCTCAATCCCACCGACATGTCTTCCAGTGAGGAAGCAGAGTCTGGGGACTTTGGGTTGGCCTCTCAAGTCTCTGGTGCTGAGGTCACTGAGGTGGTTAAAAAGCTCCTCTGTGGCAAGGCTCTAGGGGTGGATGAGATCCGCCCGGAGTTCCTTAAGGCTCTGGATGTTGTGGGGCTGTGTTGGCTGACGCGGCTCTGCAATATCGCGTGGACATCGGGGGCAGTCCCACTTATTTAAAAAGGGGGACCACAGGGTGTGTTCCAACTACAGGGGGATCACACTCCTGAGCCTTCATCGTAAGGTCTTTTCAGGGGTTCTGGAGAGAATGGTCCGTCAGATTGTTGAACCTCAGATTCAGGAGGAGCAATGTGGTTTTCGTCCTGGCCGTGGAACACTGGACCAGCTCTATACCCTTAGTGGGATCCTGGAGGGTGCATGGGAATTTGCCAAGCCAGTCTACATGTGTTTTGTGGATTTGGAGAAGGTGTTTGACCGCGTCCCTCTGGGGGGCCCTGTGGGGGTACTCCAGGAGTATGGGGTACCAGGCCGTCTGATACGGACTGTTAGGTCCCTGTATGACCGGTGTCAGAGCTTGGTCCGCATTGCTGGCAGTAAGTCGGGTTCGTTCCCAGTGAGAGTTGGACTCCGCCAAGGCTGTCCTTTGTCACCGATTCTGTTCATAACCTTTATGGACAGGATGTCTAGGCGCAGCCAAGATGTAGAGGGCATCCGTTTTGGTGGCCTGAGGATCAGGTCTCTGCTTTTTGCAGATGATGTGGTCCTGTTGGCTTCATTAGAACGTGATCTTCAGCTTTCGTTGGAGCGGTTCGAAGCCAAGTGTGAAACAGCTGGGATGAGAATCAGATCCTCTAAATCTGAGACCATGGTCTCGATTCAGAAAAGGGTAGAATGCCTTCTCCGGGTCAGGGATGAGGTCTGCCCCAAGTGGAGGAGTTTATGTATCTTGGAATGTTGTTCACGAGTGAGGGAAAACTGGAGCGTGAGATCAATATGCGGATTGGTGCTGCATCTGCAGTGATGCGGGTGTTGTAACGGTCTGTCGTGGTGAAGAGAGAGCTGAGTCAGAAGGCGAAGCTCTCGATTTACCTGTCGATCTACGTTGCTACCCTCACCTGTGGTCATGAGCTTTGGGTACTGACCGAAAGAACGAGTATCCGGTACGGATAAAGCGTTTTTGACGAGTACGAGCATGACATGAGTAAAAACTGGTAAATATCTGTAATCGTGCTGAAGGAAAATCCTCATTGGGTAACTGACTGTCTTCACGCTCTGTGATTGGCCAGTCTCATAGAGCGCCCGCCCCTCCCTACACACAAAACTCTCTAGCCGGCCAGGAGAGCAGTCCGTCTGCACACACAGACAGTAATGGATCTCGCTGTGATTGCTTCACTGTTGCTCACGTTTCTTCAGTTTTCCCTAGGTTTTCTTCAGCTCGCCTCTTTTTCGGTTGAATATTTAAAGTTACTTTTTTCGTAACTTACATGGTGCATTTGACAAGACAGAGCTGACGTGCTGCATCAGTCACTCACTACCTCCGCTCCGGTTGGGGATTTTTTTTTTTACTCCCTCTCTCTCCCTCTCTCCCTCTCTATCTCTCTCAGACACACACACCTCAATCAACATTGTTTTGTTTAACTTTGTGTGTGGCAAAATGCCAAGAACATTAAGAAAAAAATCTGTTTAATCAAATTAAAATTAAAAAATATACATAAAGTTGTGTCTGGTTCTAGCATTTCATATTTCCTAGTTCCTACTGCATGAGTTCAGATGTATTAATCCATGCACTTAAATATTAATGTTCTGATTTTATTGAAACACTTGTTCTGAAATAGTTCCTTTACTATTGTGATCAAAAATATTTAATCTCAATTCTGAGGCTGCTCTGTAAATAGTTTTCAAATAAACAATAACACATATCAACTTCTGACCAATCCATATCAATTTCAGACTTAAAATAATATATTGATGTAAACCACACTCACTTCCGGTTAAACCACGCCCACTTCCGGGTTATGCTATGCCCATTCCGAGTACAGATAATTTAGTTGGTTGAATAGATACAGATACAGATAGTGGTGTACTCGCTCATCCCTAATAAAAAGCATGGGAATCGTCCATCAGATCACCTACCGGGAGGGGAGTTTGAAACTGGATCTTCTTTCAGGCTCCCCCCCTTGTATGTCAGTCGAGGGCTTCCGGGGGAGCCCATTACGCTTTTTGGTTAGCTAGGCTCCCTCTAGCCTCCCCATGAATCGAACCCTAGGCTGTAGATCTAGGCTAATTTTCTTAGCCACTAACGATTGAGAAGCTTATTTAAAATCACGATAATAACATTTTATGGAAACAGTAGTCGATGTACCCCAACTGAGGCTGTTCAAAGAGCCATCTACAACAAATATTACTTTTCTAAATCTTTCCATGGAAACCCACTTCCAAACATTCGAACTAATGTATTCATGTGTAAATATTTTCTTAAATAACAAAAAATTAATTATCTTTTTGGGAATTTAGGATTGTCCTAGGATTTACAACAATCAACTTTTTAGCTAGTAACCAAACTCTTTTTTAACCATGAACCATCAAACAATCAAGGCATTTTACAAAGCAATGCTATATTTAAAAAAAATGTGTCACTAAAAGCAAGAAACTGAGTAAATTCTATCACACAAGTTACACAGTATTAAAATAACGGACCCAAACACAGGAATATACTGTAGCTTTTCACTGTACCCTTATTAGCTTTACTTCTTAAGTTAATACAATGAGGATAATGTGGCTAATGCATCATGGCCATTTGAGCTCATCTTTATTTACAAGGCTGCTGTTATTACCCCGACAGAGGACTGAAGCAGCAAATGCTCTCACAGTCGTAATGGCTCATTACTGTGATACCTCAAACAGCACTGTCATAGGGACTGTGTTGGCATTTAACAGTTCAGATCAGTGTCTCCATCAGTGTCACTCTTAGCTTCTTCTCATTTCCCTCAGCGTTTCCCATGTCTTTTTGTTTTTTGTATCATTTATGCATGCAAACACTTTTCCTTGTGCTGTCTTTTCTTGCAATGTTGAATTTCCCCTCGAACCATGTGGGTGTTGAAGAACATGAAGTGACAAAAACTGTAGTTCTACTTTCATCTGCTTAGGGCTGAATCCAGAAATGAGCAACTTCCCATTGACTCCGATGTTAAAAATGCCAATTTCACAACAGAAATAAACATGCTAACAGCCTGGTGCAAAGCACCATTTGAGGTTTATTTATAGGTCAAGTTTTCCGTTACGGTTGTTATGGCCACTCGAGTTTAAGTCTCTGTGTACTTCACTTTTGTTTTCTAGTCAGCATTTAAAGCCGCGCCCTTTTCAACGCTCTTCAGCCAGCATACTGACCCCTTCTCTCCACTGCACGTGAAGGCGTCCGCAAAGCTTACTACACAGCCATTAGCTGCCGTTATAGTGGAGGAGTTCTTTTACACCGGCAGCAAAGTGTAGAGTTTTGGACGCACTCCAGAAGTGAGTGGACACTATCACTACATTTTGAGTCTATTTTTTAAGTGCTACACTTCCACAACACATCAAACTCCACAGTTTTCAAACACAAAAGCTGTGTAAAACATCCAGAAACGTTCTAAAAAACATCACATCCTGTTAAAACCCCCATAGCCAATCTAAAGAGAACCAAAAATAAACTACAGACCTTTTTTGGTCCATGCGGATGTCTTTCTCCTTGCTCATTATTATGTGTAGACTTCTGAAATCACAGGTGGTGTTGCAATTCTCCCGTGATTTTGTGACATCACGCGATCAGCTGCGTGGAACAATTTCGCTCCCGTTTCATGTCAGAATTGCTCCTGGTTGGGAATGAGGTTGTGGGTAAAATGCTGCTATTACATCACATGACCGCTTTCACGGCCGGTGGAAAGTAGGGGCGAGTGTGATTCAGCTGGCTCTGTTCCTGGTTTCTTCACCAGAAAACACCTGGAACCAGCTGTGCATCATCCAGCAATCAACCAAATGGGAGCTGCTGATTGGCTGAATGGTCTATAAATGTTTACCTTCTGCTTGCTGTTGGGGAGCAGTGGGTACTGTGCTGTTTCCCCACTTGAGCCTTGCTTGAGCTTTGTGGTGATTTACTTTTGTAGTTCTGTTGATTGTTAGCTTTAGTTAGCTCGTATACACCATCTTAGAGCTTCTGAGTGATTTTGTGTAGGTTATTTGTTTGAATCTGTTTTTACCTCAGTTTTATAGAAGTTTTGTACTCCCTTTTGTTTTGGTTTGTGTTGAGTTTACTGCTACTCCCCTCTTTAGTTGTAGATGTTGACAGCTTTTGTTTGTTTCTGCACTGAGCACCTTCTTTATGTTGCCCTGTCTGCCAGTTGTGATGCTTTCTTAGTGTTTTCTGTTTAGTATTCATCTGTGACATTCTGTATATAGTTTTTTTTTTGTCTTTTGTTATTATTAAAGGGCCATTTTGGAAGTTTGACAGCCAAAACATGTATAGAAATAATAAATTTCTTCTTCATACATTCTCCTGCAATGCCCTGGTCCTGTAGAATGAGCCCTGGCATTTTTACTGTGATTGCCTGTTTTTCTGTAAAATCACAGAAAAAGAGAGATGCTCGGGTCGAGCAGGCTGCTTCATGCTCGTTCACGCTCAGGCATCGCCCGTAGCATTTGCTATCTGTAGCTTTAGCAGCAGAGAGAGAGGCAGTGGCAACTCAGCGAATTTGTCGCTGTTCCTAATGCCTAGTGATGAACCTAGCTACATTTCTGAGGACCCTTAGCTACTTTCTGTAGAACGTTCTTCTAGATATTTCCTTCAAATTAGCAACAAAATAGACATTTTCGCTCGGAACCGTTCTTTGGTTTGACGTTGTTTCAGCTGTCATCAAGGATATAAAAGTTACAGACACTGTGAATGTTACCAGAGTGTAGCTCATCTTGTAAGATGTCTGACTCCCATGCAGAAGACCTGGGTTTGATTCTGGATGTGAACTTAGACATTTAGTTTCTTTTTTACATCAATGCTATATTTTTTTACAGTAAGATGCCCAAATATTTGTTTGAGACTCGCCGAACGACATTGAATTCACAGATAAAAAAGATGTGGGTTCAACTTTCATTTTGGAACAATTTTTCAAGCAAGGGAAGGGAATGATCTGAGCATGCAGGAGGACTGACCCATCATAAACCTTTGTCGGCTGTGCTGAAGAGAAAGGTACAGAACCAAATTATTTAATTAATTAGCTGCGCATTCTCCTGTCCTCTGTCCTCCAGGCCACACACACACACACACACACACACACACACACACACACACACACACACACACACACACGGGGGACTGTCTCAGCTGTTATTTTCGTTAAGGAGTGTGCACGTACAGCATGCGTGCCTCATGCACGAGCCTACCATTGAAGCTGCCGTTACGCTTTTGGCCTGAGGGGGCAATCGCGAGCATAAAAATTCAAAAGTCCGTAAAGTCCCTTTAAATGCATTTACTCCCTCATCATAACATGTGGTCACAGGTTTGTGTTACCTTCTTATATCCCTAGCTTAGCCAGGACGTAACAACCGTCGAGACTACTCTGAGGGTGGTGAGTTTTATTGCAACTCCTGTCCATTTGACAAGAAGCTAGCAACTTGCCTCCAACTTGCTCCAGGCTTTAAAAGCGTTAGTTTATAAGTACGAGGTTAGCAGTGTCACTCAACAGCGTTTTTTTTTTCTTTTGGCTGAAGGCTCCCGCCAACTTCTGTTAACTTTGGTTGGAGCAGTTAGCTTGTAGCTACATCTACGCAAAATTAGTTGAGTGTCAATCATCCACCACTACCTCACAGCCCCGCTCTCAGCTGCATTTTTGTACTTTGCAAAGGTGACAAGACGTATGACACGGCCAAGATGGCGGTGGTGGGAACCATCTACCGAGCTTCAATGCAGAATTCAGAAACCTACGGGTGACGGTGTGGAGTGTTTGTTTAAAGGTTTGCTTGTCATATAAAAATATGTAGTTTTTTTTAGGTGCATTTCATTCATCAGGGATTTTTATGTAACATGTTTAACTGATCAGATTTTTTTCTGGAAGTTCGAGGAGCATGGTTTTTATAATTAGATGTGTTCCTCATAATAATAATTAAACCTTTAAAAGGACTTGATTGAAGGGAGGCTTAGATGCTAAAACCTCATTGGTAAAGTTGAATTAGTTGTCACACATACTGATGAAATTTGTCCTCCACATTTGACCCATCCATGTAAGGACTAGTGAGCTGCAGACATGGCTGTGCTCAGGAACTATATGGTGGTTTAACCCCACCAATCCAACCCCTTTAAAGCTGAGGCATTGGGTCCCATTTTTAGTCTTTGGGGTAACCCCACCGGGATTTGAACCCTAATCTCACAGACCCAGGGTGGATGACCATGCCACTAGGCCACAAAGCTGGTACAACTTATCAGCCAGACTAGGCTACGAAAATAAAAGCATTTTAGTGATTTAAGAAGAAAGTCCCTTGGAGTCTATTTGACTTTTTCTTTTTATTTTAAAAATCAACACCATCCAAAGAGTACCTCAGCTTGAAAGGATCTAAAAAGAATCCAACAAGTGTTCCTGCTAAAAATGTATTTATGCTAGTTATCGTTAAGGTTAGGTTCATGACTGGAAGTCACTTACATTTTGTGGTATGCTTGCTGGTTGTTAACAATCCCCACGTACCAAGTACCAACACGCCAGGAGTTCATTAAACAGTGTTCTCTTAGCCAAGTAGGGATGACTCAACTTTTCATTAATCTCACTCAGATTCACATCTGCGGCTAAACGCTGTGCAAAACGTAATTCACACATATGCAAAATTAAATGTACAGTATGGCGTGAAGAATCAACTGTAGATAAGTGCGCCAGCCGAGCATGACAGAGGCAGATGTTTAGCCAAGAAGTGCAAGGCTTCCCACAGCTGGGAGGCTGTGGAGGCTGAGGGTCAGAGTGGATTGTTGGTTGGGCGATTGGTAGCATCCTGCATCCAGTTTGTTGTTGGCTTAAAGCCACTCGACAAAAAAAAAAAAAAAAAAAAAAGCCATTGACAGCTACTTGTTAAGAATTTAGCGGCCAAACCGAATGTGAAGAGGAAGGTCAACTGCTGGAAGAAAACAGTCCTGGGGAGGGGGATTGGAGGAAACACTGGAGAGGAGCTAGGCAGGCAAGAGGGCTTGAAAAGGGAGGGTTAGCTTTAAGGCTGAGTAGAAGGGCTACACGAGGGATGGCAGGCCAAAGTAGACAAGCTTACAGGGTAAAAGGAGAGAATAAAAGGACAGGGTGGAATGCTTACATGAAAAGAGAATTGTTAGCCTACAAGCTGGAAAATGGAGCTACGTGGTTGAAGGGGCCTTGATTGTGGAATTGTTTTTAGTGTGTGGGATTCTGCTCTAATTCCATTGCACCTGTTTCCTTGTCAGTGATTAACTAACCGAGCACACATGCTCCCTACCTTATGCTAAGTGCTTCTGCAGCAAGGATTATTGCATTGTTTTGCTGAGAGCAGTTTTTGAATGCAGCATTGATGTTTTATTTTTTTTACCCCCTACTGCCCGGCCTCCACGTCCTGACACACTGTTTTCACAGTATGAGGCTGTAGTGACAGCATAGCAGCAGCTGTCATCATGTATTCCCCTCTCATGTTCACTCATTTCCCACATGATGACTTTATGATTCAGAGGTCTGGCAGAGGTTTTCAGAGGTTCGTGTCAGCTCGAGCACACAGAAACGCGGTGAATTGACTTGCTAATTCAAGGCCTGGATGGCGTTTGCCCGCGTTTGCATGCAGCTGTAACCAAAACGGCTACAACACCGTTATAGCTCACTAACCATTCCCCCACCAGCGAAGACGACAAGGAGCTCGGGAAAGGCTGCCGCGAGAAAAATTCAAACGACGACAGAGTTAACAAGCAGGCACACAGATGCCCACAATATGTTTTCTCTTCTTTTTCTCCCCAAGTTGGATCCAGGCTATAGCAAAAGCACAACAAAAATTTAACAAGTTATTCCTTTCTGAAATGGTGCTCTCCCCATCCTGAACTAAGTCTCACCTTCCATTGTCTGAGTGTTTACAGAGCATGCTCGGATTACCACATTGGGCCTAAAAAAAGAGAAAAAAGAAAAGAAAAGAAAAAAGCAATGCTTCATTATTTCACCAGCTCCTCTGGCTGCAACCGTAGATTTTAACAACACAGGTTCCATGGCAACAGTGTACTAATGATGCACTGTTGCTCCTTCTCCTGATTTGTGTAGTTTGGATTGTCAGAGGGCTCCTTTCAGCCTGGGATAGTGTGGGGAAGGATGAGGCACTCATCATTCACATAGGAAACACAAGCACTGGGATACACACTCCACACCGGGTATTTTTAAAGCATTTGTCAAAAAATAAGGTACAGCAGTGCAGCTGGAGTGCAATTTGGTGATTCTCTGGCTTGTGGGAGGGCCATTGGACTCTAAAGTATTGTGAGTTTTGCAGGTGAAGACAACTTATTGGCCTAGAACCTTCAGCAAGTATCTTTCTCATTAGAAAAAGCCCTCAAGCAACTCTGGCCATTTTGGTGTCAGAAGTGGACTGGCCATCTGGAGTTGCACTCAATTGCTCCACTTAACTTAAATCCAGCAACCAATCCCCATCTACCTCCAGAAAGGTCCCACTATGTTTGGAAGGGCCAGCGTTTACTGGAGGGTAGTGTGTCCAGCTGGTCTCCACACTGCAAAAAGTCTAACATGCAGCTTTTCATTCAATCTAATAACTACTATTCAAAACAGAATAAAATTATTGATTAGAATGTGAAAATCTTTTTTTTTTTTTTTTTTTTTGCAATTTAAAACATCACGTTTGATTTGTATGGAACTAAATATTCATTCAATTCAAACAACACAAAGTTTTTTATTTCTCTCAAAACGTATACTTCCTGTCGTCTTCAGTAGATAATATTTTTAATTGGAGTCAATGCGATTTGCACTTGAACCCACCCACCGGGAACAGACGGCCCCGTCTACATGGCTGGCTTGGAGTATCGTGTCGCATCATCAATGAATTTCGTCCTAAATTAAATGTAAGTAAAGTCAAGTGAGTTGTGAGGGGTTTTTGTAAATCATGTTGCCAAAATTGCAATGAATAGCCCAACTTAAGGTGTGGCGCCGTCCAGCACCAAAGCTAGTCATCTTCGCATGACTAGCTAGCTATTAGCTAGCTGACACTATTCGGCGACATTCGACTTGGTAAACACATTTACCGGCAACGGTATGACAGTCGGGAATGCAAGTCTGTCAAAAGCCCTCGCTGGCTACATCCAGGGCCAAATATTGCGTAAGTTCCAAGCTACGAACTAGCTAGCGTTACCACGATATATCCGCGGCGGACACCGCTACCTAGCTAGCATGGCTAAATAGCAGTGTCTGCCGCAGATATATCGTGGTAACATAACCTAACCTAGCTAGCATGGTTTGGGTTATATTACCACGATATATCCGCGACAGACACCGCTAATAAGCTAGCATGGTTGAGTTATGTTACCACGATATATTCGTGTTTGACTATATGTAAATTAATTAACTGGTGTCAATAGAAACATGTTAATCCATGTTAATTTGGTTGAATGTAAATATATTAGCTCCTCCTTGAACCGTCACCTTATCACGGTGGAGGAGTTTGAGTGCCCTAATGATCCTAGGAGCTATGTTGTTAAACAAAATAAAAATAATACAATTAATAAGTTAAAAAAAATTCATGCTTTATATGCGTTTTAGTTAAAAGGAAAATATCGCTAAAATGTATTTCCTGTTCTGGCGGCGCACTTCCGGTTTCGGTCAAGCACTGTTTTTGCTGAGAAACAGGCGCCTCATGCAGAAGGCAGCGTAGAGATGTAATCAGATGCCATCTTCTCTGAATTATCAGGCTGGAACGCCGTAAGTTGCTTTATATGACAGTTTATACGAATAGCTTTGGATATTAGTGCACATTTTGCTAACATGAATGTTTCAGTGAGAGTAATGCACTTTTTGGATGTAAACCTGCTTCTATCTGTTGAGATGGAGTCTATTTTCTGTCATTTCAGTTTTCACCCCATGTTCATGAGACAATTAAACAAGCTGCAACTAAACTCCAGAGTCATCATTTGTGGTTTAACTCGGTGTCACCAACATCCCTGTTGAAAACACTACAAAAATAGTAAATTAAGTTTGGAATAACTGAAATGAACTTTTCTGAAATGTTTGTGTTTGTAAAATTTAAGGTAAATTCTTTGGATATGTACTGTTATTTTAATAAAAACGAATAAAGGGCCAATGTAATACATCACCATAGGCTAAACTCTCCCAGAGTTACCACCAGGAGTAATTTGGTGCGCCGCCCCAAAAATTTGTTTGGCCCCATCTGGCCACCCCATCAAAATTTTCCCCGTCCATGATTCCAACTGTGACTCCCTTACTGCGGAGATCCAAGCCCACCAACCCGGTCTGAAATTTGTCTAAGAGGAGAACCGGTACTGATTTTTTTCCATTTTAAGCGTTGGGTACTTTACTTTGTCATAGCAGATTCACTGAGAGTGCAGGACACTCCTCCTGTTGGGTAGTTAACCATGAAATGTATTGTCCCAGCAGAAAAAACTGACTGATTACCCTTTTACTACCATAATTTGGAAATGTTTCTTTAAAAGTTCAGATCATTCATTTTTATGATGTCTCACAATAAACTTTAATACATTATGGTGAATTCACTTTTTTATTTTGCTAAAAATTACTTGCAAAAAAAAAACTATTGTGTACTTATGCAGAGGCACTCAATTAACCACACCAGGGTGTGAATAAATGAATGATACACTGTAGTGTAAAGCGCTTTGGAGTCCTCTGACTCTGAAAGGCGCTATACAAGTGCAGGTCATTTAACAATTAATTTTTCTCAGAAAATGGCTCTCCAGCAAGTTTTGTGCAGAGTTAATGACTGGCTGCCAGTCCCTGTTGACTGATTTCACGGAGAAATGCAGCAGTAGCTGCAGCCAGGGCTAATTGGTGATGTGAAGAAGGAGGTTAGCAGAGTGAGTACATGTTTTAGGAGAGAAACCTTCATATTCAATTTTTGAGAGCCAAGATGGCTTGAAAATACTGTTCGATGTTTCCATACATCTTGGTTTTCTTGCACGTATAGTACCAGATAGTACGTGTGGTGAAATCATTTCATTAGATTACAAAAAAGGGTAATTTATCTTATTGTTTCCCAAAGATCAGCTCACGCCTGCCTTGCATCAGCCCCCTGAGAGCAATTGGGTGGCTAATAATTGCTACATTTCCAAATCCAGACCCATCAATCACTCCATTTGCATCCAATCCTTGAGCAATGTGACCCCGGTCTGGTGCCAGATCTGCAGAGGATTGCAGTTCTCCTTTTCCTCGTTTCGCTGCCCTCCGAAGTGCCAGGCGGGATCAGTCAGGCCCTGCTCAGGCAGGTTGGAGGAAGGGAGGTTGTGTTTGACCCTACAGGGTTGCTGCCAGACAATGACAGTAAGTAGAGCGGACAGCTTCGGCCTGCCTCTGCTCTCCAGGCGAGCAACCCGGAGTAATCCGGACAGCACAGGGGGAAAGACATGAGCAGCAGAATGACGACTGTCTGCATGTGGTTGCATATGTGAGTGCCATCTCTGGATGTGTGTGCTCCTATTTGCATGTTAGCATGTGTTTTGTTGGTGCAGCAGCATTGGTGTGTGAGACAGGGGTTATGCTAGATATCCTTGATCACTTTTACACCATGGCAAGCTGAGTTTAATGATTTTTAGAGATTTTGTACTGTAGTGTGTTTACCCTAGGGCGGTTATGTTATGCTCTCTAACTTTTAGGATATCTTGTCTTTTGAGAACCAAATTATTAACCTGGATCATTCCACCGCATGAGTGCAATTTTTGTCCCTTTAAAATTATGTTCATAAATGCCCACGAAGACTAACGTAAAATACATTTCTCATCAAGCAAAGTGAGCCATAGATCTAATCTTACGATTTTGAGATTTATGATTGATTAATAAAAAAAAAAACTACCTTGAATAACAAGAAACAGCATTTGTCACCTGTTCTCACTCTAAAACATCACACTTTACAGTGAAACAACGTTTTTTGGTCTGACTACATATCCCATCTCTACCATTTTTAAATAAAGAAAAAATATAGATAGAATAGAATATTCATATTAAAAAAACATTTCAGTTGTATTCCTGAGTTTTCTCTCACTCCTGTCACCCTGACACAGTAGAAGAAGAAGAAAAGATCTTTTCTATAGAGCCTCTCAAGAGAAAAATCACGAGGTGCTTCACAAAAACTAAAAATGTAAAATATACAAAAGAATTTAGAAAATGACTAAAAAGATATTTAAAATGAGCAAAAAATGAGACATTTGTGATTAAAAATGTAAAGAGAGAGCGAGAGAGTTAATAGGAAAGAGGGAAATCTGTGGATTCTGAGGAAGGTGGAATAGGTGGGGAGAGCAGAACAAGGAGAGAGTGGCGAAGAAGGTCATACAAAAGCCAGCTTGAACAGGTGAGTTTACAGCTGTTTTTTAAAGGAGACCACTGAGTCCACTGGTCTCAGGCTCTGGGGGAGAGAGTTCCAGAGTCTGGGGGCCACAGCAGCAAATGATCTATCACCTAGGCTTTGATCACTGGACCTGCTGGGGTTGTAGGGACTAAGAAGATCACCAATGTAAGATGGTGCTTGTCCATGCAAGGCCCTATAGACCAGAACCAGGATCTTGAAATGAACCCTGAAGTTGACTGGCAGCCAGTGAAGCTGGAGGAAAAGCGGGGTGATGTGGGTGTGTTTGGAGGACTTGGTCAGAAGCCGAGCACAGGCGTTCTGAACCACCTGTAGACGGTTCAGGGAGGTTCTGCTCAGACACGTGAAAAGAGAGTTACAGTAGTCTAAGCGTGAGGAGATGAAGGTGTGGAGAACTGTCTCAAGTTCAGAGCGAGACAGAATGGGACTCAGCTTAGCAATGTTCCTGAGATGGAAGAAGGAAGAGCGAACAAGAGAACTGACATGAGAATCCAGGGTGAGAGCTGGGTCAAAGGTCACACCAAGATTCCTGACGGAGGGTTTGGTGTGAGAAGCAAGCTGACCAAGAGAGTCTCTGACTTTGAGAACCAGCTTGTCTGGGGCACAGATGAGGATCTCAGTCTTATCTTCATTCAGCTGAAGAAAGCTCCCAGCCATCCAGGTTTTGATAGAGTCTGAGCAGGTGTGTAACAGCTGCAGCTTAGACATCTCATGAGGCTTAAAGGAGATGTACAGTTGGATGTCATCTGCGTAAAGATGGTAGGAGATTCCTTTGAAGGAGCTCAGGAAGTGCTGAAGAGGAAGCAGATAGAGGAGGAAGAGCAGAGGCCCCTGCACAGAACCTTGTGGGACACCATGGGTAAGAGAGGTGGTGGAGGACCTAAACTTCGAGACAGTCACAGAAAAGGAGCGCTCAGAGAGATAAGAGGAGAACCACTCCAGAGCAGATCCTGATAGGCCTACCCAGTCTCTCAGCCTCTCCAGTAGCAGGTGATGGTCAACAGTGTCAAAGGCTGCAGTCAGGTCCAGCAGGACCAGAACAGAACAGTCCCCTGCATCACTGTGAATCAGAAGGTCATTAGAGACCCCAAGAAGAGCTGTTTCAGTAGAATGAGCTCTACGAAAACCTGACTGGAAGCTATCATAGATGTTATGTTCATCAAGAGCAGCTGTGAGTTGTTTAGCCACAACCTTTTCCAAGATCTTTGAGATGAACGGAAGTTTAGAGATGGGTCTGAAGCTTCTATGGAGAGAGGGGTCGAGACTCGGTTGTTTAAGAAGCGGGTGGATTGCAGCGTTCTTAAAGTAAGCAGGGACCTGACCAGAGACCAGAGAAGCATTAATTATAGAAAGCACACTGGGACCGATGGACTGAAAAGCACTTTTAAACAAAGATGAGGGTAAGATGTGGAGGGGGCATGCAGAGGTCTTCATAGAGTTAACTAGTTTGGTTAACTCAGGCAAAGAAACAGGAGCAAAGCTATCTAGGATGATGGGCCTGGTTGGAGTCGGGGGAGGCAGCGATAAGGCTGAAGGAGAGATGCTAGATCTAACCTTATTGACTTTGTCCACAAAGAAAGACAGAAAGTTCTCACAGTCTGTAACAGAGTGGATGGAGGCTGTAGGAGAGGCAGGAGAGACGATGCTGCTGATGGTGTTAAACAGCACCTTGGGGTTCCCTGTGCTCTGGGACATGAAGTTGGAGAAATAGACAACCCTCGCGTCTCTGACTGCAGAGTTAAAGGATGTCAGAGGATCCTTTAAATCAGGGGTCATCAATTATAATGGTCCGAGGGCCACACACAAAAAAGACCCAGAAGCAAGAGGGCCGGAGTGGGGATGTTTGGGGTGGGGGGGTGGGGGGGGGGGGGGGGGGGGGGGGGTTGGCTGCTGCTGTTTGGATCGCTGGCTTTAATGCATATAACACACAAGCTTGCAATATAAAGCAGGACAACACCTGCCCACCTCGGCTGTGTGACTGCACTAACCTGTCCTGTGGGACCCTCACCATGTGACCCTCATGGCCATGCTGTCTCTGGTGAAGCAGATAGGAAACAAGATCTCCTGTAACTTAAAATGATCCAAAGCTTCCTCCCAGTTTCTCTCCTCTATGATGCAAAATCGTTTATGCCCACATCTCATGCATTGATTATTTGATTATTTTCCTCAGCTCTATCCTACACCACCCGGTCGGTCGTCGGTGGTAGGCAGGGCCAGATTAAGACTTTGTTGTACCCTGGGCAACAATATTAAAGGGCCCCATCATCACGACCCAAGGATCACCATAATATGGTCACATACAGAATATTTTACTGTAATATGCAGTAAATATACTCAATATTTGAATGCCTGACATCACGTAACCCACTCAGGGTAACCTTTGACCCACCTCGTGTGGACTGACCAATGAGGAGAGGGTCTTAACTTGAGACCCTCTCTTCATTGGTCAGTCTGCATGAGACTGACTCTCAACTGCTCTCAAATGACGTTCAAAGTCCTAGGCAACGAAGCGTCTCTGTGCAGCGCAAAAGCCCGGGTGGACAGTTTGTTTAATATAGGGTGACCATATTTCCATTTCCAAAAAGGAGGACAAGGGATCTGTGCCTATGATGTCACACTATGGCAACGCCACACAAACCACGTTGGGACCCATTTTTTGTAAGAACTAAAATTCATATCAGATTCTGCCAGTAAAAGGGCTCTAAAACAATTCATATGTAAATATTTAGCATATTTATTGCAAAATCTAATTTTTCTGCTTTAGTGCTGCAACAAGGTTTTATTAATAATAAATTATTATACCTCTTGTTTTACTACAGCATCGGTACTCTTCCTGTGCACAGATTATCAAGGATGCTTGTTTCAGCTGTGAGACTAGACAATAGGATCAATGATAAAATAAGTTGTCACACACTCCATGGAAACTTTCAGAGAATCCACAAATAGTGGCTTTGAAATGGTTTTGTTACTTTTAGCAAGTTTAGAAAAGAAGCAGATGAGACAGCATGTTTGATCAGTTAGTTTTTCATCTGATAATATTAGAACATGCGCGCAGGGTTTGGGGGCCACAAAGAGAGGGCTCGCGGGCCACCATTTGCTGACCACTGATTTAGATGAACGTGGAAATGGGTTTTCTTCCACAAGCGCTCAATTTTTCTGCACTGGCGCTTTAGGCTGCGAATGTGGTTGTTTAACCAGGGAGTAGGGTTCACTGCAGGAACTGATCTGGTTCTGGCAGGACAGATGTTGTCCAGGATAGAGAGGTAGTGCTCGGTAAACTGAGAAGTTAAGGAGTCTGGGTCGTTATCAGAAGAACAGGATGGATCAAAAGCAGCAGAAAAATTGCTAGCTGTGCTCTCATTAAGAAAACGAGAACTAACCATACGGTAAGCAGGAGGAGGGGACGCAGAAACTGACAAGTTAAAGAAAATGCAATGGTGATCTGAAATATAAACGTCCTCAGGACAAACACTGTCAGCCTTTAGACTCAGGGTAAAAACAAGGTCTAGAGTGTGCCCCCTGGTGTATGTGGGGCCAGAAACATGCTGGGTAAAGCTGAAGGAGTCCATGAGGCTGGAGAAATTCATGGCAAATTGATCCGAGGGATCATCAACGTGGATGTTAAAGTCACCAACAATCACCAGTCTGGACAGCTTCACAGTGGAGGATAGAAAGTCACTAAACTCCTGAAGGAAAGAATTGTTTGGACCAGGTGGACGATAGACCACAGCACAGTAGAACGGGTCCTTACGCCCGACTTTAATCAGCTGCAGTTCAAAGGAAGCAAAGTGACCAGAGGTTGTAGAGCTACATGGAAGATGGTCTCTGAAAACAACAGCTAGGCCTCCACCACGACCACAACCCCGGGGCTGGCTAAGAAAAGAATAACCACTCGGGCAGAGTTCAATCAGACCAGAATAATCAGATGTTTGCTGCCAAACTTCAGTCAGAAACAGAAAATCCAGGTTTTTAGAGAGAATTAGATCACTGAGCAGGAAGGAGTTATTGTTAACAGAGCGGGTATTTAATAGGGCCATGCTGAGTGAGGTGGAGGAATCAGAAACTACAGAAACAGCTGGAGTTAGAGGACGTAGATTAGCAGGGTTAGATCCACGGTGTTTATAAAAACCACTCATGGAGGGAACAGGAGGAGAAACCACTGAGGAATGAGGATAAACAGACCTTAAAAAACTTGGACGGAGAAACCGCGCCACAACATGACCTGGCGGGAATGCGGAAGTGGCGCTCAGGTTGCTAAACAAAGGAAAAGGAGCTAGAAGATCATACCGATGTTTACTAGATAAACCACGCTTTAAGAATTTTTATTCTCACCTGGATTCCTTCTCGTAAGTCAGAAGTCACATGCACAACCATGCCATAGGAAGACCAAAGGTTCATTCTCTCATTTATTTTTTGGCATATTTGATCAGATTTAAAGAAGTGCTTCACTCGTATTTCTAATACATTTGAGGTGCTCTCTGGTAGGAATGAATGCCTTGTAAGATCCGGTGTGCCAGTTTCAGCTCAGATAAGCCTGTCGAAGGAGAAAGTAACTTAATACTGCAGGATTTGGAGTGTTATTCCCTCATAGTTGGGCATCTCACCTCTAATTGGCTAACAGAAATGCCGCTCTACCACTGACTCTGTTTCCTTTTCAATGTTGATGTATTGTGTAGTAGTATTGTAGAGCAGCTAATGCTAACCAAAACCTTTTCTAGTTAAGCTAGAGCTATTGTGGAGTAGGTAAAGCTAGCTCATAACAGCTAATTCCAGTATTAGCTATTGTGGTGTAGCTAATGAGCTGCTAAAGCTAACTCACAATAGCTAATTCCAGTATTAGCTATTGTGGAGTAGCAAATGAGTAGCTAAAGCTACCTAACAATAGCAAATTCCAGTATTAGCTATTGTGGAGTAGCTAAAGAGTAGCTATCTCACAATAGCTAATTCCAGTATAAGCTATTGTGGAGTAGCTAATGAGTAGCTAAAGCTACCTCACAATAGATAATTCCAATATTTGCTATTGTGGAGTAGCTAATGATTAGCTAAAACTACCTCACAATAGCTAATTCCAGTATTAGCTGTTGTGGAGTAGCTAATGCTAACAGTTAACTAGTTGAGAGGTTCTCTGTGTTTTCCTGGATGCTAAACCAACAACAGCCTTTCCCGTTGGGTGTCAAGATGGGTGAATTCCATAGATGTTAAGTGACAGTGTGACATATATCTGTCAGGTTTTTCTAATCCAATTTTCTAATCTAAACTCTAGCTAGAGTTTCATCAACTATTTTCTATCAAGCTAATGCAGGAGATGGGTGTAGGATACTATTTTCATGTTAAGCCTGCATGTTAAACTCAGTGAACGATCATTTTCGAAAATTGTAGGTAAAAATAGTTGAGCTGAGCCGAGTCAAGCCACGCTATGTTCACCCTAATGAGCCACTCGTTATTACCATGGTGACTCAAATGAGACTGGCAGCAGCTTAAACATTTTGTTTGATCATGATTCTTTTTTTACAGCTATTTCTCTTAATTGTCTGAAAAGTGAGTCCCAAATTGACCTATGTTCAAACTTAAACTTTGAATGAGAGCTAAACTAACTCATTTTCCCATGTCATATAAAGCCTAATATGCTGGTTGTATTACAATACAGCATAGGAAGAAAAGACAATGTAGAAGAGAAGCCAACAATGTGAGGAAGAAAACTGTTATTGTGCTAATTTTCTTCTTACAGTCAGTTCTTTGACTCCTTTGGTTAAACTTATCTGCTTAAATGCCCTTGGTCTTTCTACAGAAACCCAATTAAACTATTTTTATACAATTGAAGCACAAAATGACACAGCCTGCCACTCATCCTCTAATGAGGGAAATGAAAGAAACTACACCATACAGGTGGAAACTGCCACCCAGAACAAGCAGGAGCATTGATTTCCAGTCAGTATATGCTCACGGGGGGTGGTAGTGGGGGGGAAGGGTCTCCATGGGATTAGATAGATGAAAAGCGGTAAGTGGGCAGGTTGTATAGAATGTGTCCCATTCATCTCCAGCCAGCAATGCTCATATTACCACATGATCCAGAAAGAAAATAAATGGCAGATGTTAGTGTTATTTAAAGAGTAAGTCACCCCAAATCAACTTTTTTTTCTGATAAACTATATAAATGCATGTCTAATCGTGCTGCAGACACGTGTAGTCAATAGTTTTGCACTTTAGTTAAAATTTAAATTTTCTGCCTAAAACTGTTGGTGTTGTTCCGTCATCAGGTAAAAACTCTGCCCTGCAGTTGAATTCAAATCTGCCATCTCTATTGGCTAAGAGGTACCCTAGAACGTTAGCTGGTACGATATGATGTCACAATGTCATTGTAAGCCTCTGTGTGTGTGTGTGTGTGTGTGTGTGCGTGCGTGTGTGTGTGTGTGTGTGTGTGTGTGTGCGTGCGTGCGTGCGCGTGTGTGTGTGTGTGTGTGTGTGTGTGTATTTGTTAGCGGCTCCACCCTCTTTATCTGCTAGGGAACAGTATTTGTTGCATCTTTCAAACAGGAAGTGGGAGTGGAGTAATACTCTGGTAGGGGGTGACTTGCTCTTTAAGTGATTGATTAAACCAATCCAAGGTGTTTCATGTTGGTGTAAATCAAAGGATCAAGTGTTGCTTGTAAATGAACTCAAAAACACAATCCTTTCATTCCTTAGCTGGGGGATTGGAATTTGAGGTTTGCGGAAAACAGGGCCCGTAAAAGCAGCTAGCCTGGCCTGCCAAACTCATCCTCGGCTTCAGAGAGAACGAGTCTGGTTACCCACGGGCAGAGAGGCACATGAGGGGTGGGACTGGCCAGCTCAAAAATAACCAATCAGAAAAAAGGCGGAAATACCGACTGTACCACGCAACGCTGTCGTTTTTTAGCTGTAGTCAAAAACGGCGTCTGGCGGCGGTGCAAACATCTCTTTAGAAGAAAGGCTTTTAGCGCATTTTGCTCAGTGCTGATTGGCTCAGTTAGAATTCTCAGGGGGTGGGGCTATTTGAAGGATGAGGCTGGCTTGCCAGGCTAAAAAGCAGCAGCACCTGAGCTGTAATCCGAATCAACCAAGGGCCACTGTGTGCTGACTTTATATAAAGACAGAGCCAATAGCTGCCATTCAGCAAGAGATACCCATCACTTTAAAATTATTGACACCTAGACCTCGGAAAATGATCACCGACACCAAACCCAAGCTTGGGTCATTTATCGTGTGTATAGAGATGGCAAGCTCTTGTTGGGGCCAACATCACAGTGCAAATTAGCATTAATAACATTCCAAATAAAAGGCGTAAACAAATGAGTACAAGCACACCTGGCCTCACAAATTCAGCCAACAGATGGGTGCACTGCAGAGCTGTCATGGAGGGGAAAATGCAAATGAAGATTGGCTGTAGGGCACCATTGCATCAAAACTAGAGGTATTAGCCCATATTCTTGGCCAGCGTGCTTTATGAGGTGTCCGAGAATGGAATAAGACACAACAGTATTTTAATTTTGGGTTTCCTATAGCTGGCTGGACCTTCACTACCCTTAAACTTCTGGCTGACACTAGCAAACATTTCCATTTCTGAACCAGTCGTCTTTTGAGGGCACAGCCGAAAGCCACAGCATTATCTTAATCCTCGACTGGAGGGGGAAAAAAATCTTTGATGCCTTCATATTGGCGGAATAAAGCACGGTCAGACCGTACTCAAGCAGGGATACGGGATTCTGGAAAGCTGAGAACGTGGCAGTTTAATGAAAATATGGTAACGCCAATGTACTATAATGGAGAGGTTGCTGTATTCAGCAGGAGAACAGGCAGAGGAAGAGGGTTAGCTTTTTAAGGCTGGATCTGCTGGAATTAGAAAGTCCCCGAGAGTCAAAAAGAGAGATTTTCTCCCAGCGTGTTCCCCACAGTTGCTTCAGGAAGAAGCCTGCCAAATGGCATATTTAAGAGCTTCCATTTGCCCTGACATTTTATTTTTTTTGTAGCCAGCCCCTTTCCTTTCTTTAGATCATTTCTACTTTTTGGCTTGCCCCCCATGGTCATCTTTGTGTTAGAGCCCTTTTTGGGCTCTTTTAATGGAAAGGACTTGACACACACACACACACACACACACACACACACACACACACACACACACACACACATATATTTTCCCATTCTTAAGTGTTGGATGTTTTCGTAGGGGTATGTTTGACCTTTTTAACTCACTAAAAATACTTTCCAAATGGAAATAAGATGTGTGTGTGTGCATATTTTGGTTTCTAAAACAAAGATTTAGGCTTTTAGTGAAGCTTTTTTAAATACATTATTTTGCAAGTCAGTTCAGGATAAGTCAACCTTGACTTTGAGCTCTTCGAGAAAGGAAAATAAGTCAAGACGACTCGTATCGCCTCTCACCGCTGTCCGTGAGGGCAGGAGAAGGGGGGAGGACTGCATTTTACTTTTTTACAAAAGATATGTGTAAAACTACAGCCTAGAGGCTCTTTTATGCAATGTCAGGAATGCAGAACTGTCAAGTACACAAGTGGCAGGAACGGCTAATCACACGTTAGCAAGCATCAACAGAGCCATTAGATGAGCTTATGGACTGTTCTAATGGGAAAACAGGCGGTTGTTTTCCGATTGGTCCTAGTGCTCAACCAGTGTCTATTTAATATAGCGTAATATTGTTTTTGGGGGGTAAAAAGTGCAGGGGACAAAAATTGACTTTGGAAAAAGTGGGGGGACATGTCCCCCCCATCTCCCCCAAAGCTACATCCATCCTCACGCTCAATGCATGAGAGTTGGCAGCCCTACATTTTTTTCTCTTCTTCTACTTGTCCAGTTTGATGTTATAGATTTGTTGAGACAAGCAGTTGGAGTCATTCACGTCTTTTCACCCAAAGTCTAAAATGACTTTCGCCACCCATCGTAAATAAGTGCTTTCCTGGCATCAAAATGAGTCTTCAAAATTCATGGACATCTTATGATAAATCCATGGCACATAGCATAACCATGGCAAGTGTTATCACAAATTAGCTCCATAGATTTTTTTTTTTTTTACTTGTCCTGTCAGATTGTGAAGCAAGCAGAATTGATGTATGAATGCTGGTAACAAGCCTTACAGATTTACTCTCAGGTGGAGCATTAAAGCATCTGCTTTTAATGTCACGCCTGATACTTAAAACTTTATTGTTATTGTTTTTGAATGCTTTGTAATTCTGACCAGACACGGAGACAGCGGTGAAAGAGAAAGGAAAAGAAAAGGTGGGGAGAGGGGGGGGGGGGGGGGGAGTTCCACAAAAATAAACAATAATGAACAAGAGTCTGCTTCTAGACCGGCAGAAAAAGACAAAAAAAGCAAAAGGGCAAAAAAATATGGGACACAACAACAATACAACAAGATCAAGCTATCACTGCGTCAGCTTGATAAGAAATATATAATCAGCACTGCTTAACTGAAGAATCACGATAATAAATCACAGTGCATTAAGTGCCCACCATAGTCTTAAGACCTGTGTTTAACGTGCCCAAATACTTTTTTTTGACAGTAGGGGACCCGTGGTCATTAGTGGAAGAGTCAAGCTGCTGTTTAGCTGGGCAGACACTGCGACTTTTTCATTCGTAGCATTCTCAATTGACCTAGCCTTCTCGTAGTAGCCTCAGGTGGTGAGAATAGGAGACCAAACATCATCCACCACGATTCTAAACACAGGCACACCACAGGGCTGTGTGCTCAGTCCAACTCTCTTCACATTATTTACCCACGACTGCACAGCCCTCCACGCCTCAAACATGGTTTTGAAGTTTGCAGATGACACCACCATAGTGGGTCTCATAACAAACAACGATGAGGTCCTCTACAAAGAGGAGATACATCACCTCACTCAGTGGTGTTCTTTGAACAACCTGGTGCTCAACACCAGTAAGACCAAGGAGATCATAGTGGACTTCAGGAGGTCCAACAGGAAGGAGCATCCACCTCTATTCATTTGGGGGGAGCTAGTAGAGCGTGTAGACAACATTGAATTCCTGGGCATCCACATCACCTTAGATCTAACCTGGTCACTGAACACTTCCTTTCTGGTAAAGAAGGCCCAACAAAGACTCTTCTTCCTTAGGAAAATGAAGGGAGCTGGTCTCTCCCCCAACTGCTAAAGAACTTCTACAGAGCCATGATTGAGAACATCCTATCACTCAGTATGACAGTGTGGTATGGGAGCTGTACTGTCCAGAACACAAAAGACCTGGCAGATCGTGAGGAGCCCACTACCAGATCTGGACTCAGTATATACCATCCGACTACAAAGGAAGGCTAACCCTATCGCCGCTGATTCCTTCCTTCCAGGTCACAAACTGTTAATGCCACTACCATCCAAGAAACATTACAGAAATATCAAGGCCACAACCACCAGGCTGAGGAACAGCTTCTTCCCTAGAGCTGTTAAAGCCATCTGGTCTGACTTTTTTTTGTGTAGTTTTTTTTATGTCTGTTGTCCATCGGGAGAGCTGCAAGAGGGCACACGGGGATCTATGTGGGCTGGATGAGGAAGATAAAAGAAAGAAAAGGTAAATCAATGTTTTATCAGTTTAATTTGACATAAACACACTTTCTTGACAATCCTTGTCATTGTGTGTGAAAAAGTGTTTAAATAAAAATGACTGACGCGTGTTAAAAGGGAAATAGCTGGCGAGCTGTGTTAACGCATGTTTGCATTTGCACCGTGAGCAGTTCTGGTACTTTTTGGGCTGCAGCTGCTCACAGTGCCACTTCAACAGTGTGATAACCTCACGAGAGACGATCAAAATATCAAACAGGCCAGAAATTTGTGCAAGCTTTTTATTGCTGATGGTAGATGGTCACATGGTGTTAATAGCCTCTCGTAACCTCCGTATACTACACAACGCTCACCGCAAAACTCGCCCCGATCTTGTAGATTCTCGCACGAGCGGAAAATCAGCTCAAAAAAGTGAAAAAGTTATACAGTGTATGCCCGGCTTTAGCCAATCAGAGGAGAGATGTTTTAATGACTCCGAGGCTCAATGCAAAGGCATTAGTAATGAATATTTTGTCAACATAGTTAATAATAAGTAATGCTAGGGCTATTCAAGTAAAAAGTGGAACAAAATGTGGTCTGAAAAGTGTTAATGGCTGCCATTTGGTCTTTTGAATATTAATAACCTTTTAGGATTAAACCATTAGAAATTTGACTGACTTCCTCAACTTTTTCTAACAAAAGTTAATGGTATAAATCAAGGCATATAGGAACTATCCAGCTTTTAAACTTTTCAGAGCATGGCTAGGCTCACATAGGACTAAAATACTACAATTGGAACTATGGAGATGTTTGTCCTCAAATGAAGTTATTTTCTTGAGACATTTTATCAACTCGGAAATAAGATGCTTGGATTTGATGAAATCCTTCTTTCACCCACAATGGAGCAAACCCATGCAGAGTGCAACCCCCATCCACCCCTCCATTCTCTGGCAGGTAAGTCGTTAACAAGCTAACACACACACACACACACACACACGTATAAATGCACACACACCACTTGGATGGGGAAAAGGCGGATGTGATGATTTATTGTCACAGTCCCTCCCTGACGCTCACCCACCCAACTTTATAACTATTCAGTTAACATGGTGCATAAAACATCATATTTTAATTTTAGTATTTTAAAGATCAATGCAGTCCATTTAGATCTTGGTCACACGCAGACTAGCTGTTAGCCTATCAATTTATTCAAGATGAAACTATTTCTTTAAATTACATATACTACATGTAATCTAATTGAGAGTGCTTATGATTAAACTAAGATTTGCATGATTGAGATAATAGAACGTGCAGCCCTTGTGGACGACAGCATAGAGTCGTGCATTCAGAATCAGTCCTCAGTAAGTCAAAACCTTATATGATTCATTGAAAAGGCACAGCAGCTCAGCAGAGCTGGTTTCAGGAGGGATTGGTGGTGTTATGGCAGGCGATGATGATGCTGATGCTGGTGGATGTGAATCCTTCACTCTGTTTCAGGATGCTGCTGCTCCTTATGTTAATTAGGCCTCTCTCTGCTTCTCTGCCTCGGAGAGGGGCTAAGTATGTAAATCTGAATCAACTCTGTCTCCTCCTGTCGTCTTTCCTCCCTTTTGTTTCTACATTACATTGTTTTATTGCACGACTTCCTCAACCAGAAGTAGCCATATTGCAAGTGGTGTCATGAACCATCTTTCACTAGTTATATTATGCTTCTATGGAGCCAGAAATTCTTATAATATTAACAACTAGTGTTGAACAGAAGCTCTTTGTAGGGTTTTTGGGGTACTTGTTTCAGAATTGTAGTAAAAAGTTGGACTTTTACTTATTTCCCTTTTCAGGTTTCACTTCAGTCTTTGTTCTTGGCCAGTCTGCTATTCGTTTATTATAAAAGTCAACATAAAAACATTTTACCATTCATTCTTGAAATAAATACTCTTTCCCTGTCTAACAATTCTGCTTTGAGAAATGAACCAGCGTATACAAATCTAAATTTAAAGGTGCAATATGCAAGAATGACACCATGTGGCCAAATGTGGTTACTGCAGTCTATATTTCAAAGCAAAAAAATATTACTTTCTCACTGCTGTTCCATGAGTTTCATGGCTGTTGCCAGTTATGGATCAGCACCAGAAGATTCAAGATGACAAAAGTAGATGATTCATACACATTAAGTAAATAAGTAGATAAATACATCAGCACTCACAGGCTTTATGGTAGTAAGCACTTACTACACTTATTACGGTGGTTGTTTGCTGTTAACTTATTATAGTTCTGAACGTCTAATTAAAGGACGTAAAACGCCACGATTAACTCCTTATTCAGTTCATGCAACACTGTAGTATTGAGATTTTAGTCATTAAAACAGTAGCTTGAAATATTTTTAGAGATGACAATTTGCTTCTAATTCACCGTTAGCATTGTTAGCTCACCGTTAGCCTCCAGCCTGCTTCACTCAACCTTAGAGTAAAACAAAAAGATCCCATGGCTTTTTAGGGGTACAAGAAATAACTTCTGGGTCATTCCCGTTGACTGGCTTCAGTTCTTTAATCAGTTCAGGAGCTTTTTGCCTGCTGGTGTTGAATTATAAATGGCGATACTGTGGCGTTAGCTCGGTGCAGACTCGGCAACCTCCTAAACTCACAGATTCTAAAAAATAACTACATCCTTGTTTTGATTTATTGGATAGGAGAAAATCTGACAACCCTTCAGCTGGCAAAGAATGAAATCTGTTTCAATGTAACCTTCCTTCTACTGTGATTAAGACATTAGACTGTTGTGTGATTTCTTTTTTTCACTGTAGAATTCTTACATATTGCTCATTTAAGATAGAAATTACAGCAATTAGATTCTGTTGAAGATCCTGGACAAGACCCCAATTGCAGGCTTTGTCCAACAAATAATTTAAAATGCATAGTGAATGTAGCAGAGGTGTGACCAAGTCACTGCTTTGCAAGTCACAAGTAAGTAAGTAAGTCTTTCCAGTCAAGTCTTGAGTCAAGTCCAAATCAGACAACCAAGTCCAAATTGAGTCCAAAGTCAATGATGTGGAAGTCCAAGTCAAGTCAGAGTCCTTAACTTTGACTTTTCAAGTCATAATCAAGTTATCTGCCTAACTTCAATTTAATGACAATAATAATAAATACTTTCCAGAATTAAAGATTCGTTTATGTGCTCAAACAAGCAGAAAGTGCAACTGAAACTGATTATAAACAAAGTGCTGCTGCATTTAGCAGTACAAGATCCAACCCAGAACAAAGAATGATTTATGATTTTTGTCCATGTCGTGCCACTTTTGTGCTAAAATATCAAATCTGCTCAAGTCATTCTCAAGTCAACAGATGCAAGTCGATTCAAGTCACAAGTCATTGGCGTTCAAGTCCAAGTCAAGTCGTAAGTCTTTATAGATTTTATCAAGTCAAGTCAGAAGTTATTAAACCAATGACTCGAGACCAAGTCATGTGACTCGAGTCCACACCTCTGGAATGTAGCCTCAAACTCCATTATTATCATATGCTGAGCTTTGTCCCTGTCAATCTTAAATAATAGTAAATGTCAAAGACTATATATATCTCTGCCAACTCTTTTCTGATTTTTTTTTTGGGTGGGGGTGGGGTAAATTGGGGGCAGCAGTAGCTCAACAGGTTGAGCAGGTTGTCCAGTAATCAGAAGGTTGCAGGTTCGATTCCGGCTCCGGACAGAGAACTCTGCTGTTGTGTCCTTGGGCAAGACACTTAACCCACCTTGCCTGCTGGTGGTGGTCGGAGGGTCCGGTGGCGCCTGTGCTCGGCAGTCTCGCCTCTGTCAGTGCGCCCCAGGGCAGCTGTGGTTACATCGTAGCTCATCCCCACCAGTGTATAAATGTGTGTGTGAATGGATGAATGATACACTGCAGTGTAAAGCTCTTTGGAGTACTTACTCTGTGAGGCGCTATACAAGTGCGGGTCATTTATCATTTTAAATTTAAATGTGTTAGTTGAAGACCAAATTAGTTTTTAAAATTAAACAAAAATAATTAAGAAAATGTTTCTGTAGCATCATATTTCATGAGTTTGTCAATTTGCCTTATTTTCCAGGCATTATGGCTGATACTGATGAGTATTCTGACTGAATGACTAAGGATGAATACATTACAATCTGGAGGCATAGGTCTATAAATATGTTCAAAGTTTTTAATTAGTTGCAAATTCTTCTTCAAACTTTCCAACAATGTATTGTATTGCAATTGTTTCAAGTGTGATCAATAAATTATGTTTGAGTATTTCCTTCCTCTCTGTAAGGTGTTTCACAGATAAAAGCTCTTTGAATCCAACTGGGTATCTGAGATTTTGGATTTCTTTAGGCATGATGGCATGGAAAAATTATGTATAAACCATTAAGTGACAAGGGAAACGTCATTTAATTTTCAATTGATGTTCAGTGAGTATTTAGAGCAGTAGCAGGAGCAGAGTTAAATGTTGCATCTCAGCTAAACAAAATATTTGAAAGTTCTACAGCCTTTTCGTTTTTAATGAAACTGGAAGAAAACACACTAAAGTATTTCTGCTTTAGCCATAACTTGGGTATAAATAAAAGTAAAAATGATTATTCCATTTGACACTTACAACTTCAGTCTTAATGCTCGCCACACAGACTTCTTATCCAAAGCCAGGAACAAAGTGTTGACTTCTAGTTGTAACGGCCTTTATCTATTTCCCTCTTAGTTCTGTAGCCCATTAAAATAGGCGTGTTTCCACTGTCGGAGCTTAAGGATCATTTTACCAAACTTCTCGAAACGCGTGTCTAAACTTCATGGGGCTGGCTGAACGAGCTGTTTTTCAGGCCATTTTCAGGAACTTTCGGAGTCCCTGAACGGAGGGAGGTACTCAGAATGGCCCCGTAGAGTTGCTGAGTGGAACTTTTGGTAATGGTTATGGTTGTAACTCAACTAAATTCGTGTTCACTTTATTGCTCCAATGTATCATTGTACTTTTTGGCTTTTTTTTTCGGTTTTTTTTTTTTTTTGCTTTTGAAATTTTTAATTGAAGTAGCTTTAAAATTACCAGCAGATCTCAGGCTTAGTTTGGTTTATTCTTTAACACAGGTAAAACAAGGTTATGTTGCTGTCTATTTATTTAGAAAATGCTTTTACCCAATGTGACTTACAAATGTAGAGATACAGTACAGGAATTAATTTAATATACATGTTTCGTAGCCTAGAAATGAAGACAGACAGCAGAAGCAAAATATTTTACCCTGCACGTTGGTCAAGCCATGCTTCATAAGAGCCTCAAGCAACCCCGATCAGTATTGTGTTATATCAGTCACATTGGTCTGGTGGGTGGGATCATAGACATGAATAGGGAGCCTAAGTTACGCCCATCTACTTCTGGACCATGGGTCCCCAAAAGAACGAGAAAATGAATGCAAGTCAACAGGGCTAAAAGGCTATTTTCTAATCCCGCATGTCTATATTTCACAAATGATGATCGTGAATTTTCAAAACACTTATATGCCAAGAAAGTGCTTATTTTTCGAATGGGAGGGGGGTTATTTAGGGTTTTGTGTGAAACAACATCCAGGACTACAAATGCATACCATCGTATATCCGGCTATTTGGTAAGTAGCAGGGGAGCAAGGGGAGAAGAGATTCTGTGGTGACGTCATATACGTGACGTACTGACATCTGATTTGTAGTCATGCTAATTACGAACTTTTACAAGCTGATAAATCGGAGTAGAAAATAGCTCATTTAGCCCCACTGACTTGCATTCATTTTAAAATTTATCCAGGGACCCATGAGCCAAGCCGAAAGGGAGGGGACTTACCCCGGTTTCACACTGAAAGCATCAGCGGCGCGGAACGTCACTTCTTCAAACAGAATCCATTATGGTCTAACGACTGTTTCACACTGCAATTTCCTGGGGAGTCCAAGAAGCAGCACGCCGCCGGTTCTATTTTTGCCGCAAGCCACTTCTGGGAAATGTCAATTTTCGCAGTTAACATAGGGCTACACAGGAAATGACACACTGTTTCAGTGTAAAAATCCCCAGTAATTTTCAGAATAAAAGTACTGCAGTGATGCTATTTCATATATATGAAGCTATTGTGAGCTTATTTACTCACAGCATCGTTCCAGAAGTGCAGCGGTGTGTTTTTCATGGCTTTATTCTGGCAGTGGAGAGGAACAACATCATTTATGACCTCAAACAGCAAAATCAAACGTGATTTTCTTCTTTATGGCTTGATGGTTGATTGCATAAACAAACTGTGACCTCAAGTCTCCAGGGACCTTGTGAGTCCAGTGATGAGCACAGCGAGGAAGCTGTGCCTCTGGCTGACAAGACTTTCCTAGTGTGAAAAGGACCGCTTTGAAGTTTGTGAGTAAACCGTTCCGCTGCCCTTTTGTTTCGTGAAATCGGGGTTAGGCTCCCTATACGGAGACTTCCCACTGGAGAGCGTAACAGCCTCACCGTCATATTTGATGGGTTCCTGACTCTCCAAACCAAGCTGGAGTCAACGCAGAGTGAGCAACTATGCCCACTATGCCTATGGTTGCAACAACTGGAGTACCATTGAAGGGAGAGTTTGATGTATAATTTGTGTACGTTATGTAAAACTTGGGTCATTAAAGGACTAAAAACCAATACCAATATGTTCTGATATTACATTTTAATGCCTATGCTGGCCGATATTAAAGTTTGATGGATAATATCGAACATCCCTACTTGCCAGGCTAATGTGTTTAGTCTGTGGAAGGAAACACAAAGAAAACTCACAATTGCATGGGAAGAACATGCAAACACCGCACATCAAGGGCACAGCTGAGATTAGAACCTTTGACCTTCTCTCTGCAAAGCAACAGTGCTCCCAACTGTGCCACCTTGTTGTGTGGTTATGTTTGTCTTCCTGCTGGGATTAAATATCAAATTTTACCCTCAATTTCATTTCAACGGCAATGCTCTTGAAGGGTCTAGACGACTTGGCTGAGTCTTGTTTTTCCCTTTTTTGTGTCATCTGACTTCCAACTATGTCCCTTTCATTTTTCCGTCTAATTTGCCACACTGTGATTTCTGTCTAGTCAGCAAAAACACATGCAGCTATAAAATTGCACTGCAATAACATTCTCTTGGCAACATGGTCAAACCCACTTTTATCAGAGTGGTCCTCCCAGACCTTTCTACACGAGCAACAGTGGTGCCTGCAGAGGCTGTCCACATACATGAAGAGGCACACGCTTGAATATGTAAGCAGAAAAGACACAGAACAAATTAGATGAAAATGAATCAACAACACTAAAAATTCTACTCTGTTAGCGAGTGGAAGCTACCAAGACCTCTGCCTGGCTGCCTCTGAATTATAGATGTCTGAGTGACAGATGAGAGCTGGCTTGAGATTAATGTCTGTCACCAAACTAATGTGTGTGTGTTTAAAATGCAAGCACACACCGTTGCACATTTGTACGATATGAAAATTGGGTAAATCTGCCTGTTTTTCCTTCCTTCTGCTTTTACCATGACGAAGCACTGCGGTTGCTAGAGCACACACACACTGGCACTTTCACACACTTATGCCCACAACAGGTTTCAGTGACTTCTTGAACTACATGAGGTATTCACTGTTGTGGTAGAACATGATGATTGACTGGCTGGAGCCTGATCTGCGTCAGACAGAGCAGGGGACTGTGAACTGTGCTGCAGGCAATTACTTTGTTTTAGAGCACAAAAAAGACAAAGAAGAAGAAGGAGGAGGGAAAGAGGGAAAGAAAGGGAAGCATATAGGGAATGAACGCAGAGGGAGATAATTCAGAGAATGGGGGAAGGGCTGTGGTTAGCTAACAGTGACACCTGCTGGTAAGGAGCAGAAATGGGAGGAAATGCAAATAAAATGGCTGGAACTAGTTTCCACAGCAATGTTCTCTGATATTACATCCAGTACTCCCCACTGAAAAATGAGCTCATAAGTTAGTCGTGCAATTCAATATATTCACTTTAATCCTAAATGTTTTAGTTATGAAGTGTTTCATAATAACAAAAGCTATTTAGACCGTAAAAATAAAAGCTATTAAAAAAACTGTTATTAAATTTGGTGGCTCACTGATAGAAAAGACGAAAGGTAGCACCGTTCAAACACATGGATTACATTTAATTTTACTCCCTTTGTTCGCCACAGTAGGCACATTCTTTTTAAATGATTCAGAGGATCAAAGCTGTGATGGTCTAAAATGTTCAGAGTCCGGTGAATGCCACATGCAAAAATAAAACGAGAGGTGGCCGGTGGCACCAGTGTTCGGCAGGCCTCGCCATGGTCAGTGCGCCCAAGGACAGCTGTGGCTACATTGTAGCTCATTATCACCAGTGTGTGAATGTGTCAATGACTGTGTTGTGAAGTGCCTTGGGGGGTTGTAGAACCCTTAGAAGGGACTATACAAATACAGGCCATTTACCTTTAAATTTGAGTTTATCTTTCACCCCTCCTCTCAGCTCCATTGATGTTTGGTTAAAATGCCTGTATCAAACGGCTGTATTACCCTTTACAGACCTTTTCTCCAATAACCTAAGTATAGTCAGTATATCTGGTCTCTCAGTTTCTGTAACTCCTGGAAACAATTTTTTACCAAACTCAGTCACTTCTACACCTGGCACTTACTGAAATCCTTACATATGAATGCGTTTCTGTGTTAATGTAGCTTATCTAGCATTTGACTGACTGCGTCACAGTCAAAAGCAGATAAGTAGAAGCTTATCTCCACTTGTCTTCTTTCCTTTCAGCAAACCTCTGAAAACTCCAATAAATTGCAAGCATGATGGTATAAACTCTTTGTAAACTCTGACAGTCTGATGCTTGAATGTGCTGGATGTCAACTCTTTCTTCACAGTATTCAAGCGGGTTTGAGTTTGGCTCTCGAGGTTTATGCCACAGACTAATTATTGGACCCATTCTTTGGAATGCCTACGCCAAACAATGAATCAGACCTTGCATAGGCTTGTGCTTCATGGAGTTCTTGTTAGACCTTTATCCATTATTTCATAATTGCCTGGCCGCAATTATTTGAGCTGCTATTGTTAAGAGCTGCCTCCATTCACCTGTCATGTTTCCATCAATACTTCCACATAGTTTGCAGTCATCTGGGCTTTTTCCTTTATGACATTTTTAAAGCACTGCTGTTTCTTGTGGTTCTTTACTTGCAGGATTCATCAAATATACTTGGAATGTCAATGACAAAAGGGCATTTGTTGCATTTTGAGGTTGGGGGCCTCAAAGTTCCTGAAAAAAAAATCCCAAAAATCTGTGCTGTTGTCATTTTTATTCATCAGCTATTATTTCTTCACTGGTACCCAACCTCTAGAGGTAAAGGCATGTAATGGGCTGTGACTGCTGAAAATTAATAGCAAATGACATTTGGAGTATGTCTATGAACATCTGTGAGAATTTTCATTTTTCTTTTGCCAGTCATAGGTTCTCAGGAGTGGAGTTTTTTGTATGCACGGAGATTATTCTCTCACATTTGTCTTGATGTGTTGCATACATCAGGATTCTTTCTTAAAATTTTTACAAGTCATCATTGTGAGCAATGCCAGACAGCTTTGGGAAAGGTTGGTGACAAGTTTGCAAAATAAATCATATTTTTACACAAAAGTGCAACAAGAACTTTTTTTTCTTGACTGTTGAAGTTTGTTTTCATACCCTGCATAACTTGCCCATACTTAAAGTATCTTCGAAATGCGTCATATGCAGAGTGATTCCAAAAGAAAATCAACATATTTTCTTACAACAGAGGGATATCTATGCGTGTGCATGATCATGACCGTTAGAATGTATGTATCCGTGAATGTGTGTGTACTATGTGAGTGTATTTGTATGGATTTGTGTGTGTGTTTGCATGTACACGCACATTGTGTACACAGGAAAAATTAGAGAGTAAAATTTTCGGAGTCAACGTTGTTTTAAACTGAAATAGTCCTTTTTACACATTTTAGACTGAAATAATTTTAACTGACCATCAGAATCGGAGCAAAAAACAGTGGAAAACCTATTAGAGTAAAGCAGCTAGAACACGCCCATATTACGATTTAGGTAAGTTTAGTTTCTCCTGCCATCTTGATTTCACCGCAGTGGAGAGAGCAGTGGCTGCATGCATTGAGGAAGGTAAGTCCGCTGTGTGCTTAAAAGATAGGTATGGCTATTTTTAGTGAGGTTTTATTAAGTTTTTATTAGTAAGAGTTATTTATCTGTAGTAGAAAGATGGCCTTTTGCTGTGTGAAACTGGTTTCCTCACAACTAGCTTCAACATGTGCTCGACTTTCAATTTATTAAGCAGAAACAAATATGTTTGTACAACGCATCATATTTAAACTTTGTTTTCTCACAAGACAGTGTTTTTTAAAATTGACGAACACCTGTGTAAAAATTTGCTATGCAATTTTAGCTAACTGGATAATACTGGATCTAGCAGTGGAACACGATGCATTACAAGGCGACATAATGACTAAAAATATTAGTATTGTATTCTGCTCCGTCTACAAGTTTAGAGCACTGATAAAGGTTGAAGTAAACCTTCGATGCATACATATTTTCACTTATTAATCGCAGGAATATGCGCGCGTAGGACAATTAATGCCGTCTCGCGCATCAGTGGTGGAAAGGCGGATTGATACACCGGTTGTTCGGTTTAGCAGGTTCTGCTGTGTAGTAACATGCCTGTTTGCTAAATTAAACACTGAGAAAATGTTGTCATGTGAAAATGATGTACTTAAAAATGTTGCATCGTCCTGATATGATTTTCCATGCGGGTGAAATGGTAGGAAATGGCATATTTTAGTTAGATACTAGCTCATTAAGGCTAGTAGTTAGCCAGTGTGGTTCGGACGCTCACGTTCCCACACACGCGAAACAGAAGTTACACTTGTATGTGAACGCCTTTTTAACTTTTTATGACCAGGGCCACCGCCGGAATGTATCTGCTTTTAAATCGCGTTGGCGCAGGCAGCAGATTGCGTCTTTGTTCACATACTTGCTGCTGCACGGCACTGCATGTAGTACTGAAGTGTTCCACTAGGGTGCACATTAGTTAGCTCAGACCAAATAGAGAGCAGGGTTTGTGGGTACAACCAAAACAAACATGGAGTCAATAGAAGAGATCGGCGCTTGGTTAATTTTGAATTCACGACAGAAAAAAAGACAGCAGTACTGTAGATGGTATGAAAGACCTCTAAACCAGAGACAGAGTCATTGTAAGTGTGTTTAGCTCATTTTGTCAACTCCACCCACTGTTTACTCGTATATTGCTGGGTTCGGACGCGTCACGTTAATTTCGGGAGACACGCACAAACGTGCCAGCTATTTTAAATGTGTTTGCATCATTAAACAGCAAGTATATCATGGCCCTAATGGTAATACTAGTTATTACAGTATAAAAGGTGACGGCAATTCTCACAGAAGTAGTTTGCTTGCTAACCGCCATTTTAAAACGGCAGCAGTTTGTGGCCTGGTTAGTAATTCTACAGTTCAGTGAAACTCCTCGTGCTGCAAGTGTTAGATTAGCATTACAAATTTTCAACTGCTGCAATGTATAGTTTTTAGGGATGAGCCGGATACTATCCGGTATGGATAAAGCATTTTTGACGAATACAAGCATGAAACGAGTAAACTTCGTAAATATCTGTAATCGTGCTGAAGGAAAATCCTCATTGGATAACTGACTGTCTTCACGCTCTGTGATTGGCCAGTCACATAGAGCACCCGCCCCTCCCTACACACAAAACTCTCTAGCTGGCCGGGAGCGCAGTCCGTCCGGCTCATCCACACACACAGACAGTAACGGATCTCGCTGTGATTGCTTCACCGTTGCTCACGTTTCTTCAGTTTTCCCTAGGTTTTCTTCAGCTCGCCTCTTTTTTGGTTGAATATTTAAAGTTACTTTTTTCGTAACTTACTTGGTGCATTTGACAAGACAGAGCTGACGTGCTGCATCAGTCTCTCACTACCTCCGCTCCGGTCGGGTTTTTTATTTTTTAACTCCCTCTCTCTCCCTCTCTATCTCTCTCTCTCTCTCACACACACACACACACACACACACACACACACACACACACACACACACACACACACACACCTCAATCAACATTGTTTTGTTTAACTTTGTGGGGGAAAATGCCAAGAACGTTAAGAAAAAAATCTGTTTAATCAAATTAAAATAAAAAAATATACATAAAGTTGTGTCTGGTTCTAGCATTTCATATTTCCTAGTTCCTACTGCATGAGTTCAGATGTGTTAATCCATGCACTTAAATATTAATGTTCTGATTTTATTGAAACACTTGTTCTGTAATAGTTTCTTTACTATTGTGATCAAAAATATTTAATCTCTATTCTGAGGCTGCTCTGTAAATAGTTTTCAAATAAACCACACACATATCACTACCGCGCTGCAGAACTCATCAAAGGCAAAGAGCAGTTTATTACAGAGCCATGGTTGCATGGAATGCCATACCTAGATTTTTGTTATTAGAGAATAACAGAAGATGTTTTCAAAAGAAGTTAAAGCTTTTTTTGTTTACACAACAGTAAATTTTGCACAGTGAATTGTAAATGTGACTAATATGACAGCTTCTATAATTTTTGTTTGTTATGGATGTGATGTGATATGATTTTTGATTCTTGGATATATTTATTTATTGCTCTGTGTAAACTCTCCGTATTCACTTATTTAGATTTTTCATGAACGCTGAAGTGTGTGGTAAATTACTGGTATATCATTATTGCAATTGAGCTGGTCTGATTATAATGAGCTCCTGGAGTTTGTTGCTGTTGGGTGTGTGTGTGTGTGGGGGGGGGGGGGGGGGGGGTTGTAAAATATTTGTAATGAAATTAAAAGAGACCTCAGGAAGAATATCTCCACACTATGGTGGGAGCTAATGAGGTTCTCAATAAATAAAATAAAATAAATATCAACTTCTGATCAATCCATATCAATTTCAGACTTAAAATAAATATATTGATGTAAACCACACCCACTTCCGGTTAAACCACGCCCACTTCCGGCTTATGTCATGCCCATTCCGAGTACAGATACAGATACAGATAATTTAGTTGGTTGACTAGATACAGATACAGATAGTGGTGTACTCGCTCATCCCTAATAGTTTTCCATTTTTTAAAGCATTTACATCAGAAAGCACAACATCAGAGTATATTTGTGTTTTTTCAGTTTTTTTTTTTTTTTTGGGGGGGTATTTTAATCTGATTACTTTAAATGGTGGCTGTGCAGTGGTGCAGTGGTTAGAGCTGTTGCCTTGCAGCGAGAAGGTCCTGGGTTCGCTTCCTGACCTGGGGTCTTTCTGCATGGAGTCTGCATGTTCTCCCTGAGCATTGCACTACCAACACTATCTATAGTGGGGACGGTGTGCTGCTGACCTCTACTCAGGACGTTGTGGATCGGTGGGCAGAATACTTCGAAGACCTCCTCAATCCCACTGACACGTCTTCCAGTGAGGAAGCAGAGTCTGGGGACTTTGGGTTGGCCTCTCAAATCTCTGGTGCTGAGGTCACTGAGGTGGTTAAAACGCTCCTCTGTGGCAAGGCTCCAGGGGTGGATGAGATCCGCCCGGAGTTCCTTAAGGCTCTGGATGTTGTGGGGCTGTGTTGGCTGACGCGGCTCTGCAATATTGCGTGGACATCAGAGGCAGTCCCACAGGACTGGCAGACCGGGGTGATGGTCCGCTTATTTACAAAGGGGGATCGCAGGGTGTGTTCCAACTACAGGGGGATCATACTCCTGAGCCTTCCTGGTAATGTCTATTCAGAGGTTCTGGAGAGGAGGGTCCGTCGGATCGTTGAACCTCAGATTCAGGAGGAGCAATGTGGTTTTCGTCCTGGCCGTGGAACACTGGACCAGCTCAGGGGGATCCTGGAGGTTGCGTGGGAATTTGCCCAACCAGTCTACATGTGTTTTGTTGATTTGGAAAAGGCGTTTGACCACATCCCTCGGGGGGAAGGGGGGCATTGTGGGGGTTACTCTGGGAGTATGGGGTACCAAGCCCTCTGATATGGGCTGTTAGGTCGCTGTATGACCGGTGTCAGAGCTTGGTCCGCATTGCCGGCAGTAAGTCAGGCACGTTCCCAGTGAGAATTGGACTCCGCCAAGGCTACCCTTTCTCACCGATTCTGTTGGAAAGGATTTCTAGGTGCAGCCAAGGTGTGGAGGGCATCCATTTTGGTGACCTGAGAATCAGGTCTCTGCTTTTTGCAGATGATGTGGTCCTGTTGGCTTCATCAGAACGTGATCTTCAGCCTTCGCTGGGGCGGTTCACAGCCGAGTGTGAAGCAGCTGGGATGAGAATCAGCTCCTCTAAATCTGAGACCATGTTCTTGATTCAGAAAAGGGTGGAATGCCTTTGCCGGGTCAGGGACGAGATCCTGCCTCAAGTGGACGAGTTTAAGTATCTCGGGGTCTTGTTCACAAGAGAGGGAAAACTGGAGCGTGAGATCGATAGGCGGATTGGTGCTGCATCGGCAGTGATGCGGGAGTTGTACCGGTCTGTCGTGGTGAAGGGAGAGCTGAGTCAGAAGGCGAAGCTCTCGATTTACCGGTTGATCTACGTTCCTACCTTCAGCTATGGTCATGAGCTTTTGGTAGTGACCGAAAGAACGAGATCGCGGATATGAGCGGCCGAAATGAGTTTTCTCTGAAGAGTGGCTGGGCTCTCTCTTAGAGATAGGGTGAGAAGCTTGGTCATTCGGGAGGGGCACAGAGTAGACCCGTTGCTCCTCCACATCGAGAGGAGCCATTTGGGGTGGCTCGGGCATCTGGTCAGGATGCCTCCTGGACGCCTCCCTGGTGAGGTTTCCGGGCACATCCAACCGGGAGGAGACCTAAAGGTAGACCCAGGACACGGTGGAGGGACTATGTCTCTCACCTGGCCAGGGAACGCCTTGGGATTTCCCTGGAGGAGCTGGCCCGAGTGGCTGGGGAGAGGGAAGTCTGGGCCTCTCGCCTTAAGCTACTGCCCCCGCGACCCAACTCCGGATAAGCGGATGAAAATGGATGGATGGAACTGAAAACTGTTCTTTGAGCCTCCATATAGCAAAGGAAATTGTTGGGGCTCATAATGACCCAGGAGCCCTGATAAATGACTGGTTTGCTCCACCCACTCAGCCAGGACACCAGTATAAAATGTACAGTATGCCAGTTTACCCCAATGGCCCTACGGCTTGAAGCTAGACACTATATACAACAAGGTGTGCATGGTGCAGACAAGGAAGTGTGCAAATCATTCAAATCACACTGGATTGCAGTGCTGTAGATCTATCCGTCATGCATTGAGAATTGGAATATTCCCAATACACCTTTCTTTGTTTTCCTGACCGTGCGTATGCTCTGCATCTAGTGGCAGAACGGGGAAGCGCAATACCGAATGTCTCAGTCTTTCTCATCCACAAATTTTATTTATCCAGTATGTAATTACGTCAGTGGAAAAATGGCTTTTTCGCATAATTGGTACTAAAACCAAAAAAGACACCTGTGACAGAATCTGACATTATATCATGGCTGATCTGTGTTATTGGAGGATTTACCAGAATGTACGCACTGGAGGGAGCACGTTCTCCGTGAGCACACTGATCTCAAAGGAAATCCTTCTGCTATAATATGATTTGGGACCCTTTGTAGAGCAACAGATAAACTGCATGAATCCGATTTCAGTTCATATTTTATTTTACAACTACAAGAACGTCCTCTGCTCGCCGATCATACACCCAACCAGAGTGAATGCTCAGCTCAGAAGAGGCTGTGGCTCTCAGATAACATTTCCAAATAAAACTAACTCCACACTCCTTAACAACCGGTTAGTCCACGATTTATTGTATTCATTTTTTATTTATTTCTGACAGAAACATCTTGTCTGTCCTGACTGTGTTTATGACCTCTGCAACTTGTTTGGTTGTTTTGCGCTTTGGCATCCAGTGTTTTGTTCTTGCTGTCAATAAAGTTTTCTCACTTTTTTCGGGAAAAAAACAGGGAATCCTCACATGCTGAGGATGTAGCGTGACCATATTTGGTTAATTGAGGGTGTTTCTCTATGTAAATGATGGCGAACGGACATGAGCACCTGGGTACGCACAGGTGGGATTTATCAGACGATTGCAGAGGGACGTGTGTAGGAGAGGCCACCACATGTTTCGTAAATCAGTCTTTTGACTCTTCGTAAGAACATTCTAAATTTCGGTTGTTGGAGGGAATATTGGACAGTTTCTACGAACGTTTGATAAAAGAGGCCCCTGGTATCCGACACCCTAAACTCCCTATATTCAACAACAACAAGATAAACGTGTTTTCATCTAAGCACATTTTTAACGTATCAAGAAGTTTCCAAACTGGGCAAGGGTGCATCTTTTTATATAACACCAGACCAAAATTTCATTGGAATTTTGCATTGTTCCTGCCATCAGTTTGATTTCAAAAATATATTTAAGAACAGCCATGGGTACATCTTTACAGTGTGTGTGTGTGTGTGTGGGGGGGGGGGGGGGGACGACACGTGAAACCTACAGCGTCTATCCACCAGACTGGTGTGAATGAATGATTACAAATATCCCCCAATTAGCAAAGAGAGGCATGCCTTCCCAAAAACCAAATGGTTGTTTTAATTTCACAAAAAATAAAACAAGATTTCTTTTTCTTAGTGTTTAGTCTTTATTACAGAGGCACAGCGATGACAATTTTTTCTCTCTCGTGGAAGGCCCAGTTGACAGTTGGAGTGCTTTTCGACCAGCGAAAGATAACAACCTATGCAGAATTACCACTGCACTGCTTCTTTTTGATGATGACTCTCTGCAGAGGCTCTCCACTCTAATTATACAAACATCTTCCCCTTGTGTTTCCCAGGATAAATGAAGATAATTACTCCCTCCAAGAATAAAAATTTTACACTAGTCCTTTTAGCTTTAAAAGTCCGGTCTAAGCCTTGGATCTTATGTATTTTTTTTGCCAAACTCATTTGTCTCCTCGTTGACCAAAGTTAATTATGCTCTGCATACGCCTGCATGTTTTCAGGGCATACCCTTGAGGACTTTGTATTGATTTATTATTGATTTCTAACCTCTAACCTGATAACCTCCATTGTGCTATGTGCTTGATAAGTCAATGTGTTGCGCTAAAACTAATTATATCCTACGTCTTACTAATTACAAGCTTCTTTGTCTCCTTTGTGTAATGATGCCATCTCGCTGCCCTCCAAAATACGTCAGCATTGTTGCTGTGTTACGCTTAAACAATAGGTTAGTTTGGGATGTTAACACAGCTTTTAGCTGCAACTGCAGTTTTATACCAATTTAAAACTTATTTTGGGGGAGTTCAGTTCTGCAAGCTGTTGCTGGTTATTATGGAACAAAAATTACCACAAATCGCCAAGAAAAATTTGTAAATTAATAATGGTTGCAAACTGATGAATGAACAAGGTAGAAGTATAAGACAGAATCAGGATAAATGGTTAGGTGCAACAGAGCTTTCATAGAGTTTTGATGCCAAGTTACATTGTACACCTGATCTGCAGCATTAGTGTGTACACAATAACGATTATCTATCGATAAACGTGTGATGAGTCAATAACAGCTTCCATAAAATGTTTCCTTTCTGTTTTTGTTATTGAGTTATATCGTGTAACTTATTGCCATCATTCACTCCAAACTAGGGATGCCCGATCTATCGAAATAAATATAGGTATCGGCCGATATTAGTAACTTTTTAACGCATTGTATCGGTCTGATAAGTCAAGCTTGTGATTGGTCAGGACGCTGCTGTCGTCTACAGCACCGCCATTGCGCCCTCAAAAACATAAAAAGAGCTGAGGATATGTAGCGGCAGACACAGAGCCGCTTTAAGAATACATCGCGGAAAAACTCTAAAGAAAAATGAACGTTTTATTCCCCCATGACTGGAGGAGTGAAAAGATATGCAGTAGCATTTTGTTCGTAGATGGAAATTATGGGAAACGTAGGTTTAGAGGTGGCGAGCGCATGAAGAGGTGGAGGAGAATGAGGGACAAATTTGTCTGTGTTAAAAAGTCTCTTATATACAAAAAAACACAATATAAACACACTATCTTGGACCGGATACATGACAGGATACCACAAAACAGCGCTATGCCCTCTGTTGTCCTGCCGGGGAATTGCTTTGCAACACTCCCCAGGAGACGGAGAAGTCTGAAAGCAAAACGTCTCCATCCGTGCGTGTCTCTCCCTCATGGAGCTGATGGAGAAGTATAAATTAGGCTTTAGGGTTAGGGTTGGGGTAGCTAATATCGGTTATCAGCCATAACAGCAATGTTAAAATTAGATATGCATATCAGCCCAAAACTTCTAATTTGCGCATACCTACTCAAAACCAAATCATAAACACGGACCCAGCCACGCTCCAGCAACAAGCCCTCCCCTCTCAAACCTAAACAGACAGCACGTGACTTAAAAAAGATGTCGCAGCAAGAGGAGGCAGAGAAAATTGTCCCAAATAACGATTACAGTAGCTCACCAACATGGCAACATTTAGGTCTGTTTGCTAAATTTGCAGAGGATCGATAAAAACCAAGTCTCGTAACAACCAACATGTTTTATCATAAAAGTAATGACATAAAATGGCCAGGGCTTCACATAAAATATTTATTCTACATCATGTTATAGTTATCAGTAAATGTTGATGTCAGTCATAATAATAATATTTTTTTATCTATCTCCTTTTTCTATGTTATCCCGCCCTACAATGAAATCTCAGTTTTGACAACCATAAATGTAATTTTCATGTGGAAGATCAAAACAAATGTAAATCCATATACGAGCATTTTTAAAACTACTTCATATAACTATTTAGTTATAGTAAAAGTGAAAAGAAGAACTAATAAAAAAAAACATTTTATTCAACATAAAGGCAAAGATTGATGTAGTCAACTGATAATATATTGCCTATAGAAACAAACTCACTGATGGTGGTTCATAATAATCTTAATAGTAAAACATGTAAGATTAATCTGAGAAATACTTTCATATTGAAACTAAAATATGCTTACATTGACTATTTTATTGCATTGCATAAAAAGCGTTAATAGAGACTCAGAATTTCACATTCTCAATTGGGAACTACCAGGTCTTTTCACCAGACGCAAAAGCATCGCTAAATGACTGCGAAACATACTTTGTGGCTATTAGCCGCCGTTATAGTCGACGGGATTCTTTCTATCGGCTGTGCGGCATTACCTTTTGGATGCTTTCCAGAAGCAAAGGCACACTTTCATTAAAGGGGCATTATGGAAGTTTGACACATCCAAAACATGTATAGAAATAATAAATGTCTTCTTCATACATTCTTCTGCAATGCCCTGATCCTGTAGAATGAGCCCTGGCATTTTTACTGTGATTGCCTGTTTTTCTGTAAAATCACAGAAAAAGAGAGATGCTCGGGTCGAGCAGGCTGCTTCATGCGCGTTCACGCTCAGGCATAGCCCGTAGCATTTGCTATCCGTAGCTTTAGCAGCAGAGAGAGCGGTAGTGGCAACTCAGCGACTTTGTCGCTGTTCCTAACGCCTAGTGATGAACCTAGCTACATTTCTGAGGACCCTTAGCTACTTTCTTCTAGATATTTCCTGCAAATTAGCAACAAAATAGCCATTTTCGCTCCGAACCGTTCTTTGAACGTTGTTTCAGCTGTCATCAAGGATGTAAAAGTTACAGATAAGAAATACATTGCTGGTGCTATAGCTCATCTGGCAAGATGACAGACTCTCGTGCCGAAGATCTGGGTTCAAATCTGGATGTGATCTTAGTTTGTTTAGAGTTTCTTTTTTACATTAGTGTTGTTATTTTTTTTAACAGTAAGATGCCCAAGTTTTTATTTGAGACTCGCCGAACGGCATTGAATTCACAGATAAGAAGATGTGGGTTCAACTTTCATTTTGGAAAAAAATTTCAAGCAAGGGAAGGGAATGAGCTGAGCATGCAGGAGGACTGACCCATCTTAAACCTTTGTCGGCTGTGCTGAAGAGAAAGGTACAGAACCAAATTATTTAATTAATTAGCTGCACGTTCTCCTGTCCTCTGTCCTCTGGGCCACACACACACACACATGGGACTGTCTCAGCTGTTATTTTCGTTAAGGAGTGTGCACGTACAGCATGCGCGCCTCGTGCACGAGCCTACTATTGAAGCTGACGTTACGCTTTTGGCCTGAGGGGCAATCGCGAGCATAAAAATTCAAAACTCCGTAAAGTCCCTTTAAGTTTCAATAGGGATGCTACAATCCAATCACGTCATTTTGAAAGGATCAGGATCTGGAGAAATAGATCGGATTTAACCTTTTAAAACAACAAACATGAGCTTTAAATTCATCCTGGGATAGAGATTTTCAAATAGAATAACAATGGCTTATTTGCTCAACATTAATATTTGTTTTGTGTACGAAAACACAGTATCGCCCAATTTATGGCATGCAGGGATTCAGACACCAAGCTGCAACTGTTAGCAAGAAGGCTAACGCAGTGCTAGCGTGTCTCCTCAGAAGAGCTAAAACGTCTTCAGGTTGGTGGTATTTTAAACTGGATCGCGAAAGCAGAGCTACAACCACATTACTATGGTAATGTCTGCATACTGAGCACTCAACATGCTGGAAAGGACACACCTCCATGATTCGCTGCCTTCAGCCTAACTTTCACTTCAGCTTTTCCCTTCGGGTGTCAACCATCGACATATATATATGGACAATGGGTTTCCATAGGCTCCAATAATACGTTTTTAAGACAAAATGGGAGGTGGCCACCACCGCCATTTTGACCGTGTCACAGGTTCCGTCAAGCCCAGACAATTCCACAAAAGGGAAGAGAGGTGGAGCCGAGGGTGGGGCTGTAAGGCTGGGATCAAATGACGGTACCGGTCGACCTGAAGCGATGTAGCTACAAGCTAACCCAAAGCTATTGCAGAGGTGGGAGCTAAGCTAACGTAGGTAGCTACGTAACTACAACCGGAGTTAACTGTGCACTACACTGGAGCTTCTGAGTCAGAGATGCGCTGGGCTGACAGCTGGGTAAAACCGGGTAGGACACAGAGGTCTCCCGAGAGCTCCACAAGCCGGCAGCCGCGCACCAGACAGGCGCCGCTGCAGTCAGAGATGCGCCAAGCTGCCGCTGAGGGGAGGGAGTCCATACCAATAGCCGGAACCCAGCTCCACCGTTATATTTCAACCCATTTTCAAAAATGCAGCATTATGTTAAATGCACTGCAACCCTATTAAATTTCAATTTCATGGTTAAACAGTACATGTTAAAATCTAAGCTCAGCTAGTGCAAGAGCGGCAGTGACCTAAAATACATAAATATAATTTTACTTACCAAAAAAAAATGAAGTGGAGGCTCCTTGGACGCTCTATTAGTGCAATTAACACCACAGCAAGTCATTTTGTCCAACAATTGCACAAATAATATCCAAAAAGAACGCACAAATGGCACAACTACTGGTCTAAGTTGAAAGACTGAAAATGGCAGAACAGTTTTAAGGCGAGGCTGGCCTTTCCATGGAGCTAGCTCTGTGGTCACGTGGGTCTGAGGCTTATTAATTATACAGAATTTAGGCTTTTAATACACTTAAACAGAAGAGTGACAAAAAAAAATTCACCCCCCTCAGAGTTGTCATGAGTGTAAACTAGATCCATTAAATTTAAAACATGTTTTGGTACCAGGCTGTAAACATGTTTATTTCTGCTGTGAAATTGGTATTTTTAACTTGGGAGTCAATGAGGATTTGCTCGCTTCTGACACCAGCCCCCAGCGGATGAGGGTGGAACAGCTATTTTTCTCACTTCCGTATTGGCTTCATTTTCAGACCTGAATTATGGGGGCTTGGTGTCAACGAAGCAAATCACCGGTCTCCATCAATTCCCAGTTTGCCATTAACAGTCCCAGTTCAGAGTGAAGTCAGACAAAAACGTGAAGCCAGCCAACAGAGAAAGATCCGCTAATAAACAACGAGAAATTGCTAACAGACTGCAAAATGTTGGGGTTTCTAGATCTCCAGCAGCACCGGAGCTGTGCACTGGAGCTACAGGTGTTATGCAGAGAAGAGTTACCCTGCTGCGGAGGCTCCACCTCCATCACAGAAACACGCATTGTTCAATAAACCCGCATATTGAGGGAGTAAACAACTTAAAACAAGAGCAATGCTGCTACTTTTAAATAGATTCATAAAATAAACATGCATTTTAATCAGTACTTCCTAAATAAGTAAAAGAGGACAACTTGGATGTGTTTTCTTCTTATTTTATTGCTTTCCTGAAAAGTATCGGATTCGGACTCGGTATCAGCAGATACTCAAAAAAAAAAAAGAAAGAAAGAAACATGTTTGAATCAGATCGAGAGCAAAAAAAAAAACATGATAACAACATCCCTAAGTTTCAATTCTATTTTTGACGCGATACACTTCTAGACCCGTCAAACTCTGCAGTTCAGAAGTGGCCAGACAGGAAGTCAAACACAAAAACAGTGTAAAACATCCAGAAACCTTCAAAATAAAAGTCACGCGCAGATTGTGCAGTTGTTTAACTAGTAAAAAAAAAAATAATAATAATGAAAAGTACGCTATTATGGATGAAACCTCTGTAGTTGAGGAAAATGCTGCCATATTTCTTCTTGCTTGTTATTTCGTGATCTGCCGAAATAATGCATTGTTGTTATGCAATCCATCGGTCATTTCGTGACCCACTGGACCAGTAGCATGGTGCGCTTTCGCTGCCATTTCGTGTCTGAAACACTTCCGGTGGGAAGGGTTCTCGAGTAAAATGCCTCTATAACTGTACTCGCCGCTTACACATCCCATGGAAAACTACAGTTAGAAGCACAGATCAGTAAATGTTCTTTTGGTTTAATTTCAGCGGATAACACACAGTTTGATTGGTTAACTTAAGTTTGCCTCGTCTTTGCTTTCATAATGATTTCTTTATATAGAAGCCAGCAATAATTAAAAAGTTCCATTTGTCGTTTGTACAAATGTCGGCAGAGAAAGCCACTAAACTGGCAAATATCAGATTGGCTTTAGAACTTGCTTTTTGAAAGCAGAGATAAAAACTTAGTTCAGTTGGGTTGTGTGAAAAACAAGCTACTAATTCAACATTGGATTTTTTAAAACACCAGGTTTTTTCTCCAGCTATACCTCAAAGGGCAACCATAACACAAAAAGACCAAAAGCGAGTTAAAAGGCAGTGTTATGATTGAAGGATGGTGCAATACGTTGAAAGACTGACTCCAGCATTAGCTCAGTTACCTTATATGTTGAAGCTTTTCATGCTAAATTCAGTTTCATGACTTCATAGATTTGCAAATTGCCTACTCCTTCACACATAAATCTTGGCTGGACATCCCAAAACTCGTGTTAAATAAAAGATGCCACCAAGACCAGCAGATCTAAACCAATATACGATTTTAAGACAGAATATAAGATGAATTTTCTGCTGCTAATTGATGACACAGCCGACTCCTTCTACAGGCCCGTTCTGCATATTGGACTCTACTTGGTAATCCCTCCACGTACGTGATTAAATTACCTCGAAATTTGAAGGAGACGTGCAGCATCATATAAATCTCTTTTTCTCTTGCACGGGAAAGATTTGATGAAGACGTTATGCTCTCAACCGAACATGGTTTTTTTTTCATTCACAGCAGCACGTAGTCATACCTGCCTTCTGCCTAAGACTACCGCAGTTTTGTGCCACAGGCTATTCACCAACACCAATGGGAGTGTCGGGGGTTAATTGCCATGTTTCAAGGCCACCCACACAGAAGTCGCTAAAAGAAAGCCGAGCATTAGTCAGTCACTTTTACTTTGCTTGCATTTTTCCCCAGTCAGCCTGAGGATTTCAGTTTTCAGTCGACCACACATGAGCCCCACGCCTCTGAGCTTAGAGCGTTTTCAGAAATTTGAACCAGTCGTGCCTGACGTATTCTTTCAGACTTCCTATCGGCGCTTTTGAGACAAATACACAGAACATATTCAATTACTAAATCACCTTGGTCTGGTTGCCAGGCAACATTAGAGCAAGAACTGCTGAATTCATTTTCTTTCAGCCTCTGGTGATTTGTTTTCTGTTGTTTATGTACATTAGTCTGGGAGAAAAAAAATAAAGAGGGGGGATGATTTACAACGGAACCGGAACGCCAGCACAAACAAAAACACAAGTAGAAGCCACCCACATAAATAAACATGAAGGCAGATTGGACAAAGTTTCCCAGTTGTTGCCCCATTTGTCTTTTTGTCTGTATTTCTTATAAATTACGCAAATTTGAATCCTGGTCTGTCCTTTTCTACAGTGAAATAATCACAAAACAGTCCAATGTCTCAATTATGTTGGAGGGACGGTTGCATCGAAACAGATTTCATTCTCAACCAGCTGGGGGGGGTTGTGCGTTTTTGTCCTTTTGAAAATGTTGAAAAGGGAAAGGGAAGTGGACATCGTTTACAATCTGTCCCACCTCATACTTCCTAGTTCCAGACAGGGGCGTGTCCAGATGGGGGACACAGGTTTCCCTGCAAAAAAGCTGGCCACCCCAGATTCCACCCCAAAAGCCGAGACAGTAAAACATCTAGGACAGGGGTGTCGAGCTCAAATTCACACTGGGCCAAAATGAAAAACTGGGACGGAGTCGCGGGCCAAACTCAGTACTTTTTTAAAAGTGACGGTAAATGCCCACATTTTCCTTTATCTACAGAAACGAATGGTTGAACCTTTTCATTTGTATACAAACTTATTTTTGCAGTAACACTGAATGTGGAGTAACCAAATTACACACGAGCAAGTCGATTTTAAATAAAGCACACGTCAGTGGTATTCGTTACTTCTGTCTCAATTTTGTTTTTATTCCTTAAAATCTGCATGTATTCAGCATTTCTTTTTTCTTTTTTTAACTTTTAAGTGTTTCTATTTTATGTTTTCTTGTTTATTCCTTATTTTTACTCTCCTTTGTTGCTCCTGTAATGAATGATATTGCTGTTGTGACGCCAAGCTTTCCCCACTGAGGGACAATAAAGGGATTTTCTATTTTATTTCTATTCTATTCTATTCTTCTATCTGTAATCTTTCCTGGTTTAAAGTAGGTTTATTTATTTGCACTGGCCAACAACATAAATAAAAAATAGTAATTCTCTTAAATGAAAATTCAATATCTCACCTAATAACTTTCATGCTTTGGAGCAGAAAAGGTTAATAAAAAAAATAATAGAATAATAAATAATAAATAATAAATAAAAGCTAAATAATTCAGTCCCAGTTTTCTCCACTCTGATTTCCTGTGATGCTCACCTGTTCCAGCCAGACCTGCTTCTGTGGGGTTGGGCTGAGCTGAGGAAGGAGTTCATCAGTGACAAACAGTTGCTCACACAGGATTGTGCTGCTGGACATGGAGAACATCTGGACCACGCAGTTGTGTCGGGGAGGGGGATAAAAGCTGCAGCAGGCACAGAGTCCTGAGACCTTTTCAGATAGACATTCTGGAACATTTGTGGACAATTCAATCCGGTTTTTAACCGGAACTGTGTTTTCAGACACACCACTTTTGTACCGGAACTTGTCCTTTCGGCTGTGTTCACACAGCAGGGAAAAGTTCCAGATGTCTGACGGCGGCCGGGGGGGGGGGGGGGGGGGGGGGGGGGGGTTGGGGGGGGGGATCGGACTCATGTTAAGAAGAAGAAGAAAATATCATTTCTATAGCGCCTCTCAAGATAAAAATCACGAGGCGCTTAAGCATAATTCTGCGCACACGAAGACGCATAAGAGACCTGGATGATGAAGCTCAATGGTTAAAGGAATCACTGAAGCGGTGTGAAGCGCTCCGTCGCGCGTCTCGGTGGTACCGTAGGAGGCGAGCTGCCGTGGTTCGCCGCATTCTACAGCAGCGGGCTATCTAGGTGCGCACAGCGTCCCCCGGTCCCCTCCTCCTCCCCCTCCCCCTTGTCCGGAACTTTACCTCACCAGTCTGAAACAGCCACCCTGTCCGTAACAAGTCCGGACCTGTTACTAGGGGCTTCGTCCGGATAAATTCCAGAACACGTTATCTGGATGTTTGTATTCAGACACAAAGGTCTTACGGACAGAGTCCGGAACATTTCCGTTTTTCATGGCCTGTCTGAAGGGGGCTATACTGACTTGAGCGTGTCGCTAAACTGGAGTTAAATCATCTCGGTCTGGAAGTTGGTCGGTGAGCTTTCTATGTCAGCAGCAAACAGATCACTGAGCTGTTAAAATCAATTTCTGGGCTTCAAAGATGGCTAATTGCAGAGTAAACTCGGCGCTGAGTAAGAGGAGTGTTTTCAGTTTGTCCGAGGCAGAGGTGGTAACGCTGCAGACGCTGATGCTAGTAGCATGGATGCTAATGACTGTAAAGACATACCGGTTTTTCTCCTTGAAGCATCAACATGTTCCATCTTTAGTGAAACACCTTCCTTCTGCATCAATCTTTCTCCTCCTGGACATTTTGGGATAATGTGTGGACAGTTATTTTCACTTGTTGCATCAATTGTGGATACACTGCGACCTATCTCTATAGAGGTGTGTTTGTGTGTGTATCAGTTTCAGGCCTCCTATAGACATGCCTACTCTATCAACACCAGTTTCATCTGTCACAGTGGGACAGCTGACACACACACACATGTACCAAAGCCATCCAAAGGTTAACGAGAACGCTGCAGTGTGTTTTTGCTCTAAGTGGCACGGTTGTGTGATGAATGTGTTGTTCTGCCACACCAGGCCCCACCGCAAGTTTCTTCACACTTGACTCAGTTGTTATCCAAGACATGTGGGAATGTTTCTGTCCTTTTGGATCTGGAATAACTTTGTTTGTCTGGCACAAATGAATGGGCCGGGGTTTTGGTCTTGGGGACATTGATGCAGCAACATTTCAGTAGATTAGATCACAGTGACAGTTTGTGCTTTGTACACGGGGGCAGGCTGTCTTCTGCATGGTCTGGAGATCCACTATTATGACAGCTTGGATTCATTTTAGGAGTTTATTTTTAGTCACAAGTCGGTTGGCCCCAAGCGCTTACAGAACTTCTCTTGCTGACTTGTATTTGTCTCTCCATATGGTCTTATCATTGCCTTTCCCCCAGCTATTTTATCATTTCATTTATCTTTAAGTCATCAAGTTTGACCTACATTCAATTTAAAGTTCGAACCTGTTTATAGAGCTTACCGAAACAAGTGCTAAATGCAAAGTCATGTGATATTGGTCAAATAAATAAATGGCCTGTATGTGATATAGCACCTTCTAGGGTTCTGCAACCCCCCAAGGCGCTTTACTCATCATTCACCCATTTATACACACATTCCCAAAAATTACAATACAAGAAAACATTCAATTCTTATTATTTAAAGATGGAAATGTACAGTTATGTATCAAGTGGGACCTTAGTACATTCAGACCTGAAGTATTTTTTCCGTGCAGAAGTATTTATAGTTAGTATATATCTCCAGTCACACCAAATCAACCAGACTGATAAAACCAATAACCTTACTATTCATTAATAAACATGCAAAAGTGGCTTACTATTATGTATATGCACATCTCCATCCCCATACCCCCCATAAATTAACACCTCAGTGTTCACATTAGAGCCCTGCACGGGCCTAAAATCTGAGCCCGTGTCCGGCCCGGCCCGAAAAGGTTTTCAGGATTCTCTGGCCCGAGCCTGAGCCCGACTTTTTTTTTAACCAACTAAATGAAAACAAATGCGTCAATCCTGACCAATGTGTTAAAAGACGTGCAGGATCCGATCAATTTGTTTTTCCCTCCTTTACCGTCACAGAGATGACGGCGCACTGGCTCTGGTGGTAATCAAGTTAAATTTTATCTCTTTCCAACAATTTTCACAAGAAAACAGAACAGTTAAAAGCAGGGCTTGTGTTGGATAGTTCCCGTATTTTACCGTTTATTTTGACGGAGAATAGAAAGAATTACCCCGACGCATGCAGACGAACTGACATTTTATTCGTTACACACATCGCAGATGTAGCTAAATCACCCAAGAAAAGATTCCCATCTGAACAGCTGAGCTGCTCAGCGCAGCTCGCTGTCAGCGCATATGTACACAGCGAGCTGAAGTTGTGGAGATTGGCTTGGAGCGCATCGCAGAATCAGAGCGCATGCGGGAAGGTTCCTCCCACTGAAGCGAGTGTTTTCCAAACCCTGTCGCTCAGAGAGACTTGTCACTTAGAAAATGTTCCCTGATTATGAAACTTTGCCTGAATAGTGCTTGTTCCTGTCTCCAATGTGGCAACACATCCAGGAGGAGAATCCCAGAATCTCTTCAGCTCAGGAAGCGCCTATGATTACGCACAAGCGTGACCCGTCAACCCGGTCTCACAGTAAGACTGGGTTGGACCTGTTCAGGTTTACACAGACAATCTTTACATAGAATTGACTTAAAGATATAAAATTAATTCAGTAAAATATAAAGCATTTTATTTAAATATCCATTCATTAATTTACAAGCACAGAGAGCCGCATCAGATGGATGGAAGAGCCGTGGGTTGTGACATGTTTTCTCCAGGACCAGAGAGGACGCAAACTCAATACATGTCTTTTATTGTGAGGTAATAATTTCTCCGAGTTTTGCGGTTGCGGGCGGGAGTAGACATGCACGCTGCAGGTGCGGGCGGAAGTGTAACACACATGTTGCAGTTGCAGGCGGTAATTGTCAGAAATTCAGCGGGAGCGGGATGAAGAAAACAGTCCCGCGCAGGGCTCTACTGCTGCGTTTGTGTTTCAATTTTTTTATGAATTCGATGAAAAATAAAGGCGCCCAGCCCGGCCCGTGTCCGAGGTAATTACACAGTCGTTGGCCCAAAGCCCGGCCCGAGGGCCGTCGGGCCGGGCCGACCCGAGGGCCTAGGGCTTCAGTGCAGGGCTCTAGTTCACATACCCTGAAAAGACCACCGGGTTTGCCTTTCCTGAACAATACTGAACCGTATAGTCAGAGGACTCCAACTGGAGGGTCAGGAACCACACAGTAAGGTGAGAGTTTGAGTCCCTCATCCTCTTGAGCCTTTGCAGAGATTGATGGTCAGTCTCCAAGAAAAAGCGACTTCCAAGTAGGGTTGCAGGGTTTAACCTGTTTGACTACTAAGTAGGGCTGCAGCTATCGAATATTTTTGTAATCGAGTACTCTATCGAATCTTATCGATTAATAGAGCACTCTAATAAATTACCCTCTTGTGTTTGTAAACCATTATATCAAATAGCATGTTATAAAATATGAAAGGCCTCTTAAAATGAGCAAGCAATTGCCAGTTATTCAAGTTTTATTCTAAATTAGTTTTCAATATTTCAGCACTTCAACTTTACTTCACAGTAAACAAATACCCGTGCAAAACATAAGTATACAACCTGAGCCGATTTTCCCCTCGCGCGAGAATCTACTAGCCTGGCATGCCAGACAAAAACTAGGAGGATAACTGTTGAAGTAGCGCTGCGAGCGGCTGCGGCCCAAACAGCACCAGAACCACTCACAGCGCATGCACAAACATGGCTCACCAGCTGTTTCCCTATCAATACACGCCCATTTTAATTTCTACACTTTTTTTCTCACACATTAACAAGGATTGTCGAGAAAGCATGTTTGCCGTGGTTATGTCAAATTATACTGATCACAAAACATTTATTTACTTTATTTCGTTTTCCTCTCATAAATACCCGTGTCCTCCTGCAGCAATCCCGAGCGAAGGACACCAGATATCAATAACAACACAGTAAAAAGTCCGACATGTTGTGTAAAAACTGCTATTTTTTGCACATTTTTAGATCCGATGTGTTGCTACCAGACGCACAGTGTGAGCTGAAACTGAGTGCTACAAACGAAAAAGTCACATAGTGTCCGCAGAATATATAGCGGACCTCCGAGTCCGCTTGCAGAAGTGACATTTACACGTGGATGTTACCTGGTCAGGTGCTGCAGCATGGAGGATGTGGTGTTGTGGCAGGCTAAATCCATTTTACAGTATTTACACTGGACTATGTTTTCCGCCTTACGACATGAAAAATGGTTCCACATCTTTGACATTTTCTATTTTTCGCACTCCACCGGGGTCCAAGTTACATTCTCTACTCGCGTGTGCATTCAGTGCAGTGTGTATGTGCGTCACTTATTTCGGTCCAGGTGAAACATGGCCACGGGCGATTGCAAAGCCGTGAATTAATTAAACATGAATTAAACGAAGCCTCGAGGCAGAGAATTTGACTCAAGGCTTTTTTGTACTCGAATTATTCGAGGTACTCGGGGAATCGTTTCAGCCCTGCTACTAACCCTAGTTAACCCTCCCACTGTCTTTATGGGTGACCCCACGAGGAAAGTTAACCATTGAGCAGGATTGATGGTTTATCCCTTGGGTCCAAGTGGCAGGGGTGAGGAGTGAGCACCACCTCACTGATACTTTTTCCTGTGGGACCTACTTTCCCAGATTCTGGCTAATACTCAGCATTTGGCCAACAGTTTGCTACTGCTGTTGGGTAGAAGCAGCAACTCTGGCTTTCTTATACCAGCACTTTTGGTTAGCCTGCATCATCCGCACATGTTCCTTAGCCAGGGCAGGTATCTGCTCCAACTTGTCTTGCATCTTTAGAATATAGGGAACCACGGGATGTGTCCGAATACAAGGGTAGGATGCTTGTGAGTACGCATAAAGTATTTAGGTCCAGTCACTTAGCAACCGTTACAATAGCTAACAAGCAAAAGAACCAGCTTAAGATAGCGTGCTATTCATGTTTCCATTAATTCATGTTTAAATATTCAAATCTGTTGAGAGGATGGATATAAACACAAGTTGTTAGATATCATCATTTCTCATTCTCCGTTTCCACATAATCTTCCTTATATTGTGCAAGTGCGTCTCCCACACTTCCTTCCATTTATTTGAAACTTTGAGGGTGGATCTCTAACCAAACATTTGGTGACTGCTCCTAAAAATACTTGCCAGAGAATAGGGCTGCAACAACGAATCGATAAATTCGATGAAAATCGATTACTAAAAGCGTTGGCAACGAATTGCGTCATCGATTCGTTGTGTCGCACAACTCTTCCAAAAGCGCCCCCCCTTCCCACCCGCCGTTGCGCGCAGACCAGAGCAAGTCAGATCAGCGCGAGGGAGAGCCGCAGATCAGCGCGAGGGAGAGCCGGCAGATCAGCGCGAGGGAGAGCCGCAGATCAGCGTGGAGAACCGGTAGCGGCAGATCAGCGCGAGGGAGAGCCGCAGATCAGCGCGAGGGAGAGCCGGTACCGGAAGATCAGCGCGAGGGAGAGCCGGCAGACTTGCGCTGCTGCGAACCGGTTCCGCATTGTTGCACAGCGATCCAGGCAGCTGCTTCCAGCGCACGGTCCATTCTCACAGTGGCGCAACCAAAAAACTATAATTAGCACACGATCGTTCATGTCCGCACATGTTCTCTATTTTCTGTCTTATTTGTGCCTGAAGCTCGCTACTGCGGAGCTCATCACCTGTGCTGTGGTGATGTCACCTCACGCAGCATCGAAAACGCGCTCTGCGCTTTTCGGTCAGGAGATCCCTTTGACCTGCTCAAAAGTAACTGATGAGGTGAAAAAGTAAGAATCCAGGCAACAGATTTTCTGGAGAATTAAGAGGAGATGCAGGAAGATGAGAGACAGACAGGACAGGAAAAGAGTTAAATAAAAACAAGAAAACAAAACAAAGTGTTGAAAAGTAAAATGTAGGTAGATTTATCTCCACGACACGTTTTTACCAGTAAAAAACAATAAGTTATACACATGTCATATTTATACATCTGATACAATTCAGATCACCTTCAAAACTCAGTCACACACCCAGGGCCGTTTCAAGACATTTTGGGGGCCAAGGCAAAATGCCCCCCCCCCCCCCCAATAACTGGGCTCCCCAGAAGCCTCTGTGTAATTCATGCCCTCTCCAGTAGTGTTAGTTATACGGTGTTTATAAAAGCCCCTCAGACATTACTGACATGTTCTAATATTATCAGATGAAAAACTAAATTATCAGACACGCTGTCTCATCAGCTTCTTTTATAAACTTGCAAAAAGTAACAAAACCATTTGAAAGCCACTATTTGTGGATTCTCTGAAAGTTTCCATGGAGTTTGTGACAACTTATTTTTTCATTGATCCTATCGTCTAATCTCACAGCTGAAACAAGCATCCTTAATCATCTGTGCACAGGAAGCTTACCGATGCTGTAGTAAAACAAAAGGTATAATAATTTATTATTAATAAAACCTTGTTGCAGCACTAAAGCAGAAAAATTAGATTTTGCATTAAATATGCAAAATATTTACATATGAATTGTTTTAGAGCCCTTTAATTGGCAGAATCTGATATTAATTTAGTTCTTACAAAAAATGGGTCCCAACGTGGTTTGTGTGGCGTTGCCATAGAGTGACGTCATAGGCACAGATCCCCTGTCCTCTTGTTTGGAAATGGAAATATGGTCACCCTACATTAAACAAACTGTCCACCCGGGCTTTTGCGCTGCACAGAGACGCTTCGCTGCCTACGACTGAACGTCAGTTGAGAGTCAGTCTCATGCAGACTGACCAATGAAGAGAGGGCCTCAAGTTAAGACCCTCTCCTCATTGGTCAGTCCATACGAGGTGGGTCAAAGGTTACTCTGGGCGGGTTACGTGTTGTCAGGCATTCAAGTATTGAGTATATTTACTGCATATTACAGTAAAATATTCTGTATGTGACCACATTATGGTGATCCTTGGGTCGTGATGATGGAGCCCTTGAATATTGTTGCCCAGGGTACAACAAAGTGTTAATCTGGCCCTGGTTCCGCCGTCACATTCCCGCAGAAACTGGTTGATCACACCGGGGCCAGACTACTAGCATGTGGTTTTACAACCACAATGTCCTCAGAAGCAAAAACACTTTTAAAAGGGAGGGATGAGTCCTAACTGTTGCTGCAGGCGTGTTGTGTGAGAGTGCAGTTATATACTGGTTAATATATTTTTGGGTTCAGTTGCTTTCATGTGGCCTAATGTGAGTCTATTTGGGATCATTGGAATGATCAGCAGCATTTCTTGATGTGACTTTATGGCAGTTGCCCAGGGCATCATCGCAAGGAGGATGGCATTCATTTACTTTTGTTTTATTTGGTATTTTTTCAGTTATTTTTGGAAATAGTGATCAATTTTGATTAATTCACAGCCTATGTTTAATTACATTTAAAATAAATGTCAACAGATGAGATCAAACAAAACAGATGAGAATTGCCCTTAAGCTGTTTAACTTGGACCAAGCATTTTAGGTCACAGATAGATGTAGCTTAGGGTCTCTGTCTATACACCTTATAAGACAATTTAGGTGATGGCATGTTGTTTTTCTGCTATTGAACTGTTTTCTAATAATGTTGTGTTAAATAAAGTGAAGGAAGGAGAGAAATAACGTTTCCCTAGCAGTTTTTAAAAATTTCCCCATGTAATCCGATTAATCGATTAATCGTGTCGAGACCCCATCCGATTAATCGATTATCCAAATAATCGTTTGTTGCAGCCCTACCAGAGAACCTCTGGATCTGCTAATAAAACGCCTTTGCCCAGAACAGATCCCACTGATGGATGCGTGTACAATTCAATTAGACAAATGGTAAAGTTAAGCCAAAGATTCTCTAACAGCATAATTATTAAAGCAGGGGACAAATGTCAAAGCCCTCCGTTGCCCTTTGGTGCCTGTGTGGCACGTTTAAATTCAAACTGCCTCCAATTCAAGTAGAAGGGCACTGATGGGATCCTCACTGCAGCAGCACTTAACCTATTCACCCATTTGCCTCTTAACCTTTGATGCAGAACTCAAAAGCAGTCACTACTCAGAATCTAAATGAGTCAAAATCCCTACTTTGAAGACTTCCTCGTCCAAAACACAGACAGCCATTAGCGATGATTAATACCAAAAGCAAATTTTGGTGTAGATCAAATTGGATCAAAAGACATAACAAGGTCGGTACTATGGGAGTAGAAGAAACTGCTTACTGCACAGACTTTGCAGAAAGATTTTACTCTTTTATATTGATATGCTGTCATGAACAAAATGCAGATGCCAAACAGCACAAAAGAAAAGTAGAAATGCAAATATTATCTATTAGATATGCACTACTGATGCATAAAAAACAATTTCTGCATTAATATTTGATGTTTACTCTATGTTGGTCAGCTCTGCATTAAGCCCAAATAATTTTATTCCAATATTTTAATTATAATTGCTGATTTTTTTTTATTAGTTTGAGAAACGAAATGTTGACCACAATCAAGCCTTGTATGTGAGCAAAAGGACCTTACAACCTGCTAGAACCTGACAACGTAACCAGTGAAGAGAGGACAGTATTGGTGTAATGTGCTTAGGGCTGGACGATAATTCAATAGTTCAATATATCTATTGATAGACATGTGGTGCAGAAGAAAAATGGGTTGGTAAAACTTCGATTAAAAACAAGTTTCCTTTTTTCACTACAGCCTATTGGTAGCAGCCTACTAGACTCACTACTTACTCCTAACCAATCAAAACCAGAGACTCAGATACGCTACTAGGAAGCCAAAGTCTCCTCCCTTTCCGGTCGGCTCATGGGTCCTTGGAAGAAAAAAAAAATGAATGCAAGTCAACGGGGCTAAAAACGCTATTGTCTAATCCGCTTTGCCTTACGTCCTGGATCACACGTGTTGTAGTGCAATTTAAATGAAAAGTAAGGATGGGTGTTTCGACCACGCCAGTCACGTACTTTGAGATTTATCAGCTTGCAAAAGTTCTTAATTAGCATGAATACACACCACAAATCAACATGTCACATTTATGATGTCACCACATAATCTCATCTTCCCAAAGTAGCCGCAGTTTACCAAATTACCAGATTTATGGAGGTTCTTTCCTCCTGTGGGAAGTTTGCTGAAATTATAGCCATTTTCCCTCAGTTTTCTCCATGTCTGGTTCGATGACATCACTTTCGTGAAGCGCATTTGTAGTCCTGGACTTATTTTCGCAAAAAACCTAAAATAGCGTTTGCCCTTGTTCGAACATAAGCATGTTCTTGGTATAAAAATGTGTCTTTAAAAATCACATCGTAGGTGAAATCCATGGCACAAAACAAGCAGAATTAGAAAATCGCGTTTTTAGCCCCGTTGACTTGCATTTGTTTTTTTCGTTCTTCTGGGGGCCCGTGGTCCGGAAGTAGGTGGGCGTGACTTAGGCTCTCTATGGAGTAACTAAAGCAAGTATTACTGATTCCTTGACTGACTTCTACATCTCAAAGCAAATTTAAACAGTTCAAAAGTCCTTCAAAACTTGCTGGAAGACTCATACGACATTCGAGTAGAATTTACAGTGGAGAGGCTTTTACAAGATGGATAGGCTCCATCTTCACCAGGCCCTCTCCTCTCAAACCAAAACAGAGCATGAGGCAGCGAGAAGAAGCAGAGAAAAAATAAAAATACCAAAAATGAAATGGCCAGGACTGCACATCAAATATATTTTCTACAATTTTTTTTAATAATTATTGATATACTATTTTTCTATATCATCCAGCCCTAAATGTGCTTATATCTCCCAGTTTTTGTCAAAATACAGTATGAGCGGCTGCATTTCGCCCCATCTCTTTGGTAACCCAGAAAACAGCATTAGAGTAGTCAATGACACAAATACATGGATAAGAATCTTATGTTTTCAAATGATAGAATTTGTCTGAGTTTTGCATTTTTTGCTCAGATTAAAAAAACATTCTGAGTCACACACCCAAGTTCTACTTTATCCCTACAGCTTATGATAGGATTGTCAAGTCTCAAAAGACTCAACATTTACATGTTGGACTTCTTAAAACTTGCAACTCTTTTCAAAAATCTAACAGCAAAGTCGGTCTGCTTAACTCAAGTTAACTTAGTGGATTTTCTTCTACATTCTGCTTATTTAGCACTCAAAGTAAATCAAGCAAAAGCATAAAGTAGTAAATGTTCTTGACCTGGGGACTCATTTATCAAACAACCGCCGGCATTCTAGGAATCAAAACTAGGAATCGGGAAAAAAAACAACCTTTGAACGATTGCGGGAAAAATGAACTGTTGGACCTGGTTCCAATAGATGCTCGATGCCCAACCCTACTTTTGATGACCAGGGGTCTCATTTATCAAACATTGCGTAGAATCCTTACTAAAAGTGTACTTAAGCTCAGCAAAAAAAATGTACTTACGCCAAGTAGGTTTGTGATCTATCAAACACGGAGTACGCACAGCTGCACGCAATCTCCGCTTCATTAATCGGAGGCTAACGAGAATGTTTCTCAGCTGCATTTTAGTCACATCCCGCCCTCACCACGCCCACTTACTACCATAAATGGTCAATACAAAGTGCCTTGTGGATCCATGCTTATACATAAGCCGGCTGTTGCAGCGCTCCGACAATGACAATGGCGACCGTAGATCAAGGCAGATCAAGGAAGCACAATTTCACAGAAGCAGAAATTGAGGTACCTGTGGGTGAGGTGGAGAAATGAAAGGAAGTGCTTTTGCAAAACAATTAAGAGAAAATCCACGGAGTGGCACAGCGTTGCTGAAGCCGTCAATGTTGTGAATTCTTCAGAGGGATCTGTGGCGGATATAAAAAAAATGGTCCAATCGGGATTCAATCCCCAGACTCCCAGGTGAAAGTCATGCACGCTAACCAGTCAGCCAAACACAGATCTCTCCTGTACAAGTAGCCAGGGAGCATGATCAATCAGGTCACAGTGACAGGACACACACACCGTCACAAACGCATGACATTCTGTCTCAATCTGTCCCCCTGCTGATATTCCGCATTCCGTATTCTGCGCTTCAGACTGTGTGTGTGTGTGTGTGTGTGTGTGTGTGTGTGTGTGTGTGTGTGTGTGTGTGTGTGTGTGTGTGCGTGTGGGGGGTCTTGTTCTGTGTGAAAACGAAGCAGTACAAGTGATAATGCTGCAGGATTTCATAATTTTATCTTCTCAGCAGCAGCACTGCAGGTGTTCTCCATGTCCAACATGTGCGTAAGCCAGGTCCTCTAGTCAACTTAAAGTTGAGCACATTTTTCCACTAAGCTTTCTTTCATGAATCCCAAAGTTTGCGTGGAAAGTTGCTTACGCAGTTTTCTGACCCGGTTTTGTGCGTAAGCAAGCTTGATAAATGAGGCCCCTGTTCTTTCTATCTTTGCACTTTGTAAAAATAACCTTGGTTGCATTTTGTCAAAACGTGTCTTGTTGCAATGTTTTCGGTGTGCTGTATGCCCTTGATAGGAAGATTCTTAAGAGTACCACTGAAAAAAGAGCCTCTCAGATCTTATTTGCAAAAATACCAAAAATTAATTTTTGGAATTTTTATTCTCTCGGTTTGTGACTGATGAGTCATAAAGACTTCAGGTGAATCGAGTGTTTGTGGGTAACGGTAAACAGAACTTCAGCCTCAAATCCCAAGAAGAAATCTGCTTTAGTGATGTTCCACCAATAGACATCAGCCCCTAAAGAAACATATGCCGATATGATTTATAGTCATGGATTGTGGATTATTTGCTCTTGTGCAGTTCGAGTAAATCCAGGTTTTGCTCAGCAATCAATGTTCAGAACCTCAAAAGGAGAAAAAGCTAAAGATGTTTTAAAAGAGACAGATAAGACGGCGATGCTCTTTGGAGTGAGAAACCAGGCTTCTAATTTCATGATGCTTTGCTTAGAAGATTAAATGTTCTTTCCTCTGCCCCAACTGAATTGTTCACAGAGAAATGGAGCGAGGACATGAGAAGGCAGGGTGAGGGAAGAGGAATGCTTCTAAAAGATGAGAATTAATTCCAGGATTTATTCAGCTCTTATCATTCCATCCGATCTGGGCTTATACATTGGCTTTGGAAAGAAAGTAGGAGAAGCGGCGGACAAAGGGACAATGATAAAGCTGAGATCAGATGAATTGGAAGAAGCTTATCGACGTGTCGCACACCTGGGCCTCAATTTTTTGTCCCCCTACCACTTTTTGTGTCTTGGAAATGAAAGCTCTTATAGGCCGACCGCTGTCGGGAGGTCAGCGCCATTCCACCAACACTCGTCCAGCACATGAAACAAAACTCATCTCAGACTCACTGCCAGGTTCAGGGACTTTTTTTTTTACACCCCCTTGTATCCGCCAGAGCAGAAAATCAACTCTCGCGAAAACAGATGTTAAAGTTTCAGCGCCGTCTGGTTTTGAAATTGAGGAAGCCGGTTTTTCTAAAAGAAAACCAGCATTCACATTTATTCCTGTACCAGAACTAGAAGAGAAATCTGCACGTCAGAACAAACAAATAATTACGTACTTCATGTAGTATGAATGTTTACATTAACATATCAAAATACAAAGAAAGAGTCATCTCAAAATTATTTTCCCTTGAAGCGTTTTCTTTCTATACAGTTTATAATGTCACGCAAGTTTAGTAAATTCAGTATCCAACTACACTTTAATGGTGACAGGATCGGGGCTGATCAAGAAATAATTTCATCCATGATTTATTGGGTTTATCATGAGAATATCCACGATTGTTGAAGGTGCAACAAAACAGTATTTATCTCTGAATAGGGAAAGAGTTAAGCACTAAAAAAGTCATTATGAGGACTGTTAGACTAACTTGAATTGGATTGTTGGAGTGATAAATTGTTACGGTTACATAATGATGGTCGGATGAAAGGTATCGGTTATTGAATCCTCACAAAGGATCAAAGTTTCACATTTAAGTAGAAAGATTCTTTGTTGTTGGTTTTATTAATTGAACTGTGTAGATTTTAAATTTGCATGTAGAAAATAGGCTTCCTCTTTCCACGTGAAACTTTTACAGCCTTGCAGCTTCTCATTCGTTTAGCCACCTTTCTACGTTTACATTTTTCATTTGCAAAAAGTGATTTTCTATCAAATTCATGTACTGCGATGTTTCTGGAGCATCTTTAGATATTTGACAGTTTAAACTGCTTCAATGTTTTAAAGATATTTAAAACTGGATGCAACACAGAGTTTTCAGAAAATGTCTATAGCTTAAAGATTTGCTACGTCGGTAAAACCACTGGGGTCTTCAGTATGAATGAATGCCTTGGGAGTCCTTCTCTGTGGAACAAAAAGCTTGTTTCAGAGGATAGAAGTAAGCTGGAGGAACGGGACAGAAAAGTGACAATTTGAAATTGTACTAATAAACATTAATGATATACAAACATCTCAACTAGGGATGAGCGAGTACACCTCTATCTGTATCTGTTCAACCATCTAAATGATCTGTATCCGTATCTGTACTCGGAGTGGGCGTGGCCTAACCAGGAAGTGGGTGTGGTTTACATCAATACGTTATTTTAAGTCTGATCAGAAGTTGCTATGTGTATTGTTTATTTGAAAACTATTTACAGAGCAGCCTCACAGTTGAGATTAAATGTTTTTGATCACAATAGTAAAGAAACTATTACAGAACAAGTTTTTCAATTAAATCAGAACATTAATATTTAAGTGCATGAAGAGAGAGAGAGAGAGAGAGAGAGAGAGAGAGAGAGAGAGAGAGAGAGAGAGAGAGATGTCTTTTCTATAGCGCCTCTCAAGATAAAAATCATGGGGCGCTTCACAAAAACAAAACATGTAGAATAGAAAAAAGAATTTAGAAAATGATTAAAATTTATTTTAAATGAGCAAAAAATAATCCAATTGTGATTAAAAAATGTAAAGAAACAGAGAGAGTGAATAGGAAAGAGGGAGTGGATCCTGAGGAGGAGGAGAGAGAGAGGAAGAAAAAACCCGACCAGAGCGGAGATAGTGACTGACGCACGCAGCACAAGCCGTTTTCAGCTCTGTCTAGTCAAATGCACCACGTACGTTATGAAATATTTTACTTTAAAATGAGGCGAACTGAAGAAAAGATAGGGAGCACTGAAGAAACGTGAGCAACAGTGAAGCAAGCACAGAGAGATCCGTTACTGTCTGTGTGTGTGCTTGGATGGACCGGACCCGGTTAGGGTTAGGTCTATTTGACTGGCCAATCACAGAGCGTGAAGACAGTCAGTTACCCAATGAGGATTCTTCAGCATGATTACAGATATTTACCAGTTTTACTCGTTTCATGCTCGTACTCGTCAAAAATGCTTTATCCGGGCGTATCCCTAATCTGAACTCTAATTGGCTAACGGCAATGTAACTCTTCCACTTCCTCTGTTTCCTCTGCAACATTGATGTTTTATCCCCACAAATAACACAAGCTTGGACCTTATCTACAATGCTAATGCTAACACTTTGCTTCTACTAGTTGCAACGTGCTCCGCTTTCTCCCAGCTGCTAAATCAATGCAGCCTCCCCCTGTCGCCAGCCAAGATGTGCGAGTCCATGAATGCAAATTTACAGTGTGACGTAGATCTGTGTGGGTTTTCTGACCCAAGTGGTTCAATGTGAATTGTCTTTCAGCAGCTAACTCAGGAAATAAGAATAGGAGGCAATTTTCACATTCTGCATGCATATGAAACTCATACTGACTGATCATATATATTAAAAAAATAATAATATATAGTATTACATGTTTTTCAGTGAACCTCACCTTTAGCACCTCACGGATCCAACACCAACACGTTTTGTTAGATACCTAAACTTTGGAAAGTGTTGTAAAACTAAAAAACAGGCCCTATAAACAAGAAAACAGCTCATCTGAAATGAAACTACACCATAAATAGGATGCAACACATGAAGCAATCTCGTCATCATGTAAATTTAGGTTAGAGGTCATCATTACACAGCCAGACATAGGGCGTTTCTCACTGTCAAGGTGCCTGGCCTTGCGAGGCGATGTCTTGCGAGGCCAGGCGACTTGCTTACAAGGACATTGTCCTTTCTTCGTCTAAGAAAACTGTTAAATGGAACAGACTTGCATCACGTGACCGCAGCTTCCAAGGCTGTCATAACGTCATGTGGCACAGGAGATAGTTATATTTTATACGTATAAGTTTCAATATAAATATATAACGAGCCTTTTAAGTTTTAATTTGTGTATATATTTGTTAAACTCAATATATAAGTTAGTTACTACCCGCTAGTCACTGAAGCTGCAACTACTTAGCAGCTAACCAACCATAGATAACTTCTTTGGATCTAAAAAAAGAAAACATTTTAAATTAGCTGACTCATGTTTAAACTTGAAATTTGCCTCTGAAGTAGCTGTCGACTTCTGGTCCACCATCCTTTTGAAAATACAGCGGTGTATTCTGGGAAAGTTTTGACCAAGGCTAGGCTACAAGACCCCTCCCATGTATCCTTGCTCAGCTAGCTAAACGGCTAACAAATGGAGAACACACGCCTCGGTAGAACATGAACACTGGAACACGTCTTGGTGATTCCTGATGACGCATCTCCTAGGCAACCGGGGCGGGGCCGAGACATCAAGGCGAGGTTCCTTGGCATTGGGAAACACCCTATATATGCGGATATATAGTCTTGCCACGGCCCATAGAGAGCGCTCAGCAATGAACAACATGATGTACTCACCACTACGGGTGTCAGTCAATGGGGTAGTCCAGCAAACACCGATGAAGAAGACGCAAATACTTAAGTACCTCTATTTGCTCATAACTCAAAGAAAAGCCCAAGTCTAAACAGTCCAAAGTTGATGCCAAAGCTGTTGAAATTGAGCCGTTATTGTCTTAGCTTTGCTCAGTGTCACAGTAACATCCCACCCAACCAAACCAGTAGAGTGCTGTGATTGCCATAACACAAGACTGTTCGGGCCTGCTGAGCTAGACCAACCCTGATGAGCAAAATCTTTTCGCTTCTGCTACAGTCTGTCTAGATTTCTAGGCTATTGTCATATAATATTCTTAGAGACTCCTAAAATGCTGTTTCTGTAAACATTCAAGGATCAAACAATAATCTGTCCTACACAAAACAAAAAGGATAGCACCATAGCTTTCTCAAAAACTTAGTTTGGGTAGTGAATGAGAAAAAGAAATGTCATTTTAAAACAATCTATAAAGTAGTGTCAATGGGCTCTAAATCATTGGGGAATAGAAAGAATACATTAATAATTGATAGGCGCATAAATAATTCCTATAGATAGATCACAGAGGTAGGTATTTTAAAAGTTTCCAAAGAAACAGCTGTCTGAGAGGACCGACTGCTGTCCAGCTCCAATGTTATTAAGACACTTGCACCAGGTGTAAGGATTCCCACTATGATGCTATCTATAGATACCATTACAGAGCCTGTATATTGCCCTATAAAGCAATTACAGGAGTTCAATATACGTTTTCTGTCATATGGCAACTGAGAGGAGTTGGAATTGTGTCTGACAGAAAATACCTCACTGGGGATGGGAGAAGAGGAGAAAAAAAATCAAGGACTTGAGACACACTGAGTATTAATATTTTATGTCTTCAGTCTCCATTTGTCTCTCTTACCCCCCTTTTCTTCAAATCTAATAAATATCAAGGATGTGTGAGCGGGACAAAAAAAAAAAAAAGACGGAGGACTTCATTTGTATAACTCCCCCATGGTGCGTCTTTACAATTAAGTTATGTAATGGTCTTCTTGTTGAAGCAGAACTGTTGAAATAACAACAGGAATAAGATAGTCTATTTTTTCCAAAGGTGCTTCCCTATTCACACGGGAATGTACTCGCCTCTGTACTCAAACTGGCAGATGTTATTAAGCAAGAGAGGCACATTAGCAGCATGAAGGCTTTTTCCAACAACCAAAACAAATAAGTGACAGAAGTGGTATCTATCAAGCTAGAAGTCTCGCACAAATCCTAAAGAATAGACATTAAGTTTGAAGAAAAATATGTGTAGTTCTTCTATATTTACTAAAAATGATGTGCACCCTGAGGAAGGCCAAACACCTTGAGTATTTCTATCAAATAAAAACCAAGCAACTTTACAGTTTTTACAACAGTAAGATAAGGAGTGCACGGTCAGTGGAAAGTTTCATTTGGCTGCTAAATCGCTATTTCCAAGTGGTTAATACTCCTATTTTAATGTGGCTTGACTTGGCTCAACTACACAGTTCAGATGGATTTTTGTTACAGTTGAGAAGCAGCTTTGGTGAGTGGGCTTTTCATGGCAGGGTGGCCTTCAGAGTTTGATAATCGAGGCGAGGTGATCTCTTCATGACACAACCCAACAAAACAATGATGGGCAAGCAGGGTTCAAATTACAGGGGAGCCCGGCTCACCCGAAAGGGTTACGGGCTCCCCAGGAAACCCTGAAAAGATCCTTGTTCTACTTATGTTACATTATTTGTGTGGACTCTGGGGGTTCTTTTGAGTGAAGAGGCTGCTAATCATTGTTGCGCACCAGTAAGCTCTGTCCTGCACACGGCCACAGTAACGCTCTCAAAGTGTCGCCGTGAACCCCCCAAAAATTTTATTAACACACGATCGTTTATGTCAGCTCATATCCTCTCGTGCTTTTTGTCTTTTGTGCCTGTCTTGTGCCTGTTTTGAGTCCGGCATGGCCCAGCGTGCAGCGCACACACACTGCTATTTTTGCTGTAGATAGATCTCTTTGATCTGCTTAGTTCAAAGGTAACTCAGAAGGTGAAAATATAGGACGCCATGCAGCAGTTTTTCTGTAGGATTGAGAGAAGATGGAGGAAGAAAAGAAACAGATAGGCAATGGGGCCCCCAAGGGGTTGCCAGGGGTGGCCATGGCCACCTCTAGAAAATTGCTGGTCCCCCCAGGAAAAGCCAGTGTTCATAAATCTATTAATGTTCACTCAAACCATAAATTGATCTGTTTATTCAATACATCATTGTAAAACAAAATAAAAATACTACAATTAATGAGTTAAGAAATAATCAGAATAAATAATACATATGTTTCTGTTGCTCACATTTAAAAAAAGTTTTTATCTTCATAGTTTTTGTGAACGCAGCAACAGTTGGATTAAACAAAAGGAAAAAATATCGTCGTCGTCTTCCTCCACATATCCGGGTCCGGGTCGCGGGGGCAGCATCCCAGACCGTCCTCTCCCCGGCCACCTCCACCAGCTCCTCCGGCAGGACCCCAAGGCGTTCCCAGACCAGATTGGAGATGTAACCTCTCCAACGTGTCCTGGGTCGACCCGGGAGCCTCCTGCTGGCAGGACATGCCCGAAACACCTCCCCTGGGAGGCGTCCAGGAGGCATCCTGACCAGATGCCCAAACCACCTCAATTGACTCCTTTCGATCCGGAAGAGCAGCGGTTCTACTCCGAGTCCCTCCCGAATGTCCGAGCTCCTCACCCTATCTCTAAGGCTGAGCCCGGCCACCCCACAGAAAAATATATACATTTTAATATAAAAATCTAAATAACATTTTAAATAACTAATATTTATTTTTCTGAAATGTTTGTGTTTGTAAAATGTAAGTTAAATGTTTTGAAATACATAGTTATATATCTATACATATATGTATATGTACACACATATATATATATATATATATATATATATATGTATATATATATACATGTATATATACATATAGTAAGTACCACAGTATAGCGCCACCTTCAGCTTAAAACATATAGTTTGTCATTTTGAATACACTTTAGCCAATGGCTAAAGAGTAAGGTACTACGTAAACCAGTAGAGTACTACGTAGCAGCTCTGTGTCAAAGTTATAAAGCATCGAGAGTCTCGGCCACGCCTTGTGGCGAGTTGGGAGTTGGATTTGCAAGCGAGTGTAGGACGGTTAGCGGTAGTTCAGCATTAGCATATAGCATTAGCATATCCTAATCTTTAGCATCGTTTTTAGTGTTATACATACTTATTTAGTGTTAGCTTGGCTGTTGGATATTGTAGTTTAGTTAGTGTTTGGCTGTTAGTGTTATTAGGAAAGTAGTTCGGGTTTAGTGCTCCATATCGTGTGAGTCTGGTGAGAAGGTGTAGTGTAGTGGGTTCGGTGGCTTTGTGGGGTTGCACTCCTTTCCGCTGGACGTAGAAATTAGTCGCCAGTGATTGCACGCGATCGGTGTCTGGAAAACAGTCAGCTCCCGCCTGGTGCTGTAGTTTGTAACCAGCATTTTACCCGCGATTCCTTCGCCAACATGATGGAGTTTGAACTGGGTTATTCTGCATGTCTCCGTTTGAAGAGGGAGGCCGTGCCCACCGTGGCTCTTCCACGATTTAGATGCAGCCCACCGACTCTGCTCCCCCACCATGGCGGGCTCCAGTCTGGGTTGTCCAGTAATCGGAAGGTTGCAGGTTCGATCCCGGCTCCGGACAGAGAATTCTGCTGTTGTGTCCTTGGGCAAGACACTTAACACTTTATATATATATATATATATATATATATATATATATATAAATGAAAACGTGTGTTTGTTGGCAATATTTATGTTAATTTAAAAAGTTGTACCACCTTAAGTCACCAAAAAATGTGACTCGACGTAATACATGTGACAGCTCCATCTAGTGGTCAATGTTTGTTTCTACGCTTACCTGTAGTTATCCTCCATTTATCGTTATCAAGGTGAAAACCTCAATATATCGTGATATTGATTTTAGGCCATATCGCCCAGCCCTACCCTGAATGTTAAACCTATTTTGAGGTGAAGTTGTCCCTTTTTCTAAACTAAAGTGGAAAGATGTTCACAAGCATTTTTGAGGTTTTGTCAGACAATCGAACTTCCTATGCAGTTAATTAATGTAAGTTTGTATTAAATCCACCTTATTATCAATTATTTTCTATCTAGAGAATATTTCAACACTTTTTACTCAACAATTTCCATGGACTAAAGCTTACTTTAAGCCATATAACAAACTGTTTTTCTCCTCTACTCAAACCAAAGACAAGCATTAATAAGAACACCAACTGTGGCGAGCATGTGTTTAAGGTTGATTAAATTTGATCTTAGTTCACATCCCTTCTGTTAAATTATTAAATCCCAATCAGGGCACTCGATGTAAGCCTCCTACTGTTGCCGCCTTCCCTACATGCCCCTTTGCAACTTGCCAACAGCAATGTCATGTCCGTCATTGATTCTGCTCTATTTTGTACCATCTGGGTCTTTGCTGCTGCTCTTCTTGCCTGAGGCATTTCATGTTTAGGGCTGGTAGTTCTCAGAACAGAGCCACACCAGCTCATGCAAATTGCTACCACAATGGCAGATGGATAAAATTGATCTTTTTGACAAGCATTGTCCAGACTGAACTGTAGTTTCTGAAATAAGCATCTCGAAGAAGAAGAAGAAGATATCTTTTCTATAGCACCTCTGAAGATAAAAATCAGAAGGCGCTTCACGAAAACAAAAAACGTAAAAATATCTAAAAGAATTTAGAAAATGGTTAGAAATATATTTAAAATGAGCAAAAAAATAGACAATTGTGATTAAAAAATGTAAAGAAAGAGAGAGAGTGAATAGATAAGAGAGAAATCAGTGGATCCTGAGGAAGGTGGAATAGGTAGGAAGAACGGAACAAGGAGAGGGTGATGAAGTTCACACCTAAACCAGCTTGAACAGGTGAGTTTTCAGCTGCTTTTTAAAGGAGTCCACTAAGTCTACTGATCTCAGGCTCAGGGGGAGAGAGTTCAGGAATCTGGGAACCACAGCAGTAAATGATCTGTCACCTTTGATCTTTAGCCTGGTGCGCTGCTCAACCAGTAGGCTTTGATCACTGTACCTCAGGGACCTGCTGGGGGTGTAGGGACTAAGAAGATCACCAATGTAAGATTATGCTTGTCCATGTAAGGCCCTATAGACCAGAATCTTGAAATGAACCCTGAAGTTGACTGGCAGCCAGTGAAGCTGGAGGAGAAGCGGAGTGATGTGGGTGTGTTTACACAGCCATTCTGAACCTCCTGTAGACGGTTCAGGGAGGTTCTGCTCAGACACGTGAAAAGAGATTTACAGTAGTCTAAGCGTGAGGAGATGAAGGTGTGGATAACAATGTCTCGTTCAGAGCGGGACAGAATGGGACTCAGCTTTGCAATGTTCCTGAGATGGAAGAAGGAAGAATGAACAAGAGAACTGACATGAGAATCCAGGGTGAGAGCTTGGTCAAAGGTCACACCAAGATTCCTGATGGAGGATTTGGTGTGAGAAGCATGCTGACCATAGAGAGTCCCTAAATTTGGGAACAAGCTTGTCTGGGGCACAGATGAGTATCTCAGTCTTATCTTCATTCAGCTGTAGAAAGTTCCCAGCCATCCAGGTTTTGATAGAGTCTAAGCAGGTGTGTAACAGCTGCAGCTTAGACATCTCATGGAGCTTAAAGGAGATGTACAGTTGGATGTCATCTGCGTAAAGATGGTAGGAGATTCCTTTGAAGGAGCCCAGGAAGTGCTGAGGAGGGAGCAGATAGAGGAGGAAGAACAGAGGCCCCAGCACAGAACCTTGTGGGACACCATGGGTAAGAGAGTTGGTGGAGGACCTAAACTTGGAGACGGCCACAGAAAAGGAGCGCTCAGAGAGATAAGAGGAGAACCGCTCCAGAGCAGATCCTGATTGGCCTACCCAGTCTCTGAGCCTCCCTAGTAGCAGGTGATGGTCAACAGTGTCAAAGGCTGCAGTCAGGTCCAGCAGGACCAGAATAGAACAGTCCCCTGCATCACTGTGAGTCAGAAGGTCATTAGAGACCCTAAGAAGAGCTGTTTCAGTAATGAACTCTACGAAAACCTGACTGGAAGCTATCATAGATGTTATGTTCATCAAGAGCAGCTGTGAGTTGTTTAGCCACAGCCTTTTCCAAGATCTTGGAGATGAACGGAAGTTTAGAGATGGGTCTGAAGCTGCTATGGAGAGAGGCGTCAAGACTCGTTTTTTTAAGAAGCGGGTGGATTACAGCATTCTTAAAGTAAGCAGGGACCTGGCCAGAAACCAGAGAGCATTAATTATAGAGAACACGCTGGGACCGATGGACTGAAAAGCACTTTTAAACAAAGATGAGGGTAAGATGTCGAGGGGGCATGCAGAGGTCTTCATAGAGTGAACTAGTTTGGTTAACTCAGGCAAAGAAACAGGAGCAAAGCTATCTAGGATGATGGGCCTGGTTGGAGTCGGGGGAGGCAGTGATAAGGCTGAAGGAGAGATGCTAGATCTAACCTTATTGACTTTGTCCACAAAGAAAGACAGAAAGTTCTCACAGTCTGTAACAGAGTGGATGGAGGCTGTAGGAGAGGCAGGAGAGACGATGCTGCTGATGGTGTTAAACAGCACCTTGGGGATTCCTTTGCTCTGGGACACCAGGTTGGAGAAATAGGAAACCCTCGTGTCTCTGACTGCAGAGTTAAAGGATGTCAGAAGATCCTTTAGGTGCAGCAGATGGACGTGGAGATGGGTTTTCTTCCACAAATGCTCAATTTTTTTGCATTGGCGCTTCAGGCTGCGAAGGCTGTCAGTAAACCAGGGAGTAGGGTTCACTGCAGGAACCGATCTGGTTCTGACAGGACAGATGTTGTCCAGAATGGAGAGGCAGTGCTCGTTAAACTGAGAAGTTAAGGAATCTGGGTCGTTATCAGAAGAACAGGGTGGATCAAAAGCAGCAGAAAAATTTCTAGCTGTGCTCTCATTAAAAAAACGAGAACTAACCACACGGCGAGCAGGAAGTGGGGACGCAGAAACTGACAAGTTAAAGAAAATGCAATGGTGATCTGAAAAATAAAAGTCCTCAGGACAAACACTGTCAGCATTTAGACCCAGGGTAAAAACAAGGTCTAGAGTGTGCCCCCTTGTGTGTGGGGGGCCAGAAAGATGCTGGGTAAAGCTGAAGGAGTCCATAAGGCTGGAGAAGTTCATGGCAAAGTGGTCCGAGGGATCATCAACATGGATGTTAAAGTCACCAACAATCACCAGTCTGGACAGCTTCACAGTGGAGGATAGAAAGTCACTAAACTCCTGAAGGAAAGAACTGTTTTGACCAGGTGGACGATAGACCACAGCACAGTAGAACGGGTCCTTACGTCTGACTTTAATCAGCTGCAGTTCAAAGGAAGCAAAGTGACCAGAGGTTGTAGAGCTTCATGGATGAAGATCTCTGAAAACAACAGTTAGGCCTCCACCACGACCAGAACCCCGGGGCTGGCTAAGAAAAGAATAATCACTCGGGCAGAGTTCAATCAGACCAGAATAATCAGATGTTTGCTGCCAAACTTCAGTCAGAAACAGAAAATCCAGGTTTTTAGAGAGAATTAGATCATTGAGCAGGAAGGACTTATTGTAAACAGAGCGGGTATTAGATAAAGCCATGCTGAGATGGAGGAATCAGAAACTACAGAAACAGCTGGAGTTAGTGGAGGTAAATTAGCAGGGTTAGATCCATGGTGCTTATAAAAACCACTTATGGAGGGAATAGGAGGAGAAGCCACTGAAGAATGAGGATAAACCGACCTTAAAAAACGTGGCCTGGCGGGAATGCCAAAGTGGCGCTCAAGTCGCCAATCAAAGGACAAGAAGCTAGAAGTTCAGGTCAGTGTTTACTAGATAAACCACGCTTTAAGAGAAGTCTTATTCTCACCTGGATTCCTGCTCGTTTATCTCTTTTCCTCCGACGTTTTCCCGGGACCGGATAAACATCGCTCGAGGCGCCCTGGTTGGAATCGTCGTTTGGCTCTGGGCCAGTGCGCCACTCAGATAAACAAACAGGGAGGTACGTCCTCGGTGCATCTTGGGCAATCGTGAACGAACGGAAGGACAAAAGAGTCTGACGATCATAGGAGATGGTATTAGGGACACTACTGAAGAGGATTGCAGACAGGAGCAAGGTGGAAAAAAGGAGGATAGTGGAGAAAAGTTTGAAAAAGTGGCCGGTGACCGTGTCTTTGTAGTAAAAGAAGTGGCTTTTATCATTTTAGATTATCGCTGTCGTGCACAATTTTTCCACAGGGAAGAACCTGCTTCTTTGGATTGGCATTATCAAGTCAAACTTCAGCTCTTCAGAATGTCTAATTTTGTTAGATGTCATGTTGTACTTTTCCGTTGTTTTTTCCTTTATTGCAAAAACGTCAACTTCACTTTTCAAAATCAAATGATGTTGGGTTGTTACCCTGCAAATAAGAACTTCCGACGCTTCCTCTAAAACAAAATTTAACCGGAGCAATAACATTCATTAGCATGAATTGGAAGAGGGACTATTCGTGTAATAAATGCAGCTGATTAGATGATGGAGAAAAATGAGAAGACGTAGATGGGCCAAAGTGATTGGGTGGGGGAAGCGTGTTGTTAGAGGGGATATGAAGCTTAGTGAATCAGAAAAGACAGCCCTATCAAAAATGAACACAAGAGAGGGAAAAGACAAATATAGAGAGACAAATAATAAATGCAACTAGAATTAATGCGACATAAAAACCAATTTCCTAAAACCTGGAAAGCCCCTCCTGAGTGGAAACAATTACTGCAGACGTGAAGACGGTTATGATTAAACAAACGAATACAATGACATCGGAGATAAGCTTTGGAAAGGAGGAGGTGATAGTCTTGTTTGCTGCAGACTATGTTAATTTGCTGCTGTAGATCAGTGCCGGCAGTGGGAGGGATCTTTGTGGCAAAGGACAGTTCAGAGTCAAACACGCTGAAATTCAGCCGACACACACAAAGTAAGCCCCCACACAGCTATGGACCATGGTTCTCAGAAGTTACACGTGAACTTTAAATGACTTTGCCTCTTATGGTGGATCCCAATGATTATCCCGTTTCTCTGAGAATTAAAGAAACGCCAGGAAATTATCGTTGAGTGCTGTCTGTGATAGGCAGCCGGTGGTGGTATTGTAAAGACTAATTTTGAAAATGGGATGAGTCTCTAAATTAAATTGCACTCAATAGTTTTGGACTACTGCATTTGCTGAATAGCCACACTGCTCATCAGATTGGAAAACCAGAGATGGGTTTGACCATTTCTGAAACTGGCAAAATAGAACAAAAAGCCTGAATGGACGGCAGGGAGGCATCTAAGGCAAGTAACTAGATTTCCATTAAAATTATGTTTTGATGGATGGCTTTAGTCTGAAATTATTCGTCCATGACTGGTGCACTTCTCAGGTGGAAGCTGATGTAGATTACCACAGAACAATACAGTGGTTTTAAAGGGCAAGGTTATAATTATTCTCAAGGAATCATTACACACCATTTTGGTTCAAACCATTTCACAAAGCCTCTGACTCTTTTGTTCCCAAAATACCCCCATATCTTCCATATCTTAGCTTTCTCCTTAAGTTTGTGGATACTAATTTTGAGTGGCTGCTGTGCCGTATAATACATAACAAAAAGTTTACTTTTATGTCAAAATAAAATAAATCCTAATTCTGAAGCTTCATTAAATATTTGTGCTAAACCGTAAAACTGTATTTTCAGGGTTCAAATTACACACATATGATGGTACAGTATAAAAACACCTGGAAGGCTTCACCATGGGTCATCCGTTATCAGCCACTCTTGAGAGTTTTTCATGGAGGACCTAGAACAGGGGTGCCCAATACTGGTCCTCGAGGGCCGGTATCCAACATGTTTTAGTTTTAACTCTGCTTCAGCACACCTGATTTCAATCAGCAGGTGATTAACAGGCTTCTGCAACACCTGATGAGATGCTGCACAGGTGATTCAACCAGTTAATCCAGTGTGTTGGAGCAGAAAAACCACAAAACCTGCTGGATACCGGCCCTCCAGGACCAGGATTGGGCACCCCTGACCTAGAACAAAAAGCCATAGCCACTGCACCCAACCCCACCAAACTGCAAAATAACGTTTTGGAAACGCTACATGGACGACTACCAAAAGGACAAATGGAAATACTGACAGAACGCCTGAACAACAAAGACGACACAGACAACATAAAATTTACAAGTGATGAAGTATTAGAAAGCAGCATAACCTTCATGGACATGTTTATGTTTATTTATTTGGCAGACGCTTTTATCCAAAGCAATTTACATATTATAACCTATAGGGCATGTTGTGATCTATGGGGGAAACCGGAGTACCCGGAGGAAACCCACGCATGCATGGGGAGAACACGCAACTCCACACAGAAAGGCTGCAGCCGAGCCGAGTTTCAAACCTGCAACCTTCGTGCTGCGAGGCAACAGTGCTAACCACTGCGCCACCATGCAGTCCATGAAAATAACTACACCGAGCGGCAGGACCCTGAACATTAACACATAAAGGAAACCAACACACACAGACCAATATTTATTATGGAAACTTTACCATGCATAAAATGTCAGTGATCAGAACATTATACCACCGAGCAAACATAATAACAGAGGGCAACAACGTCCACTGCTGCCCGCAGATAAACGGAGAAAGAAGTGACGCCGCCAACATCGTCACAGCTCTGAGGATGGCTACAGGAAGTAGCCGAAACGGTAGCAAACTTTTCTTTTCTGTGTTTAAAAATTACCCAGAAATGAAAATTGAAGAAGGTTGTTTTGTACACTGTTATCCCCAAAACTACGTTAACAAAGATTAAAAGGCTGGTGAAGAAAACTAACAATCCAAATGTTTTCCATATTAGTACAGCTATCATGTCCGTCAGTATACGAACTGATGAAAACATATCAGTTACACTACATTATGTGTAATGTACATTAAATGCGGCACTCAAAAATATTCCCTGTTCCAAGATCTGTAAACCCAAATCTCTAAACTCTCAGTACCATTCAAAAGTTGAACACAGCCACCCACAGAAAGTGAGAGGGGCAGGTATTTAAACAAATTGTATATTTTATTCTTCTTTAGATCTCCTTTTTATTTCTAACTAATTATAGTGTTGGTGAATAGTAGCTGGAGAAAGATTTGATTTAGTAAAAAAAAACTCAGTTTAAGACGTGGTTGCAATCACAAAAGTTGCAAAGAGAACAGCTTTTTACGTAAGAGAATTTGGTTGGGGTGTTTGAACTGGGTGAGTTTACTATTCTTGAATGTTCATCTGTAGCTAACCTACCCCATCAAAAACTAGTGTTTGATTAAATAAGAAATAATTGCTGTGTATCACAGTGACACAATATGAAGACTATGAAGCAGTATTTACAAGAGAAATCAAGCACAACATTGTAAGTAGCCTGAGGGCAGAAGGTGACACCAGTTGCTATGATACGCATCCATCCTCCAAGACCTGCTTACTGAGAGAAAAATTGTGTTTTGCAGATTACAGCGTCTGTGTTAGTGTGAATGTTCGTCCTGTTTCTGCTGTAGCCCATTAACCTTCCTTGTTTACAGATATGAAATGACAACTGTGGAGGATGGCGAGGAACTGAACAGATGCTGGCATTTCACTTGTGTAAATGGCAGTTTAGAAAGAACATGGCCCATTAACGGAGGAGGTAGGCAGAGGGATCGAAACATCGTCACCTTTTAGCTGTAAGGTCATTAATGTTCGGGTCAAAAGATTACATGGAGATGATGCTGCTGCCAGAGAAATGTCCAAGCACAATTCTTTTATAGAATAGACAGTTTTCTACCCAACATCGTTTAGTCTCAAACTTTATCTGATGATGATGCTGGGCAGCAAGACTTTGCTTAAACTGTATGCAAACATCTGTCTCGATCCTTCTGAACTAACTTTGCTTTGGAATATCTACCGGTGAGTTCTGGGTTTGTCTCGAGGTCAACTCACGGTGGGACATGTCTGAAACTTCTTCAATGGAAGATGTATCTTACCAGATGCCCAGCCAACGTTAAAGGGCGACTAACGCCTCTTTTTCACTACACATTTACAGTGCAGCTTGCCCTGGCTCAGGTCTACCTTACATGGTTTGGGTGGCTTTTCATTACAACTGAGAAACAGCTCTAATGGAGGAGTCCTAGTAGGTTAGCACCCAAAAAGTCCAAAAAAATGGAGAGAATGAGCATTCTTGGAATTCGGACAGTACTTGTCGCTGCGCTGTGATGTCATCAACCTCAAAATGCGTCCTTACAAGCATTCTGCCCCTGGATTCGGATACACCCATAGCCCCTCCAACGTGTCCTGGGTCTCCCTTTAGGCCTCCTCCCGGTTGAACGTGCCTGGAAAACTTCACCAGGGAGGCGTCTAGGAGGCATCCCAGATGCCCGAGCCACCTCAACTGGCTCTTCTCGAAACAAAAAATAAATTAAAATTAAAATAAAAAAGTGTATCAACTAAAATAACACTGCAACGGATTAGATGTTTAGTTCATGTGAAAATGAGTTGGTAAAAAGTTAAGTCATGGTTACTTAGAGCAGCTTTAATAATGCAGACAGTCTCGAGTTCTCTTGGGAATCATCCAACGTGCACGTCACACCTTTCCTTTCAAGGTTTCTCTCATTTGCCTAAGAGACTTGCATTTAAATCCCACGTGAGATGATTCCTGAGTTGTTGGCAGTCACGACATGGAGACAATTATACTCCCTGGTACAGAATTTTCTCTTTAATTATAATGTATACTTTAACAAAGTGAAATGATGCTGAATTGTTATCAGAGCCTGCCTCTGGTTTGCGCAGACCCATCAACCTTCATCACAGCTTCAAGACAGCCTGTTTGTTGCCAGTTTATGATTTTGTAAAATGTCAGGGAAGATCCTTGCTAAAAACAACTACAAAAAAGCTTCGTGCTGTGGCTGATGCTCTGAATCAGTCCATCAACTGCCTGGTTTCATATCTGGAAGTTGATCTGCAGCTGCAAGTCTTCCACTATATTCTATTTATTACCCCCTTTTAGTTTGACTACAGAAGATTTCAAAGACCGGATCCTTCTCATATCCATTTGAAGAGCAGAGACCAACTCTTTACAGAGTTCTGTTTTATCACTACCTTTACTTCCTGAATGTACTGGAGGGGAAATGAGTGATACAAAAACAGAAGCAGACACAGTTCATCCACCAGCACATTTCTGCAGATGTATGTTTTGAAATAAATAATATTTTATCTTTTGTTTGAAAAGGAAAACAGGTTGTGTTGTCCCGATGCCTGCAAAAGACATCCACACGGGTTCATCCAGGTCTTGTGTCAATTTGCTGCCCAGCAAATCAGAACTTTAAAATATGTGCAATGAAAAGCTTGTGTGGGAGTCATGTTATTGTGTTATGCTTAAAAAGGGGGGTACACATAAGGTGAACAGTGTTTCACAGAGTACTTGAGTGGATCTGCTGTGATTTGTTCGGGTTAACTGAAGACAAACATTTTCTACTCATTGAAAGAAATAAAAGGGTGGTGAGCAATTCAAGTTTAGAGGAAATTAGACTTTTCTGTCTCGATAAAATACTCTCAGTAAGGTCAGCTTAGAGGAACTGTGTTACAATGCTTCTATGACCTTTTGGTTCCCAGTAGACTGTGAGACTTTCTCGCTTACGAGGACACTGTCCTTCCTTGGTCAAAGAAGACTGTTAAATGGAACAAACTTACATCACGTGACACGGGAGATAATGTTATATTTTATACGTGTAAGTTTCAATAAAAATATATAACGAGCCTTTTACTTTTTAAATGTATACATTTGTTAAATTAAATATACAAGCAAGTTACTACCCGCTAGCCACTGAAGCTGCAACTACTAAGCTAACTAACCAACCATAGCTAACTGCTTTGGATCTAAAAAACATTTTAAATTAGTTGACTTACATTTAAACTTGAAATTTGCCCCCGAAGTAGCTGCCGGCATTCTTTTGAAAATACTGTGGTGTATTCTGGGAACTTTTTGACCAAGGCTAGGCAACAAGACACCTCCTCTGTATCCTTGTTCAGCTAGCTAAACGGCTAACAAACGGAGAACACAAGCCTTGGTAGAAAATGAACATTTGAACACGTCTTGGGGGTTCCTGATGACGTATCTCCTAGGCAACCAGGGTGGGGCCAAGACATCAAGGCGAGGTTCCTTGGCATTGAGAAACACTCCGTATCTTCTTCAGGAGATAGTCATTTCAACTAGCTGTTTGAAATTCCTTCTCTTAAGAGTCTTTCAGTGCTGTTTATAAAATTTTAACTGCAAATGGATTTCAGGTCACTTCACCTGCTTTCACTTGTCTACAGGAATGACTAAATTAAAATAGAGTATGATGAAGAGCTGTCACAACATAGGACAGGCTATCTCTTAAATTTGTGACGGAACTGCAGCTAAGACGTTTCTTTGTCAAACAATGGGCATTTTAAATTTTGCTGCATTGAGTTAAAAGTCGGCTCATTTCTGTCTGTTTTAATGGACCCAGGGAAAATGCACACATCGATAATGAAACCAACACCTAAAACTTTTGAGTATTTCCAACTAATTACACCATTGTGCAGTCCTGATAGACAAGTAGCTCTCTGCGTTTCAAGTGTTGAAGTCACAAAATTGCACTGAATCGTGAAACAAGCCCACAACACGAATTTGCCAATAAACTCTAAAAGAAACAAACCAGATAACTGAAAGCTAAAAGTGAACACAAAGTGAAAAGATGACCAAGCAAAAAAGAAAAATCTAGTTGGGTTTTCTAACTTTCACCCTACTTCATCGCGGTATTTTTCTATTAGTCTATTCAAGTCCAAGGCCAATTAGTTGATGGCCATCATCACATATCTAGTCATAAACCATTTTAATCAAGATAAGTGCTGAAATACTCTTTGCGGGCATTTGAAACCTTCAAGAAATGGAATTGCAGTGACATTTTTTACCATGTAGACCCACTGTAGATGTCAGTGGCTTTGTCGATAAATGATTAATTGCAGCCAAGGTCAAAAGTTAGTATTGCGTTAGTGTTGTTCAACCTTTTTGTCAGCTCTGTCTATGGTACAGGTGTCAAACTCAGGTCCTTGAGGGCTGCTATCCTAATCGTTTTAGTGTTTTCCCTGCTTCAACACACCTGATTTCAATCAGCAGGTGATTAACAGGCTTCTGGAGAACTTGATGAGCTGCTGCACAGGTGAATCAACTGTGTTGGAACAGGGAAACAACAAAAATATGCAGGATAGCATCATCCGAGGAGTGGAGTTTGACGCCCCTGGATGCTCAGGTATAATTACAAGAATTTCATTAGTCTCAAAAGCTTTTATTGACAAGCACATTAAGTTTATGCAAAAGGACAATATTGGCCATGTTGGTCTTTCTTTTTCCAAGACGTCTGCAGTTTACCCTGGCATGCAGTCAGTCAACTTCTGGGCAACATCCTGACTGAGTTTTTAGATTTATTGAATAGAGTTTGTTAGAATTTGTAGTTTTAAGGAAAAGTTCTCAATGGGATTAAGGTCTAGGTAGACTTTATGGTCCATCAACTCACTTAGTTCTGTCCTTTGTCAAACACATTGTGAAATGTCCGCAAAACATACTTAGCCGCCGTTATATTGGACAAGTTCCTTACACCAGCCGCAAAGTGTAACATTTTGGACATGCTTAAGAAGCAAAGGGACACTTTGAGTCTATGTTTTTTTTTCATGCTACCCTTCCAAAACACACCAAACTACTCAGCTCACATAGGGCCAGACAGGAAGTCAATGGAGCTCTCAGGTAAAACACCTGTATTGTGTCACATGCCACTTTTGCATCTAACAAGGAGAATGGATTATGGCAAGTACCATCATTGCGCTAGAAAAGGCATTGTTCATCATCGAAATGTTGTATATTGTATGGTTAGGAGGAGTTCCTCTGGGAGGATGTTTAGGTACCTTTCTTTGAAGAGCATCTCTACCAGTAAATGGTCTTAGGATACCTTAATTTTGGCATGACAAGAGACACACGCCTTTTTGTCCCCAGACAATGATTTCTCCTGTTGTCCAAAACTTTCCTCTTGTCCTCACAATCCAATTCCTGGACCTCTTGCAGAATGTCCTTTTGGCCCTGATATTGCATAGAATTAAAAATTTTGCTGCCCTTCTAAACACTTAAAATATCCTACAAACTGAATGATCTGAAGTAGACTGTCCTAGTGATTTCTACACAAATGCAATGGATTGTTTCCCTTTTTTTTCTTTTCAAGGCCAAGAGGGACATAACATTCACTATCAAACCATCAGATTAATTTTCAAAATATTCATAAAGTTTATATAAACTGCAGCAATGCACATTCCATACCATACCAACCAACTTTATTGCATAAATAAACTTTTTTGCCATGGCTGTACATCTTTTTATCTCCTAATACCTTCAGAGTTTAAGTGCATAAATTACAAAATGAACTGATTAAAAAAATCTATGAATTATTCTGATACCTGGATTATCCTATACTAAAGGATGTTAAAAGTGCAAAGAATGAAGAATCATTCCACTGTTATAATGACCAATTGTATTCCTGAAAACTCAGCTGGGCCATTATCCAGCAGGGCAGACTACTGCAATATTAATCCACAACCAGAGGGAATTGTCTCAGAGTCCTGACTGACTCTGGACTCTGCAGTCAAGCCGGGCCATTAAACAGACAACTGCTCACAAGTCTTCTCACGTCTAGCCCAATAGCAGATTGCCCTGTCTGCTCTAACGCAGCCAAACTATTGGATGGGGATGGCTTAGACATCATCAGCTTCCTGAAAACATTAAGGCCTTTTATACAGCTCAGAGAGACAGCTATGGGCATCATTTGTGCCATCCACAATAAAGGATGGGTATAGATGTAAAAGAAGAGAGGAAAAAAGAAAGGATGAGACTAGCACAAGGATGGAAAGAAAAAAACACTAAGATGCGTGGTTGGAGATTTATTTCTTTAGGGACACTGGGATTCAAATGCACCAGGCTTCTTTGCTTTCACTCATATGTGGCAGCAGACAAATCTAGTTTTTAAACCCAATATGACCCAAAACTAATTATGCTATCTGGGGGTAATTGGAGTAAGTAAAAATTACTTGAGTTTTCCTGCTTGCATGTTTCCTTGGAAAAAAAGCCTACATTCCAGCGGTGGCCTAAAATTCTCTTTTGTCACTGTATGGATTTGGCATCACCTTCATCTTTTCCAAACTCAAAACGCCCCATTCGACAGACAGAACACTGATTTAAAGTGCCGAGTCGTGACCAATTTTAAAAAACAATTCACTGTGCTCAAGGACTACTGACGCACTCCTCTTTTAAAAATCAATGTGATATTTCACTTTAATTTGTTTTTTCTGCATTTAAAAGCAAAAAGTCATATTTCAGTCTTAGTGCAAGGTGGATTTTTCGAATAATACTTCCAAAACACCAAACTGCCAAAAGCCAGTAAGTAAACTGCCTCCCATAATTTCTTATTTTCTAAACATAAATAAACAAAACACTCCTTATTTCAGGTATTAATGCCTAAAAGAGCCACTACAGTCTCTTTGTCCTGTTTAAAATAACATTAATTTCCAATTTTGATTCATATTCACCACATCTAAAAGCTTTTTCATTCCAATTTCATAATTAGTTGGTAAGACAAATTGTGAATGTGGGCAAAATAATTACCTAGTTCTTTTACCAGAACAGGCTGAGCCTTTATTATTGATTTGCATGAGTGAGCTGACAACAGATATGGGTGAGGAGGAGGACTTTTGCATGCTCACTTCCTCACAGAACTGAATTTGTACCAACCTTCATACTCAGAACATGAGCTCTGTTATTAAAGCTAATTTTGACTTTAGCTGTATTATTAACTACATATCTTAAAATAATCCACATCCTATACTGCACAAAGAAAGTGGAGTCAACAGTGAGAGCTAAAACAATGTGTAGCTCCAATACACAAATGATATATTTATTTTCGTTCCCCTCCCTCTTCTTCCACAGTAATACTTGAAGCTTGCAGACCAACATTAATTCAGTGTAGCTGGAGTTAGCATTCAAGCTAGCACTGTATTAGCTTAGCCTATTTAATTAAAATGTAGGTTAGAATTTCTAAAACACAGTAAATAATTTAGTTTTCACCTGCCCAAAAGAGACTTTGCCAATTCATCAGTTTGAGCCCTTGTAGATCACGAAGCTCCCTCCATCTTGTAAAAGCCTCTCCACTGTAAATTCTACTCGACTGTCATATGAGTCTTCCAGCAAGTTTTGAAGGACTTTTGAACTGTTTAAATTTGCTTTGAGATGTAGAAGTCAGTCAAGGAATCAGTAATACTTGCTTTAGTTACTCCATAGGGAGCCTAAGTCACGCCCATCTACTTCCGGACTACGGGTCCCCAGAACAATGAAAAAATGAATGCAAGTCAATGAGGCTAAAAACACTATTTTATAATTCCGCTTGATATGCACCATGGATGTCACATATGATGTTATGATGTCTGTGAATTTTAAAGAAGCATTTTGATACCAAAAACGCGCTTATTTTTGAACGGGGGAAGCGCAATTTTAGGTTTTGTATGAAAATAAGTCCAGGACTACAAATGCGCTTCACGAAAGTGACATCATACCAGACACGGAGAAAACTGAGGGAAAAGTGATGTAAGTTCGGGGAACTTCCCACAGGAGGAAAGAGCCACCATAATTCTGGTCATATAGTAGGCAGCAGCTACGTTAGGGGAGATGAGATGATGTGGTGACGTCACATATGCGACGTGCCGATTTCTGGTTTGTAGTCATGCTAATTACGAACTTTTACAAGCCGATAAATCTTAAAGTACGTGACTGGCGTGGTCGAAAGACCCATCATTACTTTTTTTTTAAATTGCAGTACAACATTTGTGATCCAGGGCGTAAGGCACAGCGGATTAGAAAATAGTGTTTTTAGCCCCGTTGACTTGCATTCATTTTTTCGTTCTTCCGGGGAACCGTGAGGTAAGGGAGGAGACTTAGGCTCACAATTGCAAACTTTTGTCTTCTTCGTTGATGTGATAAGCTGATTGGGGCGCATTCTCTTATGCAACAGCTCCCTCCTGTGAATTCACAAATCTATTGGTCACATGGACGTAATTTTCACTTTAGAAGTGGGGGGGGGACACGGGGGGGGGGGATCTTTACAGTATGCTCTAATGGGAAACAGGCTTCAACATAAACGGTTGTTTTCTGCTTGGTCCTAGAGCTCAACCAGTGTCAATTTAATATAGCGTAATATTGTTTTCGGATGGTAAAAAGTGCAGGGGTCAAAGCTTGACTTTGGAAAAAGTGGGGGGGGCATGCCCCCCCCCCAAATTACGTCCATGATTGGTCAGCTCTTTAAGACTGCGTAAAAGTTTTGTTTTACTGTAGAGGCCAGGGGAGGAACATGGGGGAAACATAGTTCCTGAAAGATTACCTACTTTATATACATAGAACTGAGTCGAAAACAAATGTACACATTTTTAGGTTACTTTAAGAATTTTAAACGACATACCCCAGCTTAAGTGGTTTAGATTAAATCTTTGAAGGCTTTTTAAATAAAAAACCTTTAGATGCAACTTTGTTAGAGTCTGAAACGTAATAAAATTTGGGATTAATGTCCAAATAAACATTAAATCTTTGAAGGCTTTTCAAATGAAAAAACCTTTAGATGCAACTTTGTTAGAGTCTGAAACGTAATAAAATTTGGGATTACGGTCCAAATAAGTCGCTCCATTTGCTCATCCAGAGTCAGTCGTGGGGGAAGTAGCCTAAGCAGAGAGGCCCATACTTACATCTCCCCAGCCCCTTGGGCCAGCTCCTACTAGGGAATTGCAAGGCATTCCCAGGCCAGCCGAGAAACATAGTCCTTCCAGTGTGTTCTGGGTTTTCTTTTAAGTCTTTTCCCCGTTGGACGTGCCCGGGAAACTTCACCGGGGAGGCATCCTAACTAAATGCCCGATCCACCTCAAATGGCTCTTCTCAATGTGGAGGAGCAGCGGGTCTACTCCAAGCCCGTCCTGGAAGACCAAGCTTCTCATCAGGAAGAGAGCCCAGACACTCTGCAGAGAAAACTCATTTTGGCCACTTGTACAGTGGGATGCAAAAGTATGGGCAGCCTTGTTAATCTTCATGATTTTCCTGTATAAATCATTGGATACAATAAAAATTTTCATTCAAATATATCATATAGGAGACTCACACAGTGATATTTGAGAAGTGAAACGAAGTTTAGAGAATTTATAGAAAGTGTGCTATAATTGTTAAACTTGCAAACTTTCCCATCCCACTGTATCCGCGATTTCATTCTTTCGGTCACTACCCAAAGCTCCTGACTATAGGTGAGGGTAGGAACGTAGCTCGACCGGTAAACTGTGCCTAGAAATCCTGTCCATTACAGTTATGAACAGAATCTGTAACAAAACAACGGCTGCATTGCCTTACATGTTATCTTTTGTGCTTTTTATACAATAAAACCAAAACCAAAGGGCAGATTTGGCGGAGTCCAACTTTCACCAGGAACGAGCCCGACTTACTGCCGGCAATGTGGACCAAGCTCTGACACCGGTAAATGGTTGTACTTATTTTAGGTATTAAAAATATACCAAAAAAAAAACCCACCTGACTAGTACAACAAAAAAATTCATGAAATATGGGCGGAAAAAATACGGCTATTAAAAAAATCCTTTAGATTTTGTTCACTTTATTTTGTTCTGTCTCAGGAACTTCGTACAAGACAGACTCCAGTTACTTTTTCCTGTGATGTTTCCTATTCACCGGGTTGCTGCTTCATGAGCCATTTAGCTTTTCATTTCGGATGACAAGCAGTGACAAAACGGAACTGTGTGAAGTGTTTACGGAGGCAAAAGCACTAAACTTTCTACTGCTTTCAAAAAGAAAAAATACTTTTGTGATTTATTGTAAATATTATATGTATTTTTTGTAGCTCATTAGTTAGATTTTCACTATGGTCACGCAGTCTCTAGTGGAAACTCCTTTTACCCATCATTTTGAGAGTGAAGATAGCAGCAAGGGGATTTTTCTTTAGACATGAGGAAAGATGAGCGGCTGACAAAAGGCAGAACAGATGAAAAGAACTTTAGCACACTGGTAGTGTTACTTTGCTGTCAGATAAATAACCTTTTAAAGCTCCAGAAAATTGCAAGTTGCTTTCAGAAATGTTCTCATTGTGATTTGCCTGACTCACTTTGCTGGTGAAGTGTGCTAAGTTAGCATGATAATGTCACAATATAAATGTGCAGAGCGCCAAGTTAAAGAGCAAGTCACCCCCACCAGAGTTGTACTCCACTCCCACTTCCTGTTTGAAAAGTTCAACAAATGCTGTTGCCTAGCAGACCGAGAGGGCAAAGCCGCAGACAAATACACACACACACACACACACACAGGCTCACAACATTGTGACATCATAATGTACCAGCTAACATTATAGTGTACCTCTTACCCCGGCTTTCCACAGGAGCCGTCAGCAGCACGTTACTGCAGCAGCACGTCATAGCTGCTGATAGGAACCGCTGTGGTCAACAGAACCTTTTCCACTGGAGCCGTCAGCAGCGCGAGTCGGCCGCGTCTCAGGAGCAGCATGTCGCGGCCTTTACGCGCCGGTTCTATTTTCTACGCGCGACGCCTCTGAAACGGGTCAAGTTCGACATTTTTGGGGAAGGAAAGACAAGAAATCGGACGCGGAAATGGAGAGACGCTACCGAGATTTTCAGAATAAAGAAACGTACTGCCTTCCGGTTGCTTTACTTTTAAAAACAGTTACTAAATGTGTGGCCCCGTGAGAAGTTATCACCTAGCTAGCGGTCTCCTTTGTTTTTCAGGTCCGTATTGGCGATTATAAAACGGACAGAACATAAAACACAAACCTTTTGGAGCCATGTTGTAGTTTTCTCCTGCTTGTTGTTGTGTTTACTGACGAAGTCACTGGTGTGGGGAGCGGTGACAGCTGCTCCCCTGCTGCTTCGCGTCTCGTGGGAAGGGCCAAGCAGCAGTTTACGCGAGCAAGACGTGCTGCTGCAGTAACGTGCTGCTGACGGCTCCTGTGGAAAGCCGGGGTAAGCCAATAGCATTCAAATGCAGCACAGAGTTTTACCTGAATGTGCAACAGTGACATCTTTATGCAGAATATTTAAATTTAAACTAAGATAAACTAAAGTGCAAAATTATTGACTACACGTGTCTACAGCATGATTAGACACTCATTTATTTAGTTTATCAGCAAATAAAAGTTGATTTGGGAGTGACTTGCTCTTTAAAATAATTAAAATAACAGTCTCTGGCTTGATGCACCAATAACACTTTCAAAAGTTAAAATTATACTAAACATGCATTTTTGGCGGTTAGGGTAAGGGTTAGGCTTATTTTTGTGAGTGGGTCGTTTCCACTCACTGCTGCGTGCAAAAGAAACAGATCTCGAGGGGGGAACACATATCAACATAACACTGGTAAAGGTAAATATTCTTGTTTGTTCAGGTGATAAAAAACCTTTTATAAGCTGCATTTTTAAAAAGCTGTTATTATGTGTGTTATGTTGTTATTGATTTAGTTATAGTGTTTGTTATTCTGTTTCTGAACGGTTAAGGTCCAAACCACACATTGAGCCAGGTTCTGTTGGAGGTTTCTTCCTGTTAAAGATCAGTTTTCCTCTCCACTGTCACTACATGCTTGCTTAGTTTGTGGATTGCTGTGAAGACACTGACACAACAAATCAGTGACTCGATGCAATCTGCTGAGGTCCTTCTATAAGTAACATAACTAATTGACAAGTCTTGTGATGATTTGGCACTATATAAATAAATTGAACTGAGCGATCATTTTTATTCATTAATTTTTTTTGTTATTGGGCAAATTTACACAACTATCTGGTGTAATGAGTTAAATTACATGTTATTTAATAAGCCATAAGGCGTAGGATTCCATAGGAAATATGAAATCCACCTTATGGATCTGTAAGGTTAATTAAACCAGAAGATTGGAACTTTTTAATGCAGGGATTAGATTACAGCTTCGTATTCACTCAGAGACAACAGAAGAGAGAGAGAGTCAAGAGTAAAAGTTTAAAGATTTATTACTAACAAATTAAACTAGACTAACTTTAACACTAAATGTATGGTGTAACTAAGGTGGATGAGACGGTGAATGGGGTGAGGTGTAATGTTGCTCAGAACCAGCAAATCCGAAGAAGCGATTAGTTCTGATGGGAACTGAAGGTGATGTCTTTGCGTTGAGCTTTGATTAGGAGATTCATAAACACGTTCAACACCATTTGTTGGTCTACATACCCTGAGTGGAAGTCCCCGTCTAGATCAGGAGGTGTAAAGGTCCAGCTTGACCTTATGGAGCCGGAGCCTGTAGAAGCATCCACAGCAGCCGACCACCCGTCTTGAGATACTTCCGGGTCATGACAATTTTATTGGCGTCTAGTGAGACCCGAGCCTGGGTCTTGATGGTTCAGCTTTTATTCTGAAAGGAATCGTTGCAGCAGTTGGAACAAAAATGAATTTTCCAGCTTGTCGTTGGTTTATTCGGTTGAAGAGGAAAGTTACGGATTGGCCACTCTGACAACTTCTCTCGAACGCTTTGAACTGGCGTTAGAGATGACGTGGCATAGTTTTATACTTGGGAAGTTAGATCTGTCAGATTCTGATTGGATCAGTGAAAGCAATGTGTCATGTCTTTTAACGCTACGTGAAATCAGTCCTGTTGGAACATTTAAAGTCATATTACTTATTATATTCTATAGGATTATAATAAAGTAATTAATATTTTGATTTCACAGATTGTCACATCTTATTTATTGACTAACACTTGGTTGGATTAGCTTTATTAAAATAGAGTTCTTTGATTAATTAAAAGGAGAGAGTCCATTCTTCATTCTTCTGTTGAGCTGAAAATAAGCAGGTTAGAAGCAAATGCATGAGACTTTGACACTATCTCTCATGCAGACTAGTCCTGTGTCAGAGGAGGGGGAAAACAGCCATTTCATTCTGTTACACTGGGGTTCAAATAATCTGCTTGAGAAACAAAAAAATCTATACATACACACACATGCATGTGCACACACACACACACATTCAAAGAAGCAGAAGTAGATTAAAGTTCTTTAACAGGTACTTGGTGGACGTATTGCCCACATTCTCTTTTTCATTCATCCCTCTGAAGAACCATCCTTTACCACCCAACGTCCATCCAAACACCTCAGTTGCATCACTAAGATGTTTGTGGCTTCTCCTAGGGTAAAATATTCAACCACCCCACCCCCACCACCTCACACACACACACCTTTTAGTTTTTCCTCCCTCGCAGAGGCATAAACACTCAACGATCCGGGGGTTTTCACCTCTACACTGATAAAGGTTATCTTGGCAATTTGGTGCTGGCAATATCACATTATGGAGAGAGTTATGAGGCGGAAATCAAATTCTGCTCCCAGTGACTCTAAGGGGAAGGAGGAGGATGAAAGGTGCATGGGACTGCACAGAAGTGATACAATAGGAACCGGTGTGTGTTGTGCATGCAGGAATGCAAAGGGTTTGCTCGCTTGTATTCCATTTAATCCCTTGTGATCGGTGCCATGGAGTAAAATGACTTTTATAGTGGACAAAGACTCTCAGTGGATGTTTTTTTCAGAAGTTCTGATTTGTTCTTATACATTTCTTGATTTTAAACTCAAACGTTGTCAGGAAAGAGAAGATTTTCCAGTATGAAGCTTCGGAGGCTTTCTAACCTACGGTACGACGGCATTCGACAACTAAACACCTTTAACTCATGGGGGGTGACACCTCCTTTCACTTCAACAGGAAAATAGAGCAACATTACCATCAGTGTGGCCAAGAGAACCTACAAAGCACGCCATCTCATCACACCTCCTGTGTTTGTCAGATACATTATCGTGTGATTATTGTCACAGTTTACCCGGCTCCCTGGAGAGCAAAGAATTGCGGTGTAGCAAAGCCCTTTGTGCCAAAAAAGGTTGCCATGACAATGAGATTTCACTCTCGTTTCCTTAGTTTCAGTAGATCTAGCTCTCTCTTCCTCATGTACAGTTATTACAGCATTGGCATTGTGAAAGGTTGGCCTAAGGATATTATTACACCTGCTGCCGTGAATTATGAGGAAATGTTTGTTGGAATACCAAACAGGATTATAGGGTAAGAAAGCAGCCCTAGGTTGTCAGTCAAGGGTTTTCCAAAATGAAGCTGGTTATGCGATTGTGTCTTTCCATTTGGGGGTGAACTTGTTTTTAGCAAAGCTAGGGAACCGTTTTAATTTAAAGTAAACAAAAGGACATTTTGTATTAGAAACTATGTCAGTGCAATACATGGATTGAAGAGGTCTCTCTGGGGCTTTCTCCAGTTCTTCCAGGGGGATCTTAAAATATTCCTTGGCCAGGGAGAATGCAATGTTCTCCAGCCAAGTGCTGGGTCTTCTCAGAGGTCCCCATCCATGGGATTTGCCCAAAAGGAGCTCTAAAGGAAGGTGACCAAGATGCATTTTTGGACAGATGTCTGAAACAACCCAGCAAACTGTTGTAAACATAGAGGAACAGCAGCTCTACACCTCTGTCTAAAAGCTGAGTCTAGCCACCCTACAAAGATGATCAGATCAGGAGCTTCAATCCAAGTTCTTGTGCATTTAGTCAAAAAGGAGATCTTGCAACGGTAGGTGGTTGGACCACGACAGACCAGAGTGACACCCAGAACAATGATCTGATCTGTCGGTCCATCTCTTTTTCCATCCTATCATCAGTCGCAAAGAAAGCACAAGATACTTCTGTTTGTTAGTGTTATCCTTGCCCAGCATACAAGCCAGTCTGAAAATTAATCCAATAACTGTACAAGCTAAAATGTAATGGACCCAACATTTGATGTTTGCTTGGACTACTCTTTTGAAGACATCTATCTTTTAAACTTAGTTCTTCTCATGGTAAGTAAACATTTCTTAAAGATCAACTTCACACATATTTTTAATCCATTTGCAGTGGCCTCTAGTAGGAATGAGTGCCTTGTGAGTCGTACTCTGGGGAAAAAAGCTCAGATGCTCCTGTTTGAGGATGTAGATGTCAGTCGGAGGAGAAAGTGTCAGAAAACGACAGGATTTTGAGTCTTACTTCCTGATATTTGGACATCTTGCCTCTGATTGGCTAACAGCAACATGACTCTACCATTGACTCTGCTTGCTCTGCAACGTTGACGTTTTATCTCCAAAAGTAACACAATCCTGAAGGCGTTCTTCTGTGTTTTATGGTTGATAATGCTAATGGTTAGCTTCTACTAGTCCAAGACGCTAAACCAACAACAGCCTTCCCTGTCATGAGTCAAGATGGGTGAGTCTATGAATGCTAAGTGTCAGTATGACGTAGATCTGTCAGGTTTTTCTGATCAAAGCGTTTTTCCGCGTATTTTCTGTCTGAAGCTAATGTAGAAAATAAGGTAGGAGACTATTTTCATGTTCAGCCTGCATGTTAAACTCAAAAGTGACTATTAATTTTCAAGAATAATAAGTAAACATGGTTTCTCAGTGAACCTGCTCTCTGCTAAATTAGCACGATAGCATGCTTCAGCAAGTACAAGACCTAGGGCAGAATTTGTTAATCATAATAGATAGTACTTCCCATTTTGCCACATTGGCGGGACACAAGTCAGAATGTGTTTGCATGTTCACACAAATACAAAGAAGACTAAAATTCAAAGATCTGATGATTGTTACAAATAAAGATTTGCTTATTTTGATACTGCTAGCAAAAATAATCATGCAAGCAAATAAACATAAACGAAAGCTAAAGCTATAACTGAAACAGGAAGGAAAGGTATTTCATTTTGACCTCATAGCTTACCATACTCCAGGGATGTTCAAACTTTTCACAACAATGGCCAAACATTGAATACATTTTTCATTTAAAAAAAGTTGACTCTAATTTGTACTTTTAAAAGATTTTTTTTAATTGGCTTGTTGGTGAAAATCTGAACCTAATAACGTACATCTACAGCCTACTAGGAAGACCAAATTCATCATTTTTGAAATGCAAGCGAGCAGAGGTGTGGACTTAAGTTACATGACTTGGACTCGAGTCAGACTCGAGTCATTATTTTAATAACTTCTGACTTGACTTGATAAAATCTATTGATTCGACTTGCAATTTGTTGACTTGATGATGACTTGAGCATATTTGATATTTTAGCACAAAAGTGGCATGACATGGACAAAAATCATGAATCGTTCTTCGTCCTGGGTTTGATTTTGTACTTCTAAATGCAGAAACACTATCAATTTAAGTTGCACTTCCTGCTTGTTTGAGCAAATAAATGAATCTTTAAGAAGCTTTATTTCTGGAATTTATTTATCATCTTTGTCATTAAATTGAAGCTGGACTGATGACTTGATTATGACTTGAAAATTCAAAGTTAAGAACTTGGACTTGACGTGGACTTCAACATCATTGACTTTGGACTCAACTTGGACTTGGTTGTCTTTGACTTGGACTTGACTTGAGACTTGACTGGAAAGAATTGTGACTTACTTTTGACTTGCAAAGCAGTGACTTGGTCACACCTCTGCAAGCGAGGACCATACAAAATTACTCAGAGGACTACAAATGGCTGCCGGGCCGCACTTTGGACATACCTACCTTAGACAACACAAGGACGTCTCAGAAAAATAAGGCTTCGTGTCCTAAGTGGAATTCCATTTATGTGAGTCGACTACTCAAGTTTTCCCCCTACTCCACCAGTCTAGCACATGACACATAATCATTTAACGTATCACAACAGTGACCCCAGCTGGCCAGACTAAAACTTCAAAAATCTGCAAAATATCACCATTCCAACTAAGACAAAGAACACAAGATAAAATCCCGGAAACTTTCATCTCTGGCGTGAATCTACGAAAGACTGGTCCTGACGAGTCAGCTCCTACTTGTGAGCTTTAATCAAGTCCAGCATAACGAAATGTGCTCAACGAACACAATATGTTTATCCTTTTGTATCGCCTCACAAAAGACTGCCTTTACTTCGTTTTCCTGCGGTTGAACACAAGTAATCTTCCACAGTGACGCAGTGCTTTTCACCCACAGTGAATGCTGCTCTGTGAGGTTTCAAAACCCATCCCAAAGGCAAATGCAAATCCAAGCTGAATATTCTTCCGCACACGGCTTTCTCAGGAGTTTTCATTTAGAGTGAGCTGACTCCTTGTACACCACAGCTAATGAGTGTACACAAAGCAGGAAGGCAACGCTAAAGGGAGCAAGGGTTCCAATGACCGGACAACCAACCGATGAGGAACGAGTTGCTAATTCTTGTGTGTGCAGAGGACAGGATGTGTAATTTTTCTTGTTGTTGAGGGGAAAGTTGTCTCAGAAGTAGTTATTATCTGTGGTGAAGGAGCAGAAGGGTAATATATCAGGGTCTTGGTTTGATTTTGAATACCGTGCCCATTAGGAAGGAAACACCAAGAACAACTCAAATTCATTTGAATACATGAATATCTGTTGTTTTTAATCATATATCAAATAGTGAAAGTGACGAGCTGCTGGCTAATTCTGCATACTTTTAATTATATTTCTGCTGCAAATATGAGGTTCAAATGAGAACCTATAGCTGGCATCACTGCAGCCCGTTAATGAGCTTTCTGTTTGGGTGCAGACAAAGCAGAAATAAGACCAACCACTGGAAGAAAAAGCCTGCAAACAAGATGAAAAATCACATAGTTATGCATTATGCTGGATTTAAATCCCCCAGCTGAAGGCCAGTCATACATCCACAATATCATAAAGCGATGCCCGACTTAACCCGGTAAATGCCCCAAAGCCTTATTGATCCTAAATCGACCGGTGCTGTAGTTTGGTAGATGTGTGCAATACAATGACGAAACTAACAAAGCTACCTATTAAAAAAAACAAAAACAATAATAATGTACACAAGATGCTACAGATGCCACGGACAAACTAACTAACGTGAGCCAACTAATAAACCACAAAGTAAAAATATTACTTACAAGCCCATTAGCAACAAAGCCAGGTCACCATCATTCAAGTCTAATCAAAATCTAGCTTAAAGTTTCAAAACACTATCTGTTGTTACTTTAACACTAGAACTCCCAGAATTCTAACTGTGATGAATCAAAAGGGTCAATTTTCACCATCGAATTGTCTCAGCATAACCTTTCATACACGCCAGAGCTGCAAAGTCAAGGTGCACCAGCTGGAGAATCCAGATGCACAAATCAATCTTTTGCTCACTTTATTTTTTTTTAGAAGAAAGGCATTTAGTGCTTCTACTTGTGGTTTTAAAGACATTCAAGTCATTTAGAACAGAGGAAAGAGCCGCAGCGAATTCCACCGCTGTTGTAGTTGTTTATGAGAAACTGAGCGCCGTTGTGTGTGACGTCCGCGACACTGTAGTTTTTTAGCTGTAGTCAAAAATGACGTCTGGCCACAGCGCAAACATCTTTCTTTAGAAGAAAGGCTTTTAGCACTTCTACTTGTGGTTTTAAAGACATTCAAGTCATTTAGAGCAGAGGAAAGAGCCGCAGCGAACTCCACTTCAGTCGCCATGTTTCAGCGCTTTGGGCTTCCTGACAGGGTTGCGGAAGGCGCTTTATAAATAAAGCTTTGATTAATTGATTGATTGATAGGACAAACTCTGCATTGTGGTGAGTGACGTACGCTGCTCAGCGCTGATTGGCTCGGTTAGAATTCTCAGAGGGTGGGGTTATCTGAATAGGAGAGTTCCCAGACCCTTCCTCTGTGCAGAATTAAACAGAGGAGGAGTCTGGCAGGCCAGGCTAGTCATTTTGGCCATTAAACGCAGGCTGGTGATGATTTTGTGGAGCAAAACGGGTCAAGTGCGCTCTTAATTAACTCTTCATTGTTGTGTGAACCTAAAAATATGGTAAAAAAAAAATTATTATTTTAATCCAAACCTTGAAAATAAGTCTCTATTGTTCACTGGGTGAGTAACGCGGCTCCTCTATGCCCAAGGAGGTTAGAAATCATCTTCTGCGTTGCTGTCAGAGTCTCAGCCGCTTCCTACTGAACACTTTCTACTCTTCGCCTGAAGCAGCATCATTCCTGATGCTTGTTTGACTGAGAACGTTCTTCTAAAACCCATTTTAGCAGCTATTTCACACTGAGTTTGAACGGAGAGCGAACGTACGTGAGCTGGAAAGTTGGTTGCGGCCCGTCATCCGCGGGGAAACTTTACTGTGTAAACAATTGAGCCGTCAGGTTGACGGCTTGTGGCAGACAAAGACAAAAACAACAATATTTCTAATACTTTATGGAAATTATAGTGCAAAAATAAAGGACAAACAAAAAAAGGAAACGTCAGGAAGCCAGGGCAGCTTGAGGTCCATCTACAGGGTAGCTGCGGGGTCTTAAAGTATTAAAAAAGCATTAAATTCAGGATAGCCAAATTTAAGGCCTTAAAAGTATTGAATTTCAGAAAAAGGCGTTATTTTTTACATTTTTAGATGTCTGTGAAGGTTCTCAGTCATCCAGGTCATTGGATAATGCTCTTTAATGATAGCTCTTAAGCTTGGCTTGAAGAGATAGCGGAGGCGAACATTGGAGTCGCTCCACTATATACCCACGGGGTGCCCACCATTGGTGGGCGTACATTTAAGCTCTTCATGATTGGTTGATGCTGAGATCACCCTACCAATAGCAGCTAGCTTAAGGGCTAAGACTAGACGAAATAGAACATGTAGTACTAATTTCAACACATTTCTGATGTTTTTGGAAGCGACTGCAGTCTGAACGGTCATGTCGTATTAAATCCGTCTCCTATGTCACTTAGTCAGCAGAGGTGAGCATCGTATGGGTTCAGGAGTCTGTCTGGATATCCTGTCTTAGGTTTAGGAATTAAAAATACATGTGAATGGGAGCTGAAGGCGCTGCTGGAGCAACGTGTTTCACTGTTCTCCTTGAAGGAAGGGGGGTTGTCTCCGTGAGAGGGGGGTTCTCCGTGAATGAATTAATACCGGAACATTTTCGGTGAATAATAATTCAGGGAGAGGGCGGGAACAAGTAAAGTAAAATAGTTCACAGTTTTTAAAACAGTTTCCAGGCCAAAACGGGAGAATTAACTGGTGTGAAAGTTGTCACTGATAGTTTATCCACAGGATCAGGATGACATCACAACCCCGCCACTTCGACAGAGTTGTGTCTTCTTGTCGGCGCCGCATGCGGGTCGCTTTGGTGCCGTGGAGCGTTCACACCGGAAAGAGTTTGATGTCGCATTTCAGTCACAGTATGAACGGCCACACAAAAAAAATCAGATTTACTCAAAAAAATCGGAATTGAGCATCAAGACCTGCAGTGTGAGCGTAGCCTTAGGATCACTCAGGTTCTCGTGTGAGAACTAATACAGAAAAATCCCTCTCATTTCACTGAGGTCATTCTTCCGGATTCAGCTACAGTTAAACTCTCTCTTGGTGTTAACCTTTCAGGTTTTATTCTGTAGTTGTGGCCAATTATCTCTTCATTATTAGCCACTCAGCTCCCACTGAAGGCTCAAGCACCTCCAGCTTATCAACAGAAATGTGTGTTAAAACCAAAACCAATAACACCAGAACAGTAAAACATAGGTAGGGCCTACTTACATTGGGGTAAGAACACTTGATATCACATTTATTTTGCTAAGAAAAGATCATTTTTAATAAATTGGAAGATGTTAAAAAATAGATTTTCCTCTCATCCTAAAAGCCAAGCAGAGGTGTTTCAATGAAGCTATATCATGTTTAATTTGCTTTAATTCCTTTTAACAATTTATTCTTCACTTTGAAATGCCTCTTAACCCTTAAAGCCTAATTCATGAAATAATCAGATTTTTTAATGATTGGTCAATTTAAGGCTAAAGCCAATAAAACAATTATTTAAAAAAACATTTTATTGGATAAATATACAACAGTAAAAGTAAAAGATATAAATGACTCTCATCTCCTGCAGTACTTATATTTTCCACAAGGAGGGAAAGGACCTGTACAGAGGAATGTACGAATCATGTTCAAGAGATAGAGCTAGGGGCGGTTATAGAACAAATTTTTCCGGGGGACCACAGTGGAGCCAGTTTTTTTTTTCATGGGGGCATAGGAAAAGAAAGGGAAGAATTAGGGCAATATCAAAATTGTTTTTTGTCTCCGCCATGTGACTAATTTTGTGCTCTATCTTAGAGCTGTAAGAAAGTTAGCAATAGCCTCCTACACCTAACTCCTGCATTAGCTTCTGATAGAAAATAGACAGTAAAACTCTAGGACTAGAAACTCCTGACAGATCTACGTCACACTGTCACAACATTCATGGACTCACCCACCTTGACTCACGACAGGGAAGGCTGTTGTTGGTTTAGCGTCCGTGAAACAGCAGAGAACGTTTTGGCTAGTAGAAGCTAACTGTTAGCAATTAGCAACTCCACCACATAGCGGAACTCCTTCAGGCTTGTATTATTTGTGGGAATAAAACATCAATGTTGCTAAGTAAATGGAGTCAGTGGTAGAGTTGTGTTGCTGTTAGCCAATCAGAGGAGAGGTGTCCAAATATCAGGAAATAAGACTGCAAATCCTGCTGTCTGAAGCTACCTTCTCACCTGGCTGACTTCTACGTCCTCTGACAGGCTCACTGGAGTTTTTTTCCCCTCTTATTATTCCTACTAGAGACCACTGCAAATGTATTAAAGGAGACTAAGCAGTTTTGGCTTGCTTTTACCATCCCCTAGTGTCCGTTTGTAGAATCTCCTCACTGTGCGTTCATCTTTTCGTCTCAATCTAACTGCTGAAATGTCTCGCCAGTCTTCCTAAATGTCTGCAAGTGTTAATCATCACTAAATTAAACAATTTTGTTCATCATCTAAAACATGCTGGAACCACACATGCAGCGCCAGGTGTGTAAACTCAACAGACCGGACCACCACTTTGAAGTTGCAAGTGTGATATTCTGGCCACAGGGGGCGATATTGGATAGGTGGCCTTTCTTTAACCCTAAAGGGTCATTTTAAAAATATGAGTAAATTTGATCCATAAGCATTTGGCCTAAATGTGTTAATAACATGGTTTTCAAATCTAATTTAGAATAAAACTAAACAATTTCATTCTTATTTTCAGATTACACACATCTAACAATTACCTTAGATTGCAAAAACTGGTCTTGCAGATCTTGTTTTATGGATCTAAATGTCTAAATCAGATGTGGTAACTTGGCTCTTTTCTCTAAAAACTGCATGAAAAGTTTAGATAAGACGCTTCAGGTTTAAAGAAATTAAATAAAAACAATGGCGCTGGAAAATTACCAACTTGACCAACATGTGATGTTTACTATTCTGATATACCAAAATAAGATGAGCACCATGTTATGAGAAGCCACATATGGACACTTTTGTGGTGTTTCACATCTCAGAGTTGCTTTGAGGGCGCAGATGTCCAGTAGCTGTAACGACCCCTCTCATCAGAAAGGACCCCGTCACGGCAAACGCAGCAGCCCGCGCTCCCTAAGTGAGCCACCCGAGACTCGGAGGGGTGACGCTCTTTGAGCGCCTCTCCTTTTTCACAAAGCGATTTCGAACAGTTTGCAGCGTCTGTCTGACAGTCCAGACACAACTCATCTCCCACTGCAGCAGGGCTTTTAGGTTTCATTTCAATTTTCTCCCCCCCACTTTTTTTTTTGCTTGTGTGCAGAGAATTCTGCCAGGCTCAGCGGGGAGTGTGAACCACTGTTCAGGTATTCTGTGGAAAGAAAAAGAAAGAAAAGGCCATTGCTCTTGGCGGATGGCAGAGACTTTTGGAACCGCTGCAACTTTGCCCTCATTAGCTACTCAACTTCCAGACCTCGCCGGCTCCGCGCTGAACGGACATTCATCACGCTCCAGTCTGAGTGCAGGTGACAAATGTTAAGTGTTATTCAGGCTAAATTCCACTCTTCTGTGGAGGTTTGTCAGGGATCTGGGCGAAACAAAATTTGTTACTTTGCAATCAGTTTAGAGTGCTTCAAATGCTGATTAACCTTTCTGTGCCGGGGTAAAGTAATCACATTTACAAGTATTTAACTACTAACAGGTTTCTTGATTCCTGAAGGAGTCTCTAGAAAGGGCTGACCTTGGGTCCAACAGAGGCGTGCCCAATAAACACCTTTAACGTTAGCCTTGATTGCATCAAATCCCTTCAGAAAACAACACAGATTAAAGCTGCGCCTTGCGTAAAGATGCTGGCCCGCCTGGGTATAAGCAAAACTCCTACCCAGATGTTCTCATACTCGACAAGGCATTAGTGTGAAATGAAGGAAAATCTTCACCTTTTGCTTGTACTTAACGCACGACTGTGCAGCTCATCAGCAGCGCAGCATCTGCTGAGGATTCTCTATAAATTTGTCACCGCAGATGTGAGAGCTCAACCAATGTTGTCTGAATAGAAATCTGCAGGAGTGTGGAGTCACTGAAGTGAGGATATTGAACGGTCCAAAAATAAAAATAAGGGAACATCATGTGTCGGTTGGGTACACCTTTGGAAATGTGTGAAGGAAACATAAAGGATGTTTGGATGAATAGGACTCAAATGGTTTAAACGACAGCATTGTCACAGACGAAAACATCTTTTAATGATTGATGAGGTTTTGTTGTTTACAAATAAGCAGTGGTGTGTCCAGACCTTTTAAAATGGGGTGGCCCAAGCGGGGCCGTTGTTCACGCATGGGTGGCACCAATGTTGTGCTTTTTATTTTTAAAAGGAGGAGTTGTTACCCCTAACAAAATAGTTCATTTTTGCATGCTAGTGAATTTCTTCTTTTTCCTGCTGTTTTGTGATGTTAGCAAGCCACTTCTTGGTAGCCTGACAAGCCATCCAATATATGTGAATATGTGGTCTAGCCACGGCTCATTGGTGGCTCTTAGTCGTGGGGCGGGATCTATGGTTGTCTTTCAAAATATCTCTGCATGCTATTGGATAACAATGTGTCATATTCACCGATGTGGATGTCAGTCAATGAGACAGTCTACCAAACTCCATTATAGAAGACGCAAATACATCCTTTTCATAAATACACTTTAGTACCTCTTTCTGCTTTTGACCCAAAGAAAAGCCCAAGTCTAAATGGGCTGTTGCAAATGAGCTGTCGCCATTTTTGTTTTTTCAGTAACATCCCTCCCACCAACAGAGGGCTGTGATTGGACTGCTATGGAGTGATTGCCATCCTGGTTTCGCTCAGTTGCACGAACATCCCGTCCACCTGACTGAGCACTTTGACTGGCCCACCAAACCAATAGAGCGCTGTGATTGGACCGCTACAGATGTCAGCGAACTCCACCATACATTGCTGAAGAAGACACAAACCAAACAGAGTTCTGTGATTGACCAGCCACCAGATTGGCTGAGGCTGCGGAGAGATTCCAATGGAGCGTGGGTAGACCATCTTTTAGCTTCAGCGAACTGATGATCTAGATTCCTAGGCTAACTTCTTGGTGCGTTACCACCACCAACTAGAGTGTAGTGTCGATCAGGACTATAAATACTATTTATGTCAATATGGAAATAATAATAATAATAATAATAATAATAATAATAATAATAATAATAATAATACACAAATGTTCTGTATGCTTGGGGCTAGAAACCAATGTTAAATGTTAATGCTGCCACCTACTGTTTGGGGGTGTATAACCACAAGCCTGTGGACAATGTGAAGTCAATTTAAATGGAACCCAGTGGGATGGAAACTGGAGTGGCCACTCATGCCACTCCCAGGTCATGCCATGGCCACGGCCAAGCTGTTTTCACAACACAACACTGGCAATTTGCTGTTGCGCTAACTTAATTCCATAAAAAAATCTAATGTAAGTAAATATGGCACAATGCCTTGGAGATAGTGGTCATTGGTGCTGTGGGTGTAACAAACAGGTTCTGAGAATTGATGTTGCTCATTTAGTTACCTTTTTCAACTTCATTTTAGAAGACGTTTTGGTTGACCACCACCTCTATTTTCTTTTCACTTCCATTGTATTTTTTTTATAGTGTTGCAGCTTTGGTAACCTGTTTGATTTTGACTTTTCAAATTTTGAGGTGTAGATCAAAATCCCCAAATTTAACAAATTTATGGCTCACAAAAATGTGATTTTAGAATCAAAACAATAGAATAATTATTGTTTTGAGACATTTTTTTGTTTGTACTACTGAAAAATAGTTCTTATGTAGGTAAAATGTAAGTAAATGTGTTAGTCTGGCTGAAAGCAGACTGGTCCTAATCGAGCTGAAGCACCCAAATAATGCGGTCGCAATGCGAATACATTCTGCACGTCAACAGGTTGGCCGAACTTAACCAGTAGAATGCCCACGTTCTGGAAGTGACGAGACGGCGAAAGTGGTCTTCTGACAAGACTATCGTCACAAAGCAACATTGGACAACACGTACCAAATAAACTGCTGCAACGTTGTTGTGCATTCCTTCAGTCATTGTGCAAATCCTGCCTCACAACTGCTAGCCTCTGTTTACTGCTTGTGTTGCTATAAGCTAACCGGAAGAATACCGACATGAAAAGGGGCACGTTGCCACCTACTGCACCGGAGTGGAACAAAGTTTGTTTGAGAGGTCGGTTTTCTAATGTGCATGTAAACTAGGATTAAAAACTCCCAACTTAGTACAATAAGATTGATCTGGATCTACTTAGATGTGTTTGCTTTGCAGTGTTGATGTTTATCTCTACAGATAACCTCGGTTTCAAACAACTCGGGAATAGGGCTGCACGACATTAGGAAAACCTGCGATATTCGATAACAGTGCTTAATATTGCGATATCGATATTACTCGCGATAAATGAACAAATACTAAAGTATGCAGTGTTGATGTCGTCTGGCGTGTGACGTCTGCTCTGGGTTCAAAGCAACCAAAAACTAATGCATGAATTCCATTACAACATAACATTTTTATTGCTAAAATATGCAGCTGCACCTGCTACTGTATTAGCAGCAAAACAACAAACTGCATGCATGCAGTTTCTCAGTGACTTTAAAACATCACCTCCACCATAAAACTTTTTCTGATGCTCCAAATACAGAAAAACATCCCTTACCAGGGTTTTTTGAATAAATAAATAAAAATTGAAAGTAAGTTTAAATGTTAAATAAAAGTTAACGTCACTTAAATGCAACAGCAAATTCTCTCATTGCTACTGAGCATTTTCTCCACTTATGTGGTTATGATATAAGGCTGTTGCTGTAATTGGGAAGTGATCTGTGCTGGGCCAAACTAGGAGAATATTAAGATTTTCTGAGGGAAAGAGAAAAACAATTGTCTACCTTTCAGAAGAGGAACTGGCAAAAAAAAACTACATGGAAAATATGTGAAAACGTTTGTTTTTAACCCCATATTGAACAAGTTTACCTAGATCTTAAAAAGCAGCTCAGATGATGAAACTGCAACTATGATTCTGATAACAAGCTAACAAATTGAACTAGCTCCTCTAAGATAACCGGCTAGCAGAGCTTCTGACTGACAGTTTATGTGCAGCAGCAAATCAACTATCCTGATTAACACGGTTATAAAAGCTCATAAATGAAAAATCACTTTGATGTGTGGGGGAACTTTTCCAGGCCCTCTTTAGCAGGGTGGGACTGGGAGGAGAGTGCTGTAGCCTTTTAGCTGGAAGCTAACCGGAGCCTGGGGCTAACATCACCACTCGGTGGAACACTAGCGACATGAAGGTGGGTTGGTTCACCGGCACGTGTCTGAGTCAGCCCGGTAAAAATGATTAACGACACCGAGCGGACTCACGTTCACGTTTGAAAGCAACGCTGATTCCAGAAACCTCAGCACAAAGTGTGTTTGTTGCTCTGAGCCAGCACGACGAACAAGGGAACGGCACTGCTAACTCAGTTCGGGTGTTGTGTTCCACCCATCCTAAGGGTCTACGTAGGGGGCGGGCAGATTACGTGAACGGACCCATCTGATGGACCGCACATCAGAAGGGCTACATTTGATTGGTCAAATAATACTTCCGCATAAAAAACAGAGCTGGTTTACAAAAAGTTGATGTATGACATGGATGGAAATGTTTGAACCAAACATTTATCACCGTTTTTGACGTGCTTTGCGATGGGCCTATCGCACGTCCTGTTATCCCGATGACGATAATTTTTCGATATATTGTGCAGCCCTACTCGAAAACTTCAAAGTGGTTTATTTTCCACCGAGAGAGTCTTGGCCGTGATATGGCTGTGCTCTTCACTGGACTCGCAAGAGCACAAAATCCCTCGAGACTTCAAAGGTCATGGTTTGTTTATGTAATCTGTCAATAAACCAAAAAGAAGGAAATAACGTTTGATATCCCTGTCTGATGTCATATTTGATCTTGTTCCTCTCCACTGCCAGGATTAAGGCCATGAAAAACACTCTGCTTCACTTCTGGAATGACGCTGGGAGTACGTATATAACCAGTTGGGTCATACGTAAGCTACGTATATATGAAATTGCATCACTGCAGTACTTAGATCACACAGTCATCATCAGTCTCATGCCTAACAAAAATTAACTCTATTATCGCGAACAGGTTAGCCACACAGTCACCTGGTGCCAAGACAACAACCTAGAGCTCAACCCATTAAAAACACAGGAACTCATAATTGACTTTTCGCGTTCTCCCACACATAAGTTACCCATCTCAATTTATGCCCAACTCATTGCAGTCACTGAGTCACACAAACTTTTAGGTACAATCATCAAATACCCTTAAATGGAAACAGCACGCAATTTACAAAAAAAAAATTAAAAAATAAACGTCTATTTTTCTTTAGAAAACTAAAAAAATTTAGAGCCAGGCTTCTGCTTCTGTTTTACATTGCCATTATTCAAAGTATGCTCTCCTCATCCATAATTGTCTGGTATGGTCATTTGGACTCACAATCATGGCAAAAACTACAACGTATAATAGATAAATCATCCAAAATTACCGTATTTTCCAGAGTATAAGTCGCTCCAGAGTGTAAGTCGCACCAGCCATAAAATGTAATATGAAGAAGAAAAAAACATATCTAAGTCGCATTTTGGGGGGAAATTTTATTATTTTTCTTACAAAATCTGAGACCCAGCATTTCACATTGCAAGACAAGTACAGGTAACAACAACAGAATAAACAACCAGGGCGCAGCAGCGCGCCATGGTCTCCAGCAGAGGATGGCAGTGTTTCAAACCCTCCCAGCGGGACAGGGGAGCTCATTCCTGGGTCAGAGCCGCCCGGCCCGCAGCAGCACGCCACGGTCTCCAGCAGGTGATGGCGGGGCAGAGGAGCTTATTCCTGGTGCGGTGCCGGTCCGCAGCAGCGCGGTACACATAATTTGGTATATAAGTCGCTCTGGAGTATAAATCGCAGGACCAGCCAGATTATTAAATAAAGTGTGACTTATAGTCTGGAAAATACGGTACATGTCATACCCTCCCTTCCTTTGACTCGTTAAATCAAAGACGCGTTACACAACGGGCTGTAAAAAGCCCCTCTGATCCTTCCCACCTGTTCAAAAGGGAAGTTTAATGGATTAAACCTGTATTGTTACAGGTCCCTACCAACCAAAGTTAGATTCAGGAACAGTTTCTTCCCAACAGCTGTACGGTTGCTAAATCAAGTCTCCATCTTAATATGTCTATGTGTAACCGCCATTGGATGTTGATTGTTGTGTGAGACATAGCGATGTGAGCATGCCATGCTGTACTGATTACAAATTCCACCAACTTGTTGTGTGGTCATTAATAAAAGGAATCTGAATCTGAGTACTTTTATTTTGAAAATTGCTGTGGATTTTACACAGAAACTGTATGTGATTATCTGTCTAACCCAATCCTATCTTTAGCGGCGCAACATGCCACTTCTGGTGTGTCACAGCTGGTTTGAAACACTCCATAGAATATAATGGATTCTATTGGAAGCAGCAACATTCCGCGCTGCTTTCAGTGTGAAACCGAAGTCACACAAGCCTGAAGGAGTTCTGCTGTGTGGTGGAGATGCTAATGCTAATGGTTAGCTTCTACTAGACGTAGACTTGATGTTCTCTGCCATTTCCTGGACACTGCACCAACAACGGCTTTGCCCGTCACGAGTAATGAACGTTAACGGACACTGTGAAGTAGATCTGTCAGGTGTTTTCCATCTATCTTCTATCTAGAAGCTTATTTTATAGTCTGTACAGCTAAAGGAGAAATCTCAAAATGGTTGAACAACTAGCCATGTCATCATAAATATCCCCCCTTCAATAAATTTCTCAGGAGCCACTGCTGGTGTGCTGGAAAAATGCACCCCTGCTGAAAAAAGGCCGGTCAGTGAGGATCTCAATGGGCTGTTGCTGTTGGCAACAAGAAAACACACCAATTCTCAACCTGAATCAGTCTGGATCGGTACTAACAAAGCATCCGTGTAAGTTAAAATGCAAAAACATTTGCGCTTATTTTCTTGTTGCATTTGAGTTACAATGTCTAATTTATAACTTTCTTTTCCTTTTAACCTCATTATATGTGCAATTTTGTTGTCCTAAGAATGCAATTTTTTGGTCTCGACTCAGCCCCTACGAAGATTCCATTTGTCTCGAACTCCTCCCAAAGTCCTCTCATATTTCTAAACAATAGGCCTCTGTGTTCGAAGGACTCGGCCTACGTCGACTGGGTCTTATGAAAAACGCAGCTAATGGGGATAATTAGTGTGGTGATCAAAGATGATGTGTTGAACTTTACAGTCACCACACACACTCTGGCGCATTTGAATAAAACAAAAATCTTTTCTTTTACATGATGGCGATCCAGCTGGAGGGGATTCTTCTATAACTGGCTCGGGGAAAGGTGTTGACCTTTGCGTTTGAAAACAGCCGAGCTTTAAAGCTGAATGAACAGCAGGTGGCAAGAGGAGCCTGACAGCAAGCTGCTGAAAAGCTTCCAGACCCAGATCAGAGTTAATGCACCTCGCCATACTTAGAAATGATTAAAGTGACCTCCCCCTGCAGCGAGGCTTCATAAATATTCTGCCTGAGAATGATCAGTCTATTATAAGACACAAGAGGGGAGTGGAGGATGTCTAAACTCCATGCTTTTGTTAAAACTTTGCTCTTTTTCGAACACTCTGTTGAAGCTAACTAGTCCTTCTAAGATGTTTTAAATTTAAAAAACTTGTGTTTTAAAATGATACAAGTGAAGTTGACAGAATCACCACCAGATTTACCTCCTGATCTGACTGGAACTTCCTCCTTTTGGACTTCTGCTCATTTATTTAACATGATTACTCTTGTTGATGATTAATGGGGACTTCAAACCAACCTGAAGGGTTAGTTTCACTTTATCAGTTTGTAAAGCCTGAAATCCACTTTCCAGGGAATGAAAGCTGCTGATTGTGGAAAACGCCACAAGAGGGTGCTCCTCCATAACATATCGCCTCTGCTGCACACACACACACACACACACACACACACACACACACACACACACACACACACACACACACACACACACACACACACACACACTCTTCCTTGGCTAATTATCAGTTTAATCAATTCCTAACAATCTCTGCTGTATTGAGACTTACTGCTGGAAAACAAATATTATAAGGCAACTAAATTAAGATTCATTGGCTTTATTTTGTCTGTAGAATTTGGACTTCTTTTTTGTTTTAATTTTAATGATCGTGCTTGTATATATATATATATATATATATATATATATATATATATATATATATATATATATATATATATATATATATATATATATATATCTCAGAATGGTGTGAAATGCAGTTACCATACATAGTAATTTGCCAAATATATTTCTTTTTATATTTTTTATGTTATTACCTCATTTTTAATAATAATTCTTATTGTCTCAAAATGTAAGTTTAATGGATTAAAATAGCATTTCAAAACAAATAAATAATGCAACTTAAACAAGACGCTAAAGGTGTTGAACACTCGCAGGAGAAAGTAGCAAAACACGACAGGATTCGAAGTCTTATTTCCTGATATTTGGACATCTCACCTCTGATTGGCTAAGAGCAAAGTTACTTCACCACTGGCTCTATTTACTTTGCAACGTCAATGTTTTATCTCCACAAATAGCACAAGCCCGGAGGAGTTCTGCCATGAGGTGGGGCTGCTAATGCTAACGGTTAGCTTCTGCTAGTAGAGATGTTCTCTGCTGTTTCCTGGACGCCAAAAGAACAGCTTTCCCGTCACGAGCCAAGACGAGTGAGTCCATAAATGTTAAGTGACAGTATCTGTCGGGCTTTTCAAATTCTAAAGTTTACTGTCTATTTTCCATCAGAAAGACTCCATGTAGGAGATAGGTAGCCTGGATGTTAGACCGCCATGCTTTGCATGATGGTCTAGCAATGCTCCACTGGAACCTCCGCAGCCCCAGCCAGTATTGTGGTTGGCCAATCACAGAGCATTTATTTAGAAAACACCATGTATTTTTGTTTTTCTCCCTGCTTCTTCCTCGATGTACGGTGGACTGCCTCGTTGAATGTCACCCACACTGGTCCAATCACAGCGCTCTAATGGTGGGCAGGATGTTACTGAAAAAAACTAAAATGGCGACTGCTTGTTTGAAACAGCTTCGGAATCAACTTTGGGCTATTTAGACTTTGGCTTTTCTTTAAGTCAAGAGCAGATAAAGGTACTTATATTTATTTAGAAAAAGGATGTATTTGCATCTTCAATGATGGAGTATGGTGGCCTGCTCTGTTAACCGACATCCGTAGCAGTAAGTATGTCACGTTGTTTGCTATCCAAAAGTATGCCGAGAAATTTTGAAAGAACACTCTAGATCCCGCCCTACGACTGAGTCCTCAATTGACCGTGGCCAGACTATATAAACATTTATAGGATTGCTTGTTAAGCTAGGAGATAGGTGTAGAAAACATTTTTCATGTTCAGCCTGGATGAAAAACAAGAGTGACTGATTATAATCAGAAATAAGAATATAAAAATGTTTCTTTCAGTGTTCCACACCTTTAACTCATTCACTGCCATTGACGACTAAAGTCGTCATTTTAGATCCAACCGTTCACTGCCAATGACGACTGAAGTCGTCATTTGCATTTTTTTTTACTGTTTAGGCATCGGAATGAGCCGCCGCGCCGAGAGAACAAACATCTCAGCTCTGAAGCCGATCTTCATCCGCATACGTCACATGGTAAATGGTCTGTATTTGATATAGCGCCTTCTAGAGTCCTGGAACCCCCCAAGGCGCTTTACAACACAATCAGTCATTCACCCATTCACACACACATTCACACACTGGTGGGGATGAGCTACAATGTAGCCACAGCTGCCCTGAGGCGCGCTGACAGAGGCGAGGCTGCCGAGCACTGGCGCCACCGGTCCCTCCGACCACCACCAGCAGGCATTGTGGGGTTAAGTGTCTTGCCCAAGGACACGACGACAGCAACAGACTGAGCGGGGCTCGAAACTGCAACCTTCTGATTACGGTGCGAGCTCTTAACTCCTGTGCCACCATCGCCCACATGATCAGGAAGCAGAAAATCCATGTGTTAGGAGATCATTTTGGGCCGTTCCTGTAAAAAAAAAAAAAAAGGTGAGGCGCAAACCGGAAAAGCGTCTGCCGATCACAATTCGACAACAGATTATGAAAGAACGGATAATGCTCGAAACACGCGGATTCTTCCTGATGTAAGAGGTGAGTCTCCGCTTTGTTTTGGTGTCGACATCATCCTAGCGCGCAACGTTCTGTGACAAAAACGGCGAGAAACGCTGGCAGTGAATGAGTTAATAAAAAAAGTTTATAGACATGCACTGTAAAATTTCCACCTTAAAAGCTATTTCTTCAAACTGAGGCTGTTCAAATAGGGTTTATGGAACGATTAAACATTATTAACAAGGACGTCTATCCAACTGGAGATTTGTAATAATCCTGTCAGAATGACCATGAGATGTACAATTTAGGGTGCTGCAAAAGTTATAAATAGCTTAAGCATAAACTGCTATGAATTTTTTTTTTCTAGATTTGAGGTTTTTTGAGACATATTGGAAATGGCTGTTAGCTTGCCTTTGTTCATTAGAGCTAATCCTTTACTATAAACAAAATTTGTTCTTCAAAAAACTGTCAACACGGTGGCTAATCAAAAAATTTTTAAAGGGGGTGGGGTGAAAAGATGGACAAAAGGAAATAATGGACCTCCCAACGAAGTATAAAAAAAGTTCCCTATATGTAATTAGTCATTAAAATGTGCATACAAACTCATTTCCATTTTGGCTTCTGAATTTTTTTAGGTATAAATGAGATAAATAAATGTAAATGAATATGTGAAATCCATGGCACAAAACAAGCGGAATTAGAAAATTGCGTTTTTAGCCCCATTGGCTTACATTCATTTTTTCGTTGTTCCGGAAGTAGACTTAAGCTCCCTATGAATTAGGCGTAACCTTTTTTTTTTTTTGCAGAAATTCCATTTACATTTCTGCGCTTCACATTTAAAAGCTATTTCTCCAAACTGAGGCTGCTCAGTCCAAGTAAAACTGCATTTATTTAAACGTTTTCCTCATAAGACACCTAAAAACGACCACAACCCGTTCAAAAAAACTACTGTTTGGTTTATAATAGACTAATGTAAGCAAACTACAAATCATTTGCTTGTATAGTTTGACAGCTTGAGACAACTTTCTGTCTGCTGTGATGGTTTATTTTCACAGGGGAGAGGTGAAAAGTGGCGCTTTAAGAGGGAGGAAAAACTGGGTCAGTGGCAATAAGACTTTCAGGACCCTGGTGTTGACCAGCAGCGGTATAATTGATCAGACTGGGTGTGAATGGCCGCTTTTTAGCAGCCAATAGCTGCGCACCGGATGCGACATATCCGCTGCAACAACAAGCACTCTGTTCCCCCTCCTGATGGACGCCATCTCCCGTCCTCCCCTCCGGAGAGAGAGAGAGAGAGAGAGAGAGAGAGAAAACAACTCGTGTGAAAAAAGTCCTCTCGGATAAAACTCACTGAAAGAAAACGACTTCTTCATCGAAGTTTTGCTCCGACGTTTCTTCCTAGCAGTTTAACTTTGCGTCGGATGGAGACTTTCGCGTGCTTTCAGTGCCTCGTGCTCTGGATGTAAATAAAAAAAATTGTCTCAGCGCATATTCTGTTTAAAAAAAATGAAATCCGGTCGGAAAGTTACTCAACGGACTCTACGGACGGACAGCAGTCGGAGGAAGGGATAAACGTGGAAATTGGATTTATTTTGGCAGTGAAAAGAGAGCGAAAGTGCCGAAAGCAACGGTGAGTGCAAGATTGTATTATGATCTGCCGAGTCCTGCCTATGGTTTGACTCACAAAAAAACAAAACACTCATGAGTTGGTCTGAGAAGTTTTTAAATGCAAATTAATTATCATCACTTTTCAGTTGTCTGCCACTCGAGTAGTTTCAACTTTGTTTTTAGCAGAAAAAGTTGTTCAAAAATTTCACTTAAAAATCTCATCTTTGCTGAATAAATCTCATGCTATTACAAATAATTAGCATAAATTTAGTTACATTTTTCATAGTTGTGAAGTTTTATGACGTTTCTCCCTCCCTACACCACTGATGCTGTTTCCTTCACACATCAACAAGCTTCCCACCCACTATGGTCAGCATGGCCAGCTCTCAAACCTCTCTCACAGGGGGGCCAAAACCCTCCAACAGTCTTTATCCTTCATCCAAAACACCCAAAAATATTCCAGTAATTCTACAAAAACCCATATAAAACCCCTCAGAGATAATTCCAACTTTAATTTAGAGCAATTGGGCTCAATGTACACACTTTAATGCCTCAAATCAGTTCTCTTCAATATTTTAACAACATCAATTGTCCTATAACTCTCCAATCCTTGTAGCCAAAGCAAGTCAAACTTCTTGACAAAATGTGTTGTTATTAAAGTGAACTATCTTCAATTGGCTCTTGGTGTTGATAAAACTCCATTTTTGATAATGGAATTCAAAGATGAAGATTTACATTCTCCATTTAGGCCTTAAGCCATGGGTGATCAAAAATTTCAAGACAAAGGCCAAAATTTCACCTTAAAAGAATACTAGGCATACATTTATGTCTATTTTCATGGCATATTAGTTAAATTTTAATAATAATTGTCTATTTACATCAACAGCCATCTTGGGGCCACACACAATTTGGGGGGCCACAAATGGTCCCCAGGCTACACTTTGGATATGTCAGCCTTTATTTTCCAGGTTGGTAAAGTTGGAATATGCATTTGTAAAACCCAATTCAGTGTTCTTTAAGAGAATTAAAATGTATTCATAATTTATGTATGGGTGCATAAAAGTTCATGAAGCTGCAAATGAAATTGTTTTAATACTAAATTCAAGTTTTTGAAGTTTGCTTATTACACATTGGGCATCAGCAATCGATCCTTGGTGGCAGTGAAACACTGATCTAAAGAATACAAGTAATTAAAAGATGGACAAATAAGTAGTCTACAGTTTTGGCCTTCTTAAACTAAAGGTTCATATTTCAATGGGCCTTATGTTAGATTTTTCACGTTGGCGACATGTTGGCTAAACCAAACTGAACAATGCTTGTAGGCCAAATTAGATGATTTTGGGTGCTTGAAAACCTTGAAATAGCTTCTGGTTTAATGAACGGGTTAGAATTTTGGGGGCTTTCTTAAAATAGTTTGATTCCATTGCTCCATCTTTCAGATTCACGCCAGCCTGTGTTTGATGGTCGAGTCCTCTCATTAATCCATATCAGTCGTCTGTCTTTAACACTCAATAAACCAAAGAGGAACGTGAACTTTGACCCGCAGTGTTGGCAGTCTTTTAAAAAGGGAACAGTTGACCCTGTTTAGATGCTAATGAATGCATTCTAGTTAAGAGATACATTGATTATTACATGTTATTAGTATTATGTAATAGAAAACCAATAAATTGGCCAACCAATTAGCTGCCATAGTATTTTTATACTATTTTATTTATGTGAGATGATACTGAAGAAAGAAAAATAACGGTGATAGAAATTGGTCGATAGTGACCCCGATTTCTATAGGCAAGCGTAGAATAACTCAGATTTGGTTGGTCTTAAATTTTAAGTTTGACAAGTGACTGGTTGATTTAGAGTTTTCAAATCTCTTATTTTATGTTAACACAAATCAACTAAATTACTAAAATGTACTTTCAATAGCACATCTTCAGGGTGGAAACACGAGTCAAGAGGGCTCATCTGTTAGTAATATCTGTGAGATGCTCAGGAAATAAAGTCAAAGTTTAAAGGGAAACGGATTTCTACACTGTTGTAGAAAATACTTTTTTATGTTGAAATGGCACAACTGGAAATTTTTGAATATGGTGCAAAGTTCTTATGTCTGTAATTCAGCTTAGACTGAGAGACCATCTAAAGGCTCAGGAACCCTTTGCAGGTGTTAGGATTCGTTAGCTGATTAGAGTATGACACTTTGAGTCTAGAATATTGAACCTTTCACAATATTCTGACTGTCTGAGATTTTGAATTTGGGGTTTTCATAAGCTGTAAGCCATAATCATCACAATTATAACAAATAAAGGCTTAAATATCTGGCTTTGCATGGAGTGAGTCTACCTCATATATTAGGTTAACCTTTTAAGTTGAATTACTGACATAAATTAACTTTTGCACCGTATTGTAATTTTTAGGGTTTCACCCATAATAATTAGAGAAGCACCGATTTGGGGTTTGAGGCCTGATCATGGTTTTGGTTGTTTTTTTTTTTTGTTTTGTTTTTTTTTTTTGTTTTTTTTTACAGTGCTGTCCTGCCAAAATCAAATTTGGTCATTGTTATTCATGTTAATGAAGTATAATTATCTGAAAAGGGTTGGTAATAAAATGTATTTTACCAGAAGTATCTTACTCTAGATGTAAAATAGTCCACTTTAAGATGACTTATAGGGAGCCTAAGTCTCCTCTCTTTCCGGTCGCCTCACGGGTCCCCGGAAGAACGAAAAAATGATTGCAAGTAGGGATGTCCCGATACAACTTTTTCACTTCCGATACCATACCGATATTGCAGCCTTCAGTATTGACCGATGCCTATATCAATCCGATACGATATCAGCACATATCATACATAATTTTACCTATTTCATATTGTGGAATCTATGAAGTGCCAATAACGGTAGGAATGAAAAAAATGACAATTTTTTTTCTTAATTGTTGGTTGCAAAAATGTGAACCTTAACGGACTGCTTATATCGAAGATTTTAGATGCCGTTCGCTATAATCCCGATACAGTTTTTGGGCCGATATCGAATTACTTCCGATATCGATATCGGAACGAGACATCCCTAATTGCAAGTCAATGGGACTAAAAGAGTTATTTTCTAGTCTGCTTTGCTTTAGGCCCTGAGTCACACATGTGTTGTACTTCAATTTAAATTAAAAGTAATCATGTGTGCTTCGACCACGCCAGTCATGTACTTTGAGATTCATCAGCTTGTAAAAGTTTGTAATTAGCATGACTACAAATCAGACGTCATTACGTCGCATGTATGACATCACCACATAACGATGCACGTAGAATAAACAATGTTGACTATTAACTTTATAGTCGAATATCTTTTTTGTCGACGTCATCGTGACGAATCGAATAATTTTGGCAGCACTAACTGATAGTGTGAATTAGCACCTGATCGATGGTGAGTCTACAAACAAGAAATTGTTTGAATTCTCTTGATTTAGTGCTGCTTAGCAATGGTGCGTTCAGGAAAAAACAAAGGGAACTTTATTTTCTCTTTGTTTTGGATCAGCCAATCACTGACTGAGTAGATCATATTGAATATTGGCCAATTGTAATTATAGATTCTTTGGACCCTTTGAAGTTATATTGTTGAGGAAAGAATACTCTTTTCTTTCATTTGGGTTTAATTTTTATTTTTATTTATTTTATTTTTTTTACAAAATACTCGTCTAGACAAGCCCTGGTTCTGATTTAGGAACCAATACCAACTCCTGTCTAGCTCTAACATGCAAATATTAATTTTGGTCAATCCCGATTTATCTCAGAATAAATACCTTTAAATGTTTTCTATGTAAATATCTGATTAATCTAAAAATTCTTAGTTTAAAGTTGACAAACCTTTCACTCCCACATTTGCTAGTATGATTTCATTGTTAGAGAAAAGTTCTATATTTTGGTGCCATTTGGAAAAATTACAGATCTCAATTGGCAGATCAGACATTTAAAAAAAAATCGGAAATTGAAATTGGCGTAGAAAATCAATTAGTGCATGTTCTGTGGCTCATTTTGAGTTTAAAACAGGTAAAAGGCCATACTGGAGATTAAGAAAGTTTCCTTTTCAACCACTGACAACAGCAGAAAACTAAGTAACCAAGGGTGTCCAAAGAGAGGACCCAGAGAGGAGATTGCTCAACTTTAGTGATGCTTATTCAAGACTAATGCTGTTGTTTTTCTGCACACCTATGTGATATCACTTCTTCAACATAAAGCCTGGCTGTAGAGCTCACTACAGCCCTGGTTCTGTCGGTACACAAAGACCCTCTGTAGCTCTGAAGACTCCAGCTCCCATCAGCGTCTAAAGCCAAAAGGCTGCACCTAACGGCTCAGGTCCCTCCGGCAACTGTTTCAGTCAAATGGCTCCATCTCTTTGCTCAACACTGAATTGTTTGTTGGGCTCATTTGCGTAGCGGTGCTTGTACAGATGTCTGTTATGATTTGCGTGACATCATTTGCATAACGTGTCCAGCACTGCTATAAACTGCCTTGTCTTTCCCGACAGGACTTCAGATGTGTCCCCTGCCAGCCACAGAAGCCCTTCAGTCCCGAGATGGATTCCAACAGTCAGAGCGACGAAGGAGGAGAGCATCACGGGGGGTCGCCATCATTGACTGGGTCGACAAGTGCGCTGCATGACGATGGTAGTTCACATCCAGCCCCTTTGCAGATCACCAATGGGTTGGTCGATGCCCTGAACAGCAGGCAGAGATCACATACTCCACCACCGCTGCTTTCCCTGGTTGAGATCAAGACAACCAGCAGCAGTAATGAGTACACAGAAGGGCCTGTGCCTGCAAGGCCTCAGCAACAGAAGACTGAATTGGTAAGGACCAGAGGGCAGCAGGATACTCTTGAGAGGCTTGAAAACCTCCACAATCTGCAATCTCTGGCCCAGCTTGGAAACACCAGCAGCTCCGTCTCCCCTGATGTGGAGGTTTCCCAGAGTAACATCAGGATCAGTGTGGGTAGCACTTCTTCTGGCTCAAGGCTTTTCAGCAGCTCTGCAAGTGGGGACCGGATAATCAGAACCCAGCCGAAGCGCTTGGAGAATAAATCAGAAGAGCTGAAACCCCTGAATGCAGAGTCCAGTGCGGCGCTGGTCACGCCAAGAACGACTGCCACTGCAGATAAAGGGAAACACTGGGACAGGTGCGAGGACTGTGGTCGGTGTAGGTGCTCCAAGTGCACGCGCCCGCGGGAGCTTCCATCATGTTGGGTCTGTGGCGGGCGGTGCGTGTGTTCAGCGAACAACATAGTGGAGAACTGGACCTGCGTCTGCTGTGTCAAGGGGATTTTTTACCACTGCTCCAACGACGACGAGGACACGTGTGCAGACAAGCCCTTCACGTGCTCGCAGCCGCACTGCTGCGCCCGCTGGACAACCGTGACGTTCCTCTCCTTGTTCCTCCCCTGCTTGATATGCTACCTCCCAGCTAAAGGATGCGTGGCCTTGTGCCAGTGCTGCTACGACCGAGCCACTCGACCTGGCTGTCGATGCAAAAACTCAACCTCACTCCACTGTCAGAAAGATGGCAAGCCAATTTAGACGATGCCGAAATGTAAAACCCCGGACGGACACTTTACACCGCTAAATTACTGCTAAATGTACAGATCTGTAACTAGGACCGTCTAGTGATGCTGTTCTTCAGGTCGTGAGGCCTCGAGTCGTCGACTTCAGAGTAGCTTGACGCAGATGTCACTTGCAGTGGCGCTGGAGTTGCATTCACTCTAGCATTAGAAATGTCACTTGACAGGTAAACCAAATGAAGCCCTCCACTGGCTAAAGGTATGACAACACAATCAACTTCTGTTGAAGAACCGTCGTCACTAAAGTGCCCTGATACTTTCTGTCTAATCCAGTCCGAACTTGTTTTTAACACTTGCTAGGATTTCTAGTCTGAAAGAAGACTTGTTACTAACTGTAAGTAACATCGTAAACAAAAATGGTGATGTACAATAGAAAATTAGCTTGACAAATGTTATATTTTTGTATATATAACAATACTTCCAACTGTGAAAGGTTTTCTGCCATGACCTTGGACAGTACTTGTTTCTTTGAATCAGCTGACTCCTGTATACCTTCACTGGAATGTGCGTCAATCATTTTTATATAATTCAGAGTAAAAATCGTAGCCCTTCGATCGGTGTAAATTGTACAGTGACCCTATATAAGAAAGTTTATTTTCTAATTCCAGCATTGCGTAGTGTAAAGTTAAAGATATATATTTATTTGAAGTTTTAATTATTTTATGGTGAAAAATATTTATTTTGATGAAACAATATTAAAGTCTTCCAGGGCCGATGAAGCTGGATAAGTTGTTAAACTATGGGTTGGAAGACAATTATATTAACGTTTGAAATTAAACAGCTTTGAAGTCTGATGTGTTTTTTTTTTTTCGGTGTAATTTTATTGTGGTTCTCTTCTACATCTCAAATACTTGCCTGCCTTCACGCCGGCCTGGATTTGTGTCAAACGCAATCCTCGGCATTCGCGCATATGCCGCTCTTATTATTTTTAGTGCCAAATCGGAGGTTTGTTCAGGAATTCCTTGGTTTAGGATGTCCCTGCGGGCGAAACACAAGCTGGAAACATAAAGCTCCTGACACTTGTTGACAGCACGCGGACGTGTTTGCAGCCCGGTATGCAGTCGCAGTCGTGATTGACGTGCCGAGGCCCAACCTGCTCTCGCTTGTTTGCTATTCATCCTTTATGATTTAACGAAGAAAAACTAGGACGGGTTCGTTTTACATAATTATCAACGCGAGTTTTTTTTTTTTTTTTTAAGGTGGCGTCGGGGAACGGGAACCTAACGGACAGAATCCCATTAGAGGCAGAAAAGGCAGAGTTTATGTTGTTTAGTCTTAATCTTCACAGTTGTAGGCCTCCTCTCCCTCTCTATTGTCTCAGCTGTGAATGAAGACGAGAAGGGGGTGCTTGGGTTGTTAGGAAGAGGGACTGCAAAGGGTTAAAAGTGTCACTTTGAATGACAAAGAGCAAACAGTTTACCCCGTATTCAGCTTGGGTTGCATTCATACTGGTCTCAATAGTTGGGGGTTATTTTGGCTTCCCTCGGCTACCTGCTCCTACTTGGTATTCCCATAGGGAAAAGGTTGTGGTTTTTTTTTTTTCAGATTTTATTGTAAAAAAAAAAAAAATACAAAATTGCTTACAATAAAGAAAAAGTATTTCCAGTTAATCTATAGCCCAAAACTTGTTGGTATCCAAGAGGGACATATTAATTAAACTTAAAGATTGTTTATCTGGCAAAAGAGGGTAGCAGGGCAAGGAGGATGGGATGTGAATTAGAAGAAGGGCCTCAGAACGTCTCTCTTTGTTGGTTTTAGCCACCGTGGCCCCTGCGGTTCATGGCGGCTGTGGGGCAGAGCAGCCTATTCACGGTGTTCACCAAGGCAGAACGCGGCACAGGAAGACAGGAAGGAAGCAAGGCTTTTCTTCATGAAGGCATTGTCCCTCTGTCTGACGGCAGGGCTTAAAGCAATCAAACAGCACTGTGAGAGAGGGGAGGGAGGATTGATTGCTGGGTGATGACAAGGACGTGCCCCAACCTGTAAAAACTAGAACTTATAAAAGGTTTAGTTTTTTGAGCGTACTCCAATAGGGGTTTGATATAGAAACTTGTTGAAAGAATTCATGAAATGGCAAAACAAGATTACATAAATAAATTTGTCCTGGGTTTAAAATAAGCACTGTTAAAAATTAAACGGCATCGGAAAATTAAATTGGAAATATTACTATACCTTGCATATATATACTATACATATATATATATATACATATATATATATATTTATGTATACTATACTATGCTGCTACCGCCTAAGTTAAAGTAAAGCACTTTAAAATGAGATGTTTTTCTTCAAACAAGTTTTTCAAGTTTAAATTTTTCTGTAGCCAAAGTAATAAAAGGGAAAAAAGACCCGGTTTTGACATATTGAGTGGTAATATATGTTTTCAGTATAGGTATCTTGTTATTAAATGTTTTCTTGTTAATACGTGAAAACACAAGACATAGTTTCAAGATCCTCTGTGGCAAGACCCCAGAGGTAGAGGATGGATGTTGTAGGGCTGTGTCGGTTGACGCGGCTCTTCAATATCGCGAGGACATCGGGGGCAGTAATTAACTCATTCACTGCCAGCCGTTTCCTGATTAGAAAAGTCCTTCGCTGCTTGCATTTTTCAGCATTTTTTTGCTTTTTTTTACTGTGTGGGCATCGGAACGAGCCCCTGCTGTGAGAACAAACATCTTAGCTCTAAAGCCGTTCTTCATCCACGTACGTCACGTGATCAGGAAGCAGAAAATCCATGTGTTAGGAGATTGTTTTGAGCCGCTGCTGTAAAAAAAAAGTGAGGCACGAAAAGCTTCTGCCACTCAGGTTCGGCCCTGGACTGGTTTAGGTCTTACTTCCATGACAGGTCCCTTAAGGTCATGCTGGATGATTATTCATCCGAAACACTCTCCCTTCCCTGGGGGGTTCCATCCTCGGCCCGTTACTGTTCTGTATTTATATTCTGCCCTTGGGAGCTGTTCTCAAACAGCATGCAGTGGCTTACCATCTATATGCAGATGATTGTCAAATTTATTTTTCACTGAAACCCAAAGACTCCACTAAACCTCTGTTCGATTGTCTTCACGAAGTCAAGCAATGGTTGGCTGACAACTTCCTACATCTGAACGACTCCAAAACAGAGGTAATCGTTTTTAGTCCAACTAGTGTTAGAGCAGCCCAGCAACCAGACCTCAACTATCTGTCGCCTAATGTCACTTCTGTTGTTTCCAACCTTGGAATAAGAATAGATTCTGCTCTGAAGACTGATGCTCAGGTCAATAGTACGGTCAGGTCCTGCTTTTACCATCTTAGACGTATTTCAAAATTAAAGTCCATCCTGAGTGTCCGTCTTCTACAATCTGTGATTCATGCATTCATCACTTCTCGGTTGGATTATTCAAACTCCTGTTTGTACGGTATCAGTGAGGCGGCTTTGTCTAGGTTCAGCTTGTTCAGAATTCTGCAGCAAGGTTCCTGACTGGAGCTGAAAGAAGACACCACATCTCACCTATTCTTAAAACGCTTCACTGGTTGCCCGTTAAATTCAAGATCAATTATAAAATTTTTCACGTTCAAATCCTTGAACGGTCAAGCGCCTCCCTATCTGAGTGATCTCCTTCATTACTACCACCCTCCTCGTGCTCTTAGGTCTGAAGATCAACTCCTCTTAACTGTCCCTAAGGCACGTTTGAAGACTCGTGGGGAAAGGGCTTTTTCAGTCTGTGCCCCAAAGTTATGGAACTCATTACCACTGCAGGTTAGGCAAGCTTCCTCTATCGGCGTCTTTAAATCTCGTCTGAAGACCCTCTACTTCACTTACGCATTCAATCCCTAATTCCATAACTCCTTAGCTCATCCATTGTCCCACCTAGTCAATTCAATTTTAATTTTGTGTTTTTATATTCTGGTTTTATTTGTTTTTACTGTTAATAGTCTGTTGTTTATATTTCTTTTGCTCCTTTTTACATTTTCCATCTACCTGACTATTTTAACTTGTGTTTTCTTGCTTGTTTCTTGTGCAGCACTTTGTATGGTTGTAATGCCGTGTTGAAAGCGCTCTATAAATAAAGTGGTATGGTATGGTACTCACAATTCAACAAGGGATTATAAAAGAACGCATAACGTTCGAAAAATGCAGATACCTCCTGATGTAAGAGGTGTCTACTCTTTGTTTTGGTAGTTTTGGCGTTGGCATCATCCTAGCGCGCAATGTTCTGTGACTCTTATTTGTTGTCAATGGCAGTGAATGAGTTAAAAAGGGAGACCGCAGGGTGTGTTCCAACTACAGAGGACCACATTCCTGAGTCTCCCTGGTAGAGTCTGTTCAGGGGTTCTGGAGAGGAGGCTGCATCGGATAATCAAACTTCGGATTCAGGAGGAGCTATGTGGCTTTATTGTGGCCGTAGAACAGTAGACCAGCTCTATACCCTTAAGGGGTTCCTGGAGGGTGTGTGGGAGTTCTACGTGTGTTTTGAGGATTTGGAGAAGACATTTGACCGCGTCCCTCGAGGAGGGCCTGTGTACTTCCTGAGTATGGGGTACCAGGTGCTTTGATGTGATGATAATGAAGTGGTCCGGTTGGCTTCGTCAGATTGTTATCGCCAACTTTTGACTGTCTGGGCTCTTTCTTAGAGATGGGGTAAGAAGCTCGGTCATCTGGGAGGGGCTCGGAGTAGATCCACTGCTCCTCCACAAGGAGAGGAGCCATTTGAGGTAGCTCGGGCATCTTGATTAGGATGCCTCCTAGATGCGTCCCTGGTGAAGCATTTTCAGGCAAGTCCAACCGGCAAGAGACCTAAGAGAAGACACAGGACATGGCGGAGGGACTATGTTTCTCTGCTGGCTAGGGAACGCCTTGGGATTCCCCTTGAGGAGCTGGCCCAAGTGACTTGGAAGAGGGAAGTCTGGGCAACTCTGCTTAAACTGCTGCCCCCGTGACCCGACCCCGGAGAAGTGGAGGAAAATGGATGGATGGGTGAATACTTTTAAGATAATATATGAATATCATTCTATATCATCTAACTTACACAAAATATTTTTGAGCACATGCTTCAAATAGTTTTTAAACACTTTCAAATTTTCCTGTAATCCAACCACCTTTTAAATTTCACCCCATCTTCTGGCTTTTGGAATACCGTGAAAAAACTACCCCTTTTTAGATTTTTTTTAGTTCAGATTAGACCTTTGATCCTTCTCAAAAATATTGTAAATCAGGTGTGTGTGTGTGTGTGTGTGTGTGTGTGTGTGTGTGTGTGTGTGTGTGTGTGTGTGTGTGTGTGTGTGTTCTTGATTGGAGAAAGAAAATTTTAAACAGGAATAAAGCAACAAAAGCAAACCAAGCTACCAGTCTCAGGACTCCACCAAAGAGATCCTTAGTGGTGTTTCCATTTAGGGGCCCCCTCAAAAGCCAGATGACACCACTCAAGGGGCTCTCCTTCTATTAAACTTCCAATTTTTAAACTTTAGCGTACAAACTTTGTCATTTTTGTGAAGAAATAAAGACCTCAAACTAAATTTTCTGAACAAAAGGAATCCAAATCGTGTTGATTTCACGAAACTTCCTTAGGCTGATTGAAGCATTTTACCAAAGGACTTAACCGACAGTCAGCAGAGCTGAGCAGGCTCAATTACCTACCTAAAATTGTAGCTGTACCAGCCACCAGGCCCCAGAATCAACGTCAGCCATCACGCCTGGTCCAGGATCCAGCTGCCGTACTATACCACCGGGCAGGGTACGGGCGCCAGCCTCAACACTTGATCCTCGCTCCAGGCCCAGCTGCCACGCCCAGCCCAAGCAGGTTCCAGCATTCAACACCAGGCCCTGGCCAGGAACCAACTCACAACAACAACCACCAGCACCAGCTGCCACACGCGGCCCATGCACCAGTCCCAAGCATTGACCATCCGGCCGGTTCAGGATCCATCCTCAAACACCAGTCATTAGATCAAACATAAGAATTTACACAGGTGCTGTGCTAATAACCACAAGCCCCAGCTACTAGGCCAAGCTACCAGGTTAACCACCAGGACAAAATGCCACGCCCAGCCTCTGGAAAAGAGGGGTAGATTTGTTGTAATATGCCTCCCAAAAAATGGAGAAATTGGAGGAAGACATAGAGGAGATTAAAACATCAATGAATCCAATATCTGGAGAGTTGTCTTCCTTGAGTAGTTTGCTTAAGGAGGTCAAAGAACTCAAAAACTCATTGTAGAGAAGGATAAACTTATTGAGATGCTTGAGCAAAGAATGGATGATCTAGAACAGTATTCCAGGAAGGATGACCTTGTGATATCTGGTTTGGAGACACAACACTTCTCCTATGCAAGAGCAGTGGATTCAGGTGGAGCGAAAGGAGATGACGCAAGGCCTGATGAAGTTCTATCCCTGGAACAGCAAGTTACTGACTTTCTGCGACATACAGGTATCGAGATCAATCGAGATTACATCTCTGACTTTCATACCGTCCCACTTAAACGTGGTAAAAACAAACCTTCCACCATGATAGTTAGGTTTATAAGTAGGAAACACAAGAACGGGCTACTCAAACAAGCTAGGAAGCTAAAAGGAACAAACGTTTATATAAATGAACATTTGACAAAGAAAAATGTTGGCATAGCTAGGGAAGCTAGACTACTGAAAAAGCAAAAACAGATTGCAGAAACATGGGTGTGGAATTGTAGAGTGTGGATAAAGGTGAAAGAAGGAACAAACAGTGTGCACGTAAGTAGCATTGATGTCCTCAAAAGATATACAACGAAATAGGCAAAGGATGATGCAACCACTTACCAAGAATAGTGACAATCATAACTTGACTATGTAATGGAATATAAAATATATGATATTGATAGTAAAATAGATTATAGTTGGTTTAACTCAAATGAAAATTGTTGTGATTACTATAGTGCAGACCAGTTCAATTGTGAACCAAGTTATAAAAATATGTTTGCATTAATACACTTAAATAGTCAAAGTTTATTCTATAAGCTACCAACCATAAAATATTACTTAAGCAAATGGAAATATACAGTTGTGGTCAGAAGTTTACATACACTTGTAAAAAATATATAATATAATGGCTCTACTGAGTGTCCCGTTATTTCTAAAACTCTGATTTTTCTCTGATAGAGTGATTGGAACAGATACTTCTTTGTCACAAAAAACATTCATGAAGTTTGGTTCATTAATGTCTTTATTATGGGTTAACAGAGAAAAGTGATCACATTTGCTGGGTCACAAATATACATACAGCAGTGCTAATATTTGGTTACATGTCCCTTAGCCATTTTCACTTCAATTAGGTGCTTTTGGTAGCCATCCACAAGCTTCTGGCAAGCTTCTGGTTGAATCTTTGACCACTCCTCTTGACAGAATTGGTGAAGTTCAGTTAAATTTGATGGCTTTCTGACATGGACTTGTTTCTTCAGCACTGTCCACCTGTTTTCAATGGGGTTTAAGTCAGGACTTTGGGAAGGCCATTCTAAAACCCTTATTCTAGCCTGATTTAGCCATTCCTTTACCACTTTTGATGTGTGTTTGGGGTCATTGTCCTGTTGGAACACCCAACTGCGCCCAAGACCCATGTTGTAAATAATGGACAGTATGGCTTCAGGGCTAATCACTCAACTGCTATGGCTATAATGGAATTGGTTAATAGAATATCAACAGCAATATATAATAAACAATATTTTCTAAGTACTTTTTTTGATTCGATAAAAGCTTTTGATGATTTATAGATCATGCTGGGTTATTATGAAAATTACAAAGCTGTGGAATCAGAGGTGTGGCACATCAATGGGTGAGAAGTTACTTAGAAAATAGAAAACAATTCGTTCAGTTAAATAGTACTGAATCACAATTGAGGGAAATTAGTCATGGTGATCCTCAGGGGTCAGTTCTAGGCCCAAAACTGTTTTTATTGTACATAAATGATTTAATGAATGCATCTCCGCAACTTGGAAGCTTATTATTTGCTGACGATACAACTTTGCTTCATTCAGGGCCTAACATTGCTGAAGGTATCAAAGTGATAAATGATGAGTTAATGAAAATCACAAACTGGTTTGACAAAAAACAGGTTGTCACTTAATCTTAAGAAAACTAAATTTTTGTTGTTTAACGACAGAGGTACAAATGTATCGTTGGAAATGGATGGTAAGGAACTTAAGAGGGTAAAGGAAATCATATTTTTGTTTCATTTGTTATGTTTGATGAAAATCTTTCATGGAAACCCCATATTATACACATTAAGGGTAAAATAGCTAAGGCCATTGCAGTATTACACAGAGTTAAAAGTTTATTGAATAATTCTGGAATGTTAACTCCCTATAACGCGCTGTTTACACCATATTTGATGTATTGTGTGGAGATCTGGGGTTCCACATATAAAACTCATACTTTACCACTGTTTGTTCTACAAAAAGGAGCATTATGACTCATCAACAGTAATTGTTACAATGATCACTCTAATCCTTTATTAATACAATATAAAGTGCTTACATTTTATGATTTGGTGGAGTTTAAAATATTGCAAATAATGTATAAAGCTTGCAAAATTATCTTGCCCACAAATGTACAGTCATTGTTCATAAGAAGGGAAAGCAGTTATAATCTAAAAGGAACTGATGTATCCAAAAAACCAAAATTTAGAACTAAAGTCAAGGAGTTCAGTATTAGTGTCCAAGGAGTAAAACTCTGGAACAATTTAAGCAATGAAACTAAAGCCGCTAAGTCACTTAGTACATTTAAAAGATATATTAAATTAAAAGTTTATCGTAACCACAGCATTAAATTGTGAGGGGAATTGAGACATTTTATTTTTTTAACAAGACACTTGATGATTAAAGAGACAGGTTGATTACCATTTATTCATTATGTGGTCCTGTGATTTATTCACATTCTAAGTACAACTGTTATGTTTTATTTCAAATTTATTGTTTCGCTGATGATGCATTTTGTAAAAAGGGGCAGAGCTTCATAAGATGTATTCTTCTGTCTGCTACTTTTCATTCATGGATATTGGATAGAATTTTATGTTTATTGATTTTATTCTGATCTTGTTTTTTTTACATGTTTGTTTCTTTGAATGAAATAAAGAATGGAAAATAAAGTGAACACTGAAAAATTGTCGCACCTGTAGTTTTCACATACAAACAAAAAATGGGAAAACGCTTTTTGTAAATTAAGCAAACCAAAGACGTTTTATTCGGTTGCAAGTAACCTTCCCAAAAGGATGCACGGCTCGACCATCACACGAATGTCCAAACAGACGGATTATGTCATTAAAATCTAATAAGAAGAAAACTCTTCACTGTTGATCACAGACATCAGGAGGATATACAGGTGAAACCCAGTCGTGTTTTACGAGTTTACCTCAGTCAATGTGAACATTCAGCTGCAAAAATTGGCTTAAGAAATTCACTGAAGTGATAAAAAGGTGGCTAAACCTCACGCGACGTAGGTGTAAAAAAACAACACAAACACAACCTATCTACAGCCTTACAAGTGAACGTGTTTTCTCAGAAGCTGAACTTTTCTTTCTTGTTTTCCGATGTGGGCGGCTGACATGTGCATGCATGTAAAAGCTCAAAGCCCCCCCCCCACACACACACACACACACACACACACACACACAAACACACCTGACTGTGGTTTTTTTAACTTTCCACTCTGTTCTGTCCTCTGCTACTGTCACACTTGTTTTCAGTCGAAGTGCCGACGATTGAAATTCAATTAGTTGGCCAGTTGCGAAAATTATATGTTTGAAAAACCAGAAATATGTTTTATTTGAGCTTTTACTGCTTTGGGAGAGCGTTCGACTTCGCCAGGTGAATTTTGTGGCATTGTTTGAGCTAAATAATGTAAATCTTATGCAACTGATTCTGTTAGTGACAGCTGATCTACCGTTAGGCCTCAAGAGGACGATTACAGCAGCTAGGAAGGCAAACATTGAGTGCATCTGTCATAAAAGTTCAGTGCAAGGTTTTCCTCTTTTGAAAATTAGAAGGAGCTAGACCTGCAGGCCTGCGTGCATGTCTGTGTGTGTATTCTTGCACATGTGTGTGTATCTTTTAGCATAATAAAGTCTTTCTCCCAGACAATGAAGACCAAATGGAGGCCCAAGTCTAATAGCAGCACTTAACTTCAATCCACCACAGGAAGTTGGCTCATCTGCAAACACACACACACACACACACACACACACACACACACACACACACACACACACACACACACACACACAAAGAGTCAGTCCGTTGCTGACAGCCAGTGGATATTTGTTGGCGACACCATGGCTGCAAGGCTCTTTACAGCTTAGCAGCCAATTGTTGTTCACCCAGATCCACACACACACACACACACACACACACACACACACACACACACACACACACACACACACACACACACACACACACACACACACACACACACACACACACACACACACACACACACACAAGTTTCAGTTGTTATTCTGAAAGGCAATCCTGATCCCTCAGCTACACAGTAGGACAGACACACATAAAAAGAGGAATTAGTGCGGTCTGACAGCTCACTACAGCACATGGCATTTAGCGTGTGCGACGGTGGCAATTATGTGTGTGTGTTTTGGGATGGTGCGTGCACATGTGGATGCATGTGTGTATAATCGCTAACAGACTGTGAATTATATGCTAACAGTTTACATACTGTGGAGAGAATAGCAGACTTTTTGCGTTTAGAGCTGCAGCCAAACATAATTTTGCACGCATGGAAAGAAGCGGGTCAGTCATGTTAGATAAATCTGGGCACATTACAGTTGTAAATGCAATTTTCTACTTTTTCAAAAGACAAAGATTTAATCTTGATTAAATATTTTCTTTGTATTTTACCATTTTATACAGTTATTGACATAATCACTATAATTACTAAAAACACATTTTGAATATGCAACTGAGTTTTTAAATCTAAAGTTGGAAAACCAAGACCAACACACAGGAATGGGCCTCTGGTAATACGATTTTCATACTGTTTTTCCTGGACACAATTTGCAAATCAACTTCCCATTTTTGCAGGTGTGCTATTGGTCCCCTGTGACATCATGGAAAGCTCTAACTGAGCAGATCTACTGAGTTCTGGGAATAATTATTCAAATTAGTGCAAAAGGAAGTATGGTGGAGACATTTGCAAGTCAGATCTTTGTCTCTGGCTGAACGTTACTAATTCTACTGTGTACTATAACCAGAGGTGTGGACTCGAGACGCATGACTTGAACTCGAGTCAGACTCGAATCATTGTTTTAATAACTTCTGACTTGACTTGATAAAATCTATAAAGACTTACAACTTGACTCGGACTTGAACGCTAATGACTTGTGACTTGAATCGACTTGCATCTGTTGACTTGATGATGACTTGAACATATTTGATATTTTAGCACAAAAGTGGCTCGACATGGACAAAAATCATAAATCATTCTTCGTTCTGGGTTTGATTTACTGCTAAATGCAGCACTTTGTTTATAATCAGTTTCAGTTTCTGCTTGTTTGAGCAAATAAATGAAACTTTAAAGGGACTTTACCATAGGCGTCATTTTAACCGGGGACGCCGGGGACATGTCCCCGGCAAAATTTGTGATTGGCAGCTGTGTCCCCCCCACTTTCAAAAACGCCTGCTGATGAGGATTTTTGTTTTACCTGCTCAGATCTTATCCAGGGGTCGGCAACCTGTTCCCATCAAAGAGCCATTATTACCCATTTCCCACGGTAATTCTGGACGGACCTTAATAAGCAGTGACTTAAGTGAAGCAGGCAGGTCGCGCTAGAAAATTTAGTTTAAAAAGACGTCATAAATGTTTTCCCCCGTCATTTTTATTTATAAAATATGAAGTAAAAACTCACAATTTAATTTTCATTCATTTGTCATTAATATTTAGTCTACACCCGTACGTTAAGTGGACCATCTTCCAGTAAACACAAAGAATCCAGCACATCTCTCCAAATGCGTAAAATGTGCATCAGCCGCTAGTTAGGCGTGCCGCGCGCACCGTCAGCTACATCAGCCCAGACAAGAGCAGAGCAACTAGAGAAAGAATAGAGGATAATTGTGTCTGGATGTGGATGGAGATTACATTTTACAGCAGCCTGATCATCATTTAAATACGTAAACCATCACCTGTCTTCTAGTCCCTGCTATCAGCATTATTTTAATTGGTGTGTGTGTGTGTGTGTGTGTGTGTGTGTGTGTGTGTGTGTGTGTGTGTGTGTGTGTGTGTTTTCCACTTCAAACACTGGTCTAACCAACCAGACCTGCGTGTCCAGTAACGTATTAAAGTTACAATTAAACAGTTTCACTTCATGTAGGCTAGGAACGTTTCACCTGCCGTGGCCCGACCGCTTCTGCTCCACATAAACTTTGTGCGTGATCAAATGTCTCTACGCATCATGCGTCTCCATATTAGAGATGGGAACAAGCGCTGTTCAGCCAGTTTCATAATTTCATAAAAAGAACATTTTTCCAAGTGACACATCCCTCAGAGAGACTGGGTTTCCAGACCGCTTCAGTGGGAGGAAATCATCGCATGCACCGTTCTGCGCAGCGAACCCCTCAAATCTTCAGCTCACTGTCCACCGTGGGCGCTCCGAGATGTGCGTTAACGATTAAAATGTCAGCTCATCCATGAGCATCAGTATGCGTCGAGGTAATTTTTTCAAACCAAGCAACATCCTTGAGTTCATCTGTCAAAATAAACAGTCAAATGGAAATATCTGTAACCTGCCGTTTAACTGTTTTGCCTTCTTGTGAAGATTGTTGCAACGAGAAACAATTAAACTTGATTAACCCCAGAGCCACCCAGAGCGCATGTGTAAGGTTCCTCCCACTGAAGCGAGTGTTTTCCAAACCCTGTCTCTCAGAGAGACTTGTCACTTAGAAAATGTTCCCTGATGATGAAACTTTGGCTGAATAGCGCTTGTTCCTGTCTCCAATGTGGCGACACATCCAGGAGCCGTCTGAGGAGAATCCCAGAATCTCACTTCCTCTTCAGCTCAGGAAGCGCATATGATTACGCACAAGCGTGACGCGCCAACCCGGTCTCACAGTAAGACCGGGTTGGACCTGTTCAGGTTTACGCAGACAATCTTTACATTTAGAATTGGCATACAGATGTAAAATTAATGCAGTAAAATATAAAGCTTTTTATTTAAATATCCATTCATTATTTTACAAACACAGATGGATGGAAGAGCCGCATGCGGCTCCAGAGCCGCCGACCCCTGTGCTAGCCTACTTTATTGTCCCCAGCAATTTTTAAACCCCACTCAAGTGTATGCTTATTGTCCCCAGCAACTCTGAAAACAAACTGACGCCCTTGGACTTTACGGAGTTTTGAATTTTTATGCTCGCGATTACCCCCTCAGGCTGAAAGCGTAACGGCAGCTTCAATAGTAGGCTCGTGCACGAGGCGCGCATGCTGTACGTGCACACTCCTTAACGAAAATAACAGCTGAGACAGTCCCGTGTGTGTGTGTGTGTGTGTGTGTGTGTGTGTGTGTGTGTGTGTGTGTGTGTGTGTGTGTGTGTGTGTGTGTGGCCCGGAGGACAGAGGACAGGAGAACGTGCAGCTAATTAATAAAATAATTTGGTTCTGTACCTTTCTCTTCAGCACAGCCGACAAAGGTTTATGATGGGTCAGTCCTCCTGCATGCTCAGATCGTTCCCTTCCCTTGCTTGAAAAATTGTTCCAAAATGAAAGTTGAACCCACATCTTTTTTATCTGTGAATTCAATGCCGTTCGGCGAGTCTCAAATAAAAACTTGGGCATCTTACTGTAAAAATAATTATTAATGTAAAAAAGAAACTCTAAATGAACTAAGTTCACACCCAGAATCAAACCCAGGTCTTCTGCATGAGAGTCCGACATCTTACAAGGTGAACTACACACCAGTAACATTCACAGCATCTGTAACATTTATATCCTTGATGACAGCTGAAACAACGTCAAACCAAAGAACGGTTCCGAGCGAAAATGGCTATTTTGTTGCTAATTTGCAGGAAATATCTAGAAGAAAGTTCTACAGAAAGTAGCTAAGGGTCCTCAGAAATGTAGCTAGCTTTGTCACTAGGCGTTAGGAACAGCGACAAAGTGGCACTGCCTCTCTCTCTGCTGCTAAAGCTACGGATAGCAAATGCTACGGGCTATGCCTGAGCGTGAACGTGCATGAAGCAGCCTGCTCGACCCGAGCATCTCTCTTTTTCTGTGATTTTACAGAAAAACAGGCAATCACAGTAAAAATGCCAGGGCTCATTCTACAGGACCAGGGCATTGCAGGAGAATGTATGAAGAAGACATTTATTATTTCTATACATGCTTTGGCTGTCAAACTTCCATAACGTACCGTTATGGAAGTTTGAGTTAGCATCCACCATCAGCATCACCTGGCTAGGACCTTCTGCTGGGCTCCCAACAGAAACTACTTGAAGCAGGTCTGCCTCTGCCCCCAAGTGGACAATATCAGCTTCTCTGTGACTGCTTGTTCCCTCCTTCGAGCTAGCATCATGAACCGCTGCCGTTCCAGCTAGCATTGCTCCGTTGCCTTCAACGTGAACGTCTTGCTTTTCTATAACCTGCTGTTGGGTCCAGCAGCAGGTTTAAAATGTCCTGACATATTTGGGATTTTCTGCAGAAGATTTTTGTGCTTTTTTTCTTTGATTCTCTCCGTTTTTCTTTTCTGAGCGCCGCTCTCATATTTTCTTTCTGACATTTTTTTCATTTCTCCTCGTTAAGTGCAGCCGCCTGATACATGAATATGACGTGTCACATGACACGTTACTTAACTCAAGACCGCCACAATGTTTACCTAATCAGTGTCACTTATGATTTTGTCGGCCATTACAGTTGAAGAATATTCTTGCATGCTCCGGGTCTGAGACTCTCCCGGTGTCTACTCTCACACAGCAAAGCTTGGGACTAAACCATATTGTTGCCATTTCGCATTACTGATGCTTCCAGTGTGAAGTAGGGGTTAGACTTTCTTGTAATATTTTCAAATCGTCTTCAGGCTTCCTTGAGATCTTTCTAAAACAAAATTGTTGGACTTTAGCTCCTTTTTGCTAATTATCAGTTCAGTTCCTGTCTGTTTCCAGAGGATTTGTTTGTTTATTGAGCCACTTAACTCTAGTTTTAGAAGATTAAATCATTCCTTTATGTCTTATACCCTTATTTCCATGGACTGGACTGAAAAATCGGCCAAAGTACCAAAAGAATCTTTCAAAGTCCTGAAGAGAAAGTTCAGATTTTTTAAATGTTGGGTTTGGTGGAAAAGTTATGGTCAGTTCGTAATGAGCTGTTGTAGATAACTCGTAGCACAACCATACATGTAGAGAAATGGGGATTTGTTTTGTTCAAACTGACAAAACGCTAACTCAAGGGAGACCAATTGAAAATCCACAATTAAAGAACTTCTTCCATCCATTTTCTTCCACTTATCCGGAGTCGGGTTGCGGGGGCAGTAGCCTAAGGTGAGAGGCCCAGACTGCCCTCTCACCAGCCACTTGGGCCAGCTCCTCCGGGGGAATCCCAAGGTGTTCCCTGGCCAGGTGAGAGACGTAAACCCTCCATCGTGTCCATCGTGGGTCTACCTTTAGGTCTCCTCCTGGTTGGACGTGCCCGGAAAACCTCACCAGGGAGGCGTCCAGGAGGCATCCTGACCAGATGCCCGAGCCACCTCAGCTGGCTCCTTTTGATGTGGAGGAGCAGCGGGTCTACTCCGAGCCCCTTCCAGATGACCGAGCTGCCCACCCTGCCTCTAAGGGAGAGCCCAGACACTCTGCAGAGAAAACTCATTCCGGCCGCTTGTATCCGCGGTCATAGATCATAGGTGAGGGTAGGAATGTAGATCGGCCGGTAAATTGAGAGCTTCGCCTACTGACTCAGCTCTCTCTTCACCACGACAGACCGGTAAAACGCCCGCATCACTGCAGATGCAGCACCAATCACTCCAGCTTTCTCTCACTTGTAAACATTAAAAGGCTCTAACCTTAAAAATTGTAACACTGTTTAAAAGAAAAGTATCGCATTTGTACAGCAGTTTTCTACATCAATGACTCCAAAGTGCTTGCCCAAGGTCACGACTGACACAAACCACTCTGGGTTTGAACTGGTAACCAACTAATAAACCCGCCATCGCCCCATCCATGTAGACGCTAACTTATAAACCTTTATCTACAAGTTAAAGCTAAACAGTTTTTCCTAAATTCCTGCAATAATTTTATATTCCTGCTTGGATTTACAGAAAATCACCGGGTATTCACAAATTAATGGTGGTTTATATAATAAATGGTAAATGGCCTGTATTTGATATAGCGCCTTCTAGAGTCCTGGAACCCCTCAAGGCGCTTTACAACACAGTCATTCACCCATTCACACACACATTCACACGCTGGTGGGGATGAGCTACGATGTAGCCACAGCTGCCCCGGGGCTCGCTGACAGAGGCGAGGCTGCCGCCACCGGTCCCTCCGACCACCACCAGCAGGCGACGTGGGTTAAGTGTCTTGCCCAAGGACACAACGACAGCAGCAGACTGAGCGGGGCTCGAACCTGCAACCTTCCGATTACGGGGCGAGCACTTAGCTCCTGTGCAACCGTCGCCCACATAATAACCTTCATGAGGAATCGTTTTATGACTTAGAATCAGACAACAGGAAGAATATTCTCAACAGCTGAGTAGAATTGCAAAAAATATATATACTTTTTTCACGTAAAATCTCATTTTTCACACTGTTGTAGTCCACCGATGTGGAGAATAATTTTTTGTAAAAGTAGATGTGGTTTAAAGCAACTATTTAAAGAAGTATTACTACTTATAAGACTAGAAATAGACCTGTTTTGTGGTCTCCAACTTGCTTTAAATAACACCAAATGACTTTTTTTAAAAGTTTGCAATCATAAAATGTGTGAAGGTTGCATAGAAAGTGAGATGATGCATGGGATTATTTTTCAAATATTAAAGAGGGCCACGTTTTTGCATGAAAAAGTGTTTTTGTTAAAACTCGAGCCAAACATCTCCCATTCCTAATGCTCTCTCTGCTGGAGGAAATTGCTCTTTTGAGTCTGTCAGGCAGCTATGAGAGTACCGCAAGCCACAGGGTCTTGTTACCATTCACAGGTGCGGTACGCTGACGAGTTGATGATGACAGCAGAGCTGAGCCAAGGTGTGTGTGTGTGTGTGTGTGTGTGCACATTATGTTGAAAAGTGTATTCTTCCAGCCTGAGGACAGAAATTTGTCAGTGGCTGCTGAGATTGTCAACATACCTGAAATACTTTTAGATTCCAAACAACCGGTGACACGTTGGGAGGTTCATAACAAAAATGGAGAAGCTTTCTGCCAAAGCTAGTTTTCTACAACAAGCAGTGGGGAAATATTTCACACAAAAAATCTCTTCTGTCTCTGTTTGCAGCCATGATGTGCGGAGGAGTTCATACGTTTCAGAAAGGTGCAACAGATGGGCCAGGGATGAAATTATCACGGGGTGCTGATAGCGTATCCTGGTTGGATTGTTTATAAACATTCCGGCTATCTCCACTTTCGGAACATCCGGGTAATTTTACTGAGCCTTCATGGTATGCGCCTGTCTCCATTTCACCAGGCCCGGTTGAAAGCGCCTCTCTACAGGACATTTCATGATTGGGGTATCACTGTGCAGGACTTGTGCTTAAATCCTGCTGATTGGTTGTAAATAAATTATATCAGAAGACGGCGATGTCAGTTGAAACGAGTGAGATAAGATAGCTAATAACAATGAAGGACGTTGAGGTACTTGCGAAGTAAAAATATAAACACATGGCATGGTTGCTGGCTGTTTATTAGGGCTTGGTCAGACATTATTTTGTGACATCACTTCACACGCACACCGCCACGCCACAAAGAGGCTCCCACTAAGCAAGAGAGTGACATCCTTTCAGTTGGCCAATCAGTCCATAGGTGGGTGTGTAGAGTTAGTTCAGCGCGAAAAGAACCACGGGCATGCAGGGCTGAAAAAAAGCATTTGGCTCCACAAGGACAACGCTAATGTAAATGCACCAATCAAGGGCTGAACCGAACCAGGCCAGGCTGAGCTAATCCTAGTGTAAAAGGGCTATAACTCTTCAGCTCATACGCATGAGTGGCCATTTTGTACAAAACAGGATCAAATTATTGCTGAACATTCAGATAAAATGTTCAGCCAGTCAGACAAACACTGACCTTGAAACTCAAGTCTGGTTTAGAAGATCGCAGCTTAAGATGTTAAAACATTGAAATGTAAGGCAAATTTAAACTATTGCAAAACCATCATGAATCAATACTGCAATCCCATTTTTCTGACATTGTGCTACCTAAAAGCATATTTATGCTCACTTTGCATATGTACATTGATGTGTCCATTTCAAATATTAAGTCAACATCTCTACATAAATCTATTCATACACGGCAGGGCAGAGCAGAGTTCATGCTGAAGAAGTTGGTCCCGCATGCTGCCACAAGTATTCTTACAATTGCAAACCTGATTTTGAGCCTGGAAGTAAAAGTTAGAGAGTAATGTCTTCGGAGGCAAAGCAAAGGCTTCTTAGGTGTGTTCTTGCTGTGTCTTTGTAAATCCATGCTTTTCGTTCTTTTTTAAACACAGAAACAGTTTTGTTTACCTGTTTGTAGCTACGGTTTCGCCGACAGCTGCCGGCTTCTTCAGGCTGACGCTGATGGTGGCGCGTCACTTCCTTCTCCGTTTATCTGCGGGCAGCAGAGGACGTTGTCTGTGTTTAAAAAAGAACGAAAGCATGGATTTACAAAGACACAGCAAGAACACACCTAAGATGTTCAAAGAGAAATACGGACAACAAGGAACGAAGGACTTCCGCCGTTTGGAACGATTACACCAGAAACGCGCACGTCTAAGAAACCACCTTCGCTTCTGTTTAAGATGCCGGGACGAAAACATCACACCCACAAGCCTACAGCTGAAAACATCGATCCGGACCCAGACAGCACAAAATATAATAGAAAGAGCACAGAGAGCACTGCTCAAGGAGAGGATAAGGAACGTCATAACCAAACAGAGGCGTGTGGAGGACGAACTGGAAAGAGGACACCTGGACTTGAAAAGGAATCACAAACTTGATAAACAAATGGAGGAACTAATTAAAGGACACATGATGGAAAAACAGGAACAAGAGTTCATAAAAGTGAAAGAAAGACACATAAAGAAGTTAAACAGACTCATAAACAAGAAAAAGAGGGGAGAAATACAAGGCAACTCCACACCAAACTCATGGGTATGTAACATTTCACAATACAAACTAACAGAAGCAGAAGAGAGCATATTAAAGAAAGGTTTAAACTTTGCAGTCACACCAAAAGAAATACCATATGATGAATTTATTGTAGCAACAGAACTAGCATGCCAACAGATCACAGATGAGGGAAAGAAAGCAGAACTCAGAAATAACGTAGTTGGGATATTAAAAAACAGCCAAATTCAACACAGCAATATTACAAAAGAAGAACAATCAGCCATGACAGCTTTATCCAAAAATGAACAGATAATTATTCTACCGGCAGATAAAGGAAGAACCACAGTAGTTATGGACAGAGAAACATATAAACAACAGATGAAACAGATGCTAGAAGACAAAAATACATATGAAATACTTAAAAAAGATCCAACAGAAAACATTAAGAAAAACATGAAAAAATTACTGAAGCCACTGCACGAAAAAGGCAAAATAACAGAAAAAATGTACAAACACTGGATTCCCACAGCAAACATAACACCAAGAATATATGGAACACCAAAAATACATAAACAAAACACCCCACTTAGACCAATAGTTGACAGCATAGGTACACCAACATACAACATGGCAAAAGATATCAGCAGAATCATCAGCCCGTTATTAGGAAATACAGACCAACACTGCAAAAATAGCATAGAATTGGCAAAAGAACTAAAGGAAATTACAATAGAGGACAACGACATACTCATCTCACATGACCCCATGCTTTCGTTCTTTTTTAAACACAGAAACAGTTTTGTTTACCTGTTTGTAGCTACGGTTTCGCCGACAGCTGCCGGCTTCTTCAGGCTGACGCTGATGGTGGCGCGTCACTTCCTTCTCCGTTTATCTGCGGGCAGCAGAGGACGTTGTCGCCCTCTACTGCCCGCTCTCCCCTCTCCGACGATGCAGTCCCATGCGTGGTCCAGCGTGTAAACTCCGTCGTCCCTGTTCATGGTCCCACATCCACGTCTCCTTATCTCTATTGCTTCCTTGATCCATCTTTTGTATTTTTGTTGTTCAGTGGTTATGATCCGTGTGCTGTCCCAGTCCATTATATGGTTTTCTCTTAAGCAATGATCTGTTACGGCTGACTTTTTTATTGTACTTTCTGCTTCTTCTTTTGCTGCTCTTGTGTGTTTACGATTTGCCTCTTTCTCGCACTCCTTTCTGTGTTCTATTGTCCGTGTATTGAGTTGGCGTCCGGTTTCTCCTATGTATGTTTTATTGCATATTTTGCATGGGATTTCGTAGATGACTCCACATTTTTGTCCAGCTGATATTTTGTCTTTTGGGTGTACTAATCTGTTTCTAACTGTTGTGTATGGCTTTGTTGGTGTGTTTATGTTGTGTTTTTTCATTGTTGCTCTTATTTTTTCCGTTATGCCTCTGATGTATGGTAGGGTTATCACTGGTTTTGGTTCTTGTCTTTCTGGGTTTCTGGTTCTTTTTTTGGGTTGTTCTTTGCTTTCTGTTGTTGTTTGTTGTTTTCCTTTGTTTATTGCCCATGTCGGGTATGCGCAGGTCTTTAAAGCGTGTTGTATGCGTTTGTCCTCTTGTTTACGGTCTCTCTCTTCTGTTATCATGTTTGCTCGGTGATATAATGTTCTGATTACTGACATTTTGTGTATGGTGGGGTGTTCTGATGTCCATAATAGATATTGGTCTGTGTGTGTTGGTTTCCTGTATGTGTTTATGTTTAGGGTCCCGTCGGTCTGCCTGGTGATTTTCATGTCCATAAATGCTATGCTGCCTTCTGTTTCTAACTCATAAGTGAATTTTATGTTGCCCGTGTCGTCAATATTGTTTAAGTGTTGTGTTAGTGTTTCTGTTTGACCTTTTGGTATGATTTCCAGTATGTCGTCTACGTAGCGTTTCCATAGTTTTATTTTGCAGTTTGGGGGGGCGTTGGCTATGGCTTTTTGTTCCAGGTCTTCCATGAAAAACTCGCACAGGGTGGCTGATAACGGGTTACCCATGGCGAAGCCTTCCAGTTGTTTGTATATTGTGTTGTCGTATGTGAAGTAAGTGGAGTTAGCTACCAGTGCTATCAGTTGTGCTATGTCATCTGCTGTGAGGTTTGTCCTTTTATGTAAAGTTTTGTCTTGTCTGATTCTGTTAACTACTATGTCTATGGTTTTTTGGGTTGGTGTTTTTGTGAACAGAGATGTGACGTCATGTGAGATGAGTATGTCGTTGTCTTCTATTGTAATTTCCTTTAGTTCTTTTGCCAATTCTATACTATTTTTGCAGTGTTGGTCTGTATTTCCTAATAACGGGCTGATGATTCTGCTGATATCTTTTGCCATGTTGTATGTTGGTGTACCTATGCTGTCAACTATTGGTCTAAGTGGGGTGTTTTGTTTATGTATTTTTGGTGTTCCATATATTCTTGGTGTTATGTTTGCTGTGGGAATCCAGTGTTTGTACATTTTTTCTGTTATTTTGCCTTTTTCGTGCAGTGGCTTCAGTAATTTTTTCATGTTTTTCTTAATGTTTTCTGTTGGATCTTTTTTAAGTATTTCATATGTATTTTTGTCTTCTAGCATCTGTTTCATCTGTTGTTTATATTTTTCTCTGTCCATAACTACTGTGGTTCTTCCTTTATCTGCCGGTAGAATAATTATCTGTTCATTTTTGGATAAAGCTGTCATGGCTGATTGTTCTTCTTTTGTAATATTGCTGTGTTGAATTTGGCTGTTTTTTAATATCCCAACTACGTTATTTCTGAGTTCTGCTTTCTTTCCCTCATCTGTGATCTGTTGACATGCTAGTTCTGTTGCTACAATAAATTCATCATATGGTATTTCTTTTGGTGTGACTGCAAAGTTTAAACCTTTCTTTAATATGCTCTCTTCTGCTTCTGTTAGTTTGTATTGTGAAATGTTACATACCCATGAGTTTGGTGTGGAGTTGCCTTGTAGTTCTCCCCTCTTTTTCTTGTTTATGAGTCTGTTTAACTTCTTTATGTGTCTTTCTTTTACTTTTATGAACTCTTGTTCCTGTTTTTCCATCATGTGTCCTTTAATTAGTTCCTCCATTTGTTTATCAAGTTTGTGATTCCTTTTCAAGTCCAGGTGTCCTCTTTCCAGTTCGTCCTCCACACGCCTCTGTTTGGTTATGACGTTCCTTATCCTCTCCTTGAGCAGTGCTCTCTGTGCTCTTTCTATTATATTTTGTGCTGTCTGGGTCCGGATCGATGTTTTCAGCTGTAGGCTTGTGGGTGTGATGTTTTCGTCCCGGCATCTTAAACAGAAGCGAAGGTGGTTTCTTAGACGTGCGCGTTTCTGGTGTAATCGTTCCAAACGGCGGAAGTCCTTCGTTCCTTGTTGTCCGTATTTCTCTTTGAACATCTTAGGTGTGTTCTTGCTGTGTCTTTGTAAATCCATGCTTTCGTTCTTTTTTAAACACAGAAACAGTTTTGTTTACCTGTTTGTAGCTACGGTTTCGCCGACAGCTGCCGGCTTCTTCAGGCTGACGCTGATGGTGGCGCGTCACTTCCTTCTCCGTTTATCTGCGGGCAGCAGAGGACGTTGTCGCCCTCTACTGCCCGCTCTCCCCACGCATGGGACTGCATCGTCGGAGAGGGGAGAGCGGGCAGTAGAGGGCGACAACGTCCTCTGCTGCCCGCAGATAAACGGAGAAGGAAGTGACGCGCCACCATCAGCGTCAGCCTGAAGAAGCCGGCAGCTGTCGGCGAAACCGTAGCTACAAACAGGTAAACAAAACTGTTTCTGTGTTTAAAAAAGAACGAAAGCATGGATTTACAAAGACACAGCAAGAACACACCTAAGATCTCACATGACGTCACATCTCTGTTCACAAAAACACCAACCCAAAAAACCATAGACATAGTAGTTAACAGAATCAGACAAGACAAAACTTTACATAAAAGGACAAACCTCACAGCAGATGACATAGCACAACTGATAGCACTGGTAGCTAACTCCACTTACTTCACATACGACAACACAATATACAAACAACTGGAAGGCTTCGCCATGGGTAACCCGTTATCAGCCACCCTGTGCGAGTTTTTCATGGAAGACCTGGAACAAAAAGCCATAGCCACCGCCCCCCCCAGACTGCAAAATAAAACTATGGAAACGCTACGTAGACGACATACTGGAAATCATACCAAAAGGTCAAACAGAAACACTAACACAACACTTAAACAATATTGACGACACGGGCAACATAAAATTCACTTATGAGTTAGAAACAGAAGGCAGCATAGCATTTATGGACATGAAAATCACCAGGCAGACCAACGGGACCCTAAACATAAACACATACAGGAAACCAACACACAGACCAATATTTATTATGGACACCAGAACACCCCACCATACACAAAATGTCAGTAATCAGAACATTATATCACCGAGCAAACATGATAACAGAAGAAAGAGACCGTAAACAAGAGGACAAACACATACAACATGTTTAAAGACCTGCAGATACCCGACATGGGCAATAAACAAAGGAAAACAACAAACAAAAACAGAAAGCAAAGAACAACCCAAAAAAAGAACCAGAAACCCAGAAAGACAAGAACCAAAACCAGTGATAACCCTACCATACATCAGAGGCATAACGGAAAAAATAAGAGCAACAATGAAAAAACACAACATAAACACACCAACAAAGCCATACACAACAGTTAGAAACAGACTAGTACACCCAAAAGACAAAATATCAGCTGGACAAAAATGTGGAGTCATCTACGAAATCCCATGCAAAATATGCAATAAAACATACATAGGAGAAACCGGACGCCAACTCAATACACGGACAATAGAACACAGAAAGGAGTGCGAGAAAGAGGCAAATCGTAAACACACAAGAGCAGCAAAAGAAGAAGCAGAAAGTACAATAAAAAAGTCAGCCGTAACAGATCATTGCTTAAGAGAAAACCATATAATGGACTGGGACAACACACGGATCATAACCACCGAACAACAAAAATACAAAAGATGGATCAAGGAAGCAATCGAGATAAGGAGACGTGGATGTGGGACCATGAACAGGGACGACGGAGTTTACACGCTGGACCACGCATGGGACTGCATCGTCGGAGAGGGGAGAGCGGGCAGTAGAGGGCGACAACGTCCTCTGCTGCCCGCAGATAAACGGAGAAGGAAGTGACGCGCCACCATCAGCGTCAGCCTGAAGAAGCCGGCAGCTGTCGGCGAAACTGTAGCTACAAACAGGTAAACAAAACTGTTTCTGTGTTTAAAAAAGAACGAAAGCATGGAAAGCAAAGGCTAAAACTTGAGTGAACATTGCAGTGGCGGCTCCAAAAAAATTTTTTCTGCAGGTGCTATGAAGGAGCTAGTCGTTTTTATTGAGGGTGCTATGAAGGAAGTGATCATGCGTACCTGTTGTTCTCTAAAACACCTTCAACACTAGCAGATACACATGCGTGCACAAAACCTCAACACCTGAAACAATCAACCCTCGACCGCCGCAGCGAAGATTGATGATACTTTTCATCCAGATCCGTAGGTTTTTGTGGGTCTGTGATCACTTCCAAAGATTCATTCATTTCTGACTAAACCCGGGGAAATTTGGGCAACAAAAACCGATCCACTTTACCACTAGCTCTACTTTTCACTCGCTCGCAGGTGGAAAATGAGGTCAAAGGTTAACATCAATTTTGGTTTAAGTTTTTACTATCTATATGATAAGTTACTGATTATTTTTGTTTTGCATGTTAAATATTATCACAACCACACGTTAAATTAAAATTTAATTTTAAAAAAATCTAATATTTACTTGGGGGTGATATGGGGGTGCAATGACTAATCCAGGGGTAATTATAGGGCCCCCTAGCGCCACCCTGGCACCGCCACTGGAACACTGAATTGGCCTACATTTACTTGAAGGAGCTGATGAAGCTACGAAATCACAGACTGATGGTGACCTGGCTTTGTTGCTACTGGACCTTGGTAATATTTTTTGTCCAACATTGTGGATTTTTTTACTTGGTGGTGGTTTATTTAGTATTAGTTGGCTCATGTTAGCATTTGCTCGATCATATTGCTAAGCACAGTGAGCGGTGGCAGAGTTGAATACGACAGTTGTAATTCCACTTTCAACCATTAGGGGGAGAAACAGAAAATTTATTTAGTGGTTCTTTAAGGATACATTGAAGATAATGTTTAAGATTTAGCTTTAGTTACCATGATTTAAAGTGATATTGTGTATTGTTTACCTTTAATCTGTGGAAATATCCATCAAAATGTTGTTGAAAATGAATAAAATGATGTCCAGTCGTTGAAAAATGTTGGCGGCTTTATGTTTATGTTTATTTGGCAGACGCGTTTATCCAAAGCGACTTACAATTTATAACCTATAGGGCATGTTGTGATCTGTGGGGGAAACCGGAGTACCCGGAGGAAACCCACGCATGCATGGGGAGAACACGCAACTCCACGCAGAAAGGCCGCAGCCGAGTTTCAAACCTGCAACCTTCGTGCTGCGAGGCAACAGTGCTAACAACTGCGCCACCATGCAGCCTTTGGCACCAAGGTTCCTTACTTTGTTCTCGGAGACTAATTTAATGCCATTCAGGTCAGGTGATTGGCTTTGTAACACATAACCAAAAAAACAGGTCTTAAGTACATAGGGCACAGGCCTAGCATCTTTGGGGACACCATATTAGACACCATGTTTTCTTTTGGCTAGCTCGGGGTTGTGCGCCTGTCGATGACATCACACTAGATGATTGGCTGGATGTACGACATATAGGAAACCTAAGTCACACCCACCTACTTCTGCACCATGGGTCACCGGAAGAACGAAAAAATGAATGCGTCTGAGCTCTGTTTTTCAAGTCAAGTTTATTTATATTTATATAGCGCCAAATCACAACAAGAGTCGTCTCAAGGCACTTCACATAATAAACATTCCAATACAGGTCAGTTCATTATGCCAATCAGAAAAAAGTTTCCTATATAAGGAACCCAGCAAATTGCATCGAGTCACTGACTAGTGTCAGTGACTTTACAGCAATCCTCATACTAAGCAAGCATGCAGCGACAGTGGAGAGGAAAACTCCCTTTTAACAGGAAGAAACCTCCAGAGGATCCTGGCTCAGAATAAGCAGCCATCCACCACGACTCACTGGGGATCAAGAAGACAGAGCACGCGACACACACACACACACACACACACACACACACACACACACACACACACACACACACACAAAGTAATGTGTCTATAGTTATATTGTGATGCCTTAGTAAATATTCTATTTGGTGAGAGATAAACTTTATTGTATTTATCCTAGTGGATCTATAGTTAAACGGGTAAACTAGTAGTAGCACATTCAATATCAAGGAAGGTAAAGTGTTATTATCAGGAGAGGGAGAATGCTTAAATGGTTAGAAACAGTGTTCAAGACGATGGCCCCCTCCATGAGGCTACCACAGCTCAGCAGAACATCATTTTAGCTTCTTCTTGGGAGAAAAACACTTAGAGAAAAAATGAAGTTAACAGCTGAAATTGCAGAAAATAATACAGTTAAAGAGCAGATTGTAGAAGAAAGTAGTAGAGTGTGGAAAGTGGTCAGTGTGTCCTCCAGCAGTCTAAGCCTATAGCAGCATAACTACAGAGATAACTCTGGATAACCTAGCCTTTTAGATGGAGGCATGTTGGAGGCGGGGCAAGGGAGAGTCGTCTTTACCGACTGTACAATCCACCTCCCTCTACTCCCCCACTTGTCCAGATTTAGGCTAACATCAGATTTTAACCATAGGCCCTATCAAATAAAATGTTTTAAGCCAAGTCTTAAAAGTAGACAAGGTGTTTGCCTCACAGACTAAAGTTGGGAGTTGGTTCCACAAGAGAGGAGCCTGATAACTAAAAGATCTGCCTCCCATCCTATTTTTAGATATTCTGGGAACCACCAGTAAACCTGCAGTCTGAGAGCGAAGTGCTCGGTTAGGAACGTATGGAACAATCAGGTCACTGATGTATGATGGAGCTCGATTGTTAAGAGCTTTATATGTGAGAAGGAGGATCTTAAAATCTATTCTGAATTTAACAGGCAGCCAATGTAGTGAAGCTAAGACAGGAGAGATATGATCTCTCTTTTTAATTTTCATCGGAACTCTAGCTGCAGCATTTTGGACAAGCTGAAGTCTTTTAACTACATTCTGTGGACTTCCTGAGAGTAATGAATTACAGTAATCCAGTCTTGATGTAATAAATGCATGAACTAGTTTTTCAGCATCACTCCTGGAAAGGATGCATCTAATCTTAGCAATATTCCGAAGGTGAAAAAAGGAAATCCTACAAACCTGTTTAACGTGGGATTTGAATGACATGTCCTGGTCAAAGATAACACCAAGGTTCCTTACTTTGTTCTCTGAGACTAATTTAATGCCATTCAGGTCAGGTGATTGACTAAGCAATTTCCTTTTCTGAATTTCAGGTCCAAAGGTGAGATCATCAGCCTTGTCTTGATTTAAAAGCAAAAAGTTTTAAGTCATCCAATTTTTTATGTCTTCAAGACAAGCCTGTAATCTACCTAACCGATTAGGTTCATCAGGGTTAATGGATAAATATAACTGAGTATCGTCAGCATAACAGTGGAAGTTTATCCCGTGCTGTCTAATTATTTTACCAATTGGGAGCATATATATAGTAAAAAGAATTGGTCCAAGCACTGAACCCTGTGGTACTCCACAAGTAACCCTGGAGTATGAAGAAGATTTCTCGTGTACGTTTACAAAATGAAATCTGTCAGACAGGTAGGATTTATACCAGCCTAGCGCTGTTCCTTTGATCCCTACAACATGTTCAAGTCTTTCTAAAAGAACATTGTGATCAACTGTGTCAAAGGCAGCACTGAGATCTAACAAGACTAGAACAGGCACAAGATTCTTATCTGAGGCCATGAGAATACCATTAATAACTCTCACTAACGCAGTTTCAGTGCTGTGATACTATCTAAAACAAGACTGAAATTCCTCAAACCGATCATTAGTGTTTAAATCGTCACATACTTGGATGGCCACTATTTTCTCCAGGACTTTGGATAAAAATGGAAGGTTAGATATTGGTCTAAAATTCATTGGGTCATCTGGATCCAGACAAGGCTTCTTAAGTAAAGGTTTGATTACAGCAACCTTAAAATCCTGTGGCACATATCCATTTACTAAGGATAGATGGATTATATCTAGAATGGGGGCAGTAACCAAAGGAAATGCATTTTTAAATAATTTGGTTGGGATTGGATCTAAAATGCAAGTTGAAGGTTTAGATGAAGCTAATATTTTTGATAACTCTGAAAGCTCAACTGGATCAAAATGGTTCAAGCACAGATGAGGTTCTACAGTCACCTCTGATGCTGCCTCACTTACTGAGGAAGAAGAAATCACATTAGAGAGGATGCTAAATGTTTTGTTTCTAATATAATTAATTTTACTTGTGAAAAGTCCCATAAAGTCGTTGCTGCTGAGGGCTAAGGGAACAGATGGTTCAGAGCTATGATTCTGTATAAATTTTGTCTGAAAAATATCTTCCTTACCTTAGGCAGAAATCGGGCAATAAAAGGATAACGAACACGCTGATTTTGCTTTTTAGGTTGGAGAACATTTGTCTTTTTAAGTATCACTTTGTTTAGGAAAGGTTTGGGCATTTGTTAAAGTTACTTAGTTGATAAAATTTAAGCAGTGTGAGCGTACACGTGCTAAGCTAGGCTAACTGCTAAGCGCGATGCTAAGATGTGTGCATTAGTCAGTAATGTATTTTATCTTTTATTTCGGTACACCGATAATATTGGACATCTCAAAGTATATTGGATCCTGTTTCCACTTATTGATCTACCAAAGGTAACTAATAAAACCATTCTTAAACACCCTCATTTAATGCTTGTGTTAATTAGCAAACTACATTAATAGAATGCCTGACATGTCTCTTGCTCACCGTAAGCCACCACAAACTGCCTGACTGATGGGACTCCAAAGTTGGGAGAAAACAAGACATGCACTTAGCATGCCATTTCAAAGTGAGGCATTTCAGCCCCAAAAGCAACAGGTTGGAATGCCTGCTTGAGCTCATTTAGTGAAGAAGTGTGGCACTTTTCCGGTAGTTAGGTTGTCGGTCAAAATAACAGGATATGTGCACTGTGGAATAGTTGTTTTTCTTTTTAATTGTCTGAGCATACTGAATACGTTTTGGCTGTCAGATCAACTGGAAGCAAATACATGTTGTGTATTTGTTGAATTATTACCTTACCGAAAATTCCGTTCTGTGCAACCTCACAGGATGGATTTGATGTGTGTTTACCCAAACAGGAAGACCCTGCGGTGAGACAACCCAAAGCTGAGCACACATATAAAAAGTTCTGGCAAACAACTTTCTGTGATCAACTGTGCTCAATGAATCTGAAGAACGATATATTTAGCGACCAAATCTCTATCTTTCTCATATAGAGTCGCTAACAAGGTAAAATGACTCACAGATCAAATGGGATCACCAATAAAGTTTACCGTGATGCCATAGGCAATGTTAGATGGGACGTTATGTCAAAGAGATATGCTTCAGTAGGTTTATGGATGTGCTTTGGACAATGGAGGTTGACCCCAGCAGAAGCTTTTCTTTTCATAGTAAGGGAAGTCGCGCATTTCCGCAGACACAAAAAGCAGTCGTGCAACATTTGTTTTACTGGCCCTCCGGGGGGAAACCGCATTGTCTTCTAGCCTGAAAGATGAGCAGGGACAACGTTCTACTGTTCCTAAGGACAAACAAAGGTGCATTTCCAAAGCAAAATGCCTTAAAACTATGTCAGATCTGGTGTGGCTTGTCTGAAGAATGAAAGAAAACAATCTTTTATATAGCTCCTCTCAAGATAAAAATCATGAGGTGCTTCACAAAAAAATGTAATATAAAAAATACTTTAAAAATTGATTTAAAAGCTAGCTTGGTCAGGAGTCATGGAGAAAATTGTAAAAAAAAAAAACATTGGCAATTTTACTGGAAATTAGTTATAACTCAACTGATTAACCAATCGCATCTGAAAGGAAAAAGTATTGTTGTCTATATGAGAAAAACTTTTGGGTTTCTTTTATTTCTAAATTAGGGAGAAGTGACCCTTCAAAACCTTAAATGAGGGGGGAAAACTGACTCCAGACCAGTTCTGTACCCTCCTGGACCTCCTGCCTTTCTACCACCTACTTCAAACACAATTACAAATTCCGCAGGCAAAAACATGGATGCACCATGGGCTCCCCAGTGTCACCTTTCGTCGCCAACATTTACATGGAGGAAGTGGAAACCAGAGCATTGACCTCCTACAATGGAACAACACCGAGCCACTGGTTCACGTGTGCGGACGACACATGGGTCAAAATTCTCCCAAAGGAAAAAGAAGACTTTACCAAGCACATTAGTGCCGTGAACAAGAACACAACACCAGGGAACTTGCACACAACAACCAACTGCTCTTTTTGGACTGTGTTGTGCAAATTGAACAAGATGGAAGTCTCAGCATTGAAGTCTACAGAAAACCAACTCACACAGACCAGTATTTGCTAGGAATGTCCCGATACAACCTTTTTCAATTCCGATACCAATATTGCAGCCATCAGTATTAACCGATGCCGATATCAATCTGATACGATATCAGCACAAATCATACATACTTTTACCTGTTTCGTAGTGTGGAATGTATGAAAGGCTTGATCAGATGATTTCACTCAATCAGAGAACAAGAGTCAATAACAGTAAGTATGAAAACAATGGCAATTTTTTCTTAACCATTAGTTACAAAAATGTTAACCCTTAACAGACTGTTTATATCGGAGATTTTTGATGCCGTCCGATATAATCCAATACGCTGTTTTTGGGTCGATATCGAATACCTATATCGGAACGGGACATCCCTAGTATTTGCAGTGGGACATGGTAAGCTTGATTGGGGATTTATGAACACCCAAAGGTGACTTATGGAAAGGTAAATTTTTGTAGCCCTATTGCAAAGCTGTTTTTGAGAAAAGGGTGTTTTGTTCAACCTCTGATGTTGAGTAAGACAAGCGGTCATCTAAGTTCGCACCAAATGATCCAGTCTTTTTAATAGCCAGCTTTCTATTTAAACTACATTCTGCATTAGAGAAATCCTCCTGTTTAAAAGTTTTGAGCCTCTGTGAAGGTCCAACCCTTGTCGTTACTTTGCCTTGAGTGGGGTTTTTGAACGATAAAAAGTTCAACATTATGTCAGAACGTGTATAGATTAGTCATTTGGCAGAGCAATTTGTATACAGTGGCTTTTAGCCAAAGGCTCATATCACTGCCTTTTACAAGGCGATATAGAGGAAGTGACCTATCAAGTATGTGGCCTACCTGTCTCAAGATAAGCTTCATTTAACTGAGACCTTATCGTGTCCGTGTGCTTAGAGGACACGTGTGTTTTCCATATGTTTTTCTGAAAGGGAGCAGCATATTACTCCTTAATGTTTGGAATCACATGCTGTGGTAGACATATTTTCAGACTGCATGAACACACACACACACACACACACACACACACACACACACACACACAGGCATCTGCTCTTTGAGGACAGCAAATGATGCCATAAAGTTTGCTGCTGCTATCAACAAAGCACCCTCTGTTCTTCATTCTGTGCCCCCTCCTCCCCTGCTTTCCTCCCACACATTTCATGACCGACCCCCCCCCCCCCGTATCCCGCTCTCGCCCCTGTCTTTTCTGTCTTTATGTCAGCCCCCGCGGCCCCTCTTCCCTCCACCTTCTATTCGGCTCGCTTCGCTCCTCACATTTCGGATGTAGGGCAGGAAAAAGGAAACGGCGCCAAGCTTCGACAAGGCTAGAGCAGGGGCTGAGGCTGCCGCAAAAGGGAGCATTTTGAGTGTGTGTGTGTGTGTGTGTGTGTGTGTGTGTGTGTGTGTGTGTGTGTGTGTGTGTGTGTGTGTGTACTGTTACATGGTGGTAGTAAAACCTGTTGAGGGAGGAAGAGGATGGGATTTTCACAGCTAAACAAGGAAGCTCCTCTTAACGTTTGGCAGTTGCAAACAGCAAAAGTCACACTGTGTTGTTTTTCAGTTGCTTTCAGTGAAACAAATTATTCTTTCAGGGTCAAATTGTGCCGTTTACTCTTGTCTAGGATTTCATCGTGTATATTGGTTAGAATTGTTGGGGTTTTAATGGCCATGACACTTGTAGCCATTACGCAAACCTTGAAGACTTGAGTTAGCACCAGTAGGCAAGTGTCAACCACCACCATTTAGAGAATTATGAAGCATTTTCAACAAGACTTGAGCTAACAGCTTTACCTCTTTAAAAGCATTGTAGTCTGCATGTTTAGTTAAAAATGCTCCTTGTATAATAGTAAAGCATCTTATTATATTTTAAAAGCATAGCAGTCTTAGTAGCACTGAGCAGCTTGCTGCTCCTTCCACCAGTGAAAATGGAATTACAACTGTCGCAAACAACCCTGCTGCTGCCTGCTGTAGCTAGTGCTAACAATGGGCTAACGCTAACATGAGCCAACTAACACTAAAATAAATCAATAATTAAAAGGATCCAAACTGTTGGACAAAATTTATTACTTACAAATCCAGTGCCAACAAAGCCAGGTCACCATCAGCCCATGATTTTGTAGCCTCCTTCACATCCTTCAAACTGGTGGAGGCCACACCGATGTTCACTCAGATTTTAATAATTTGCATGGCCTCCAAAGACATTACTCTCTAACATTCATTGACAGACTCCACCATGATGCGAACAGAAAAAGAAAATTTATTTTTCTTCGTCTTGTGCTTTTTATTGACAATCGGTGAGCTGAAAAAAAGCTACCTGATAGCATAATAGCTAACAGCCTTTAAGCAGGTAAAAAGGTCCCCCTGTAGAGTGCCCACCCTCTCCACAAAACTGAGGGCAGTATCTGTCAGGCAGGGGGCTGAAACTGGTCAAGTTTCTAACTGAACAATCACATAATCTACAAACTAACAGCAATTACTTTTTAAAAGCCCATGACTCAATACTTATAATTATGTAATTAAACATCTTTTAATATCAAATAGATACAAAAAACACAAAGGAAGAAAATAATTACAGCCCCCTTTCAAATGTAATTAAAAACATGTGTATTCAGGGCCAGTTCATTTCAGTCCTAGATTTGATTGGGAAATAAACACAAGTGTCGGGTTTGAAGATCATCTTAGCAGGTGCGGGTTGACCAAATGGACCAGGCAGCAGGGGCAGATCTAGGACTGAAGAAGATCCGGGGCTTAACAAACACACACACGTGCGCACTCACGAGCGCGCACACACACGCGACACGCACTAGTCAACATCATATATATTTGTCTTGTACCACATAATTTTTAATCTGAAGCTACATATTAAGCATATTCAGGGCAGAGTATCGTTCCTGTTAGTGTTTAGTGTGAGATGATAGTAAATATTCCCTTTCTTTCTCCAACAACTTTACCTGATAAGCTAACTTTAGGCAAACCAGCAGCACAACAAATATTTTCAAATAAGACTCACAAACCTGAGTCAACACCAGTCTCATCAAAGCTGGGCTTCTGTCGTTGTACTTTTGGTCTAAAAAAATGTCCTTATGTCCATCTTCACTCATGCGTTTCAGGCAGAGAGTGTAGAAGAAGCCGGCTGCTGAAGGGCTTCTTCTTCAGTGGTGGAGGCTCAGGCAGGCTGTATACAAACTACTGCCAGCTGCTCCCTCTCTGTTGGACTTTGGTACTGCATGTTACTTCCGCGATTTAGATCCGGGGCTTTCTATGAAACATCCGGGGCTTCAGCCCAAGTAGCCGGGCCTAACGCCGCCACTGCCAGGCAGGACTCTGACGAATGTTTATGTGACATTTGGATATGACAAAAAAGATAAGAAAAGGAGTAGAAGCTGGTGAATTGGGTATTTGTGTGATTTGCACTAGTTCCATCTCCTAATAGTTGCTATTATAGCATGAAGACTGACTTGAACAGGGAATACCAATTAATCAAATTTAAAAAGGTTAATAAACATTAAAGACGTAAATAAAACTGCACAAAAAAACAGAAGAGATTAGATCCAAAAGACTGAATTTGGCCAGGTGGCTAAAGCAGGGGATGCTAGCAGGGTGTGAATGGCTGATTGTGTTGTAAAGCATCTTGGGGGGTTCCAGGACTCTAGAAGGTGCTATATCAACTACAGGCCAATTAAGTAGAAAAATGAAGGCAACTGAAGGATTTAACGCTACAGGATGAAGTTGTGTGGATTATTGATGGATGTAAGGGGAAAATGGATGAGCAAGGGGAGACTGTAGGTCAGAGTGTAAAGTTGGAATTAATTAGAGTCCATCGTGGGGTAAATGAATGGCTCATTGTTATCACAGAGTGACAGTGGGGAGGAACAACCTGAGCTTTGTTCTCCGAGTTTACCTCTCCTTTCCCTTCTTCCTCCCTCACTTTCTCTCTTTCTGCACACACACACTAATCTCTCAGGTGACACAAGACAGACAAATCAGAGAATCTCTAAGGAAGGAGAAAAATGTTTCTCTGAAAGGCTAAACTTAGTGGAGGGAGGGAATGGAACTGGTGGCTCTCGTCTCTAGAAGACCCCCCACCCCCCACCCCCACCTCGTTCTCACACACCCTTATGAACGAACAGCCTGGCTGGCCGGCGACCAATCGTCTGCTTTGGACAACAGGAGCCTTCCACTTTTCATCGGTGATGGATGATGTCTGGCCCCTACTTACCACCTCACCCCGCAGTCACAAGTTCAGCACTTCATCATGCCGGCACAAGTGGGTCAAATTCTCACACTGACTGCTTCACGTTGCACAACAATCCCAGCTTGTTGGGATTAACGTTGAACAGAAAGTCTGTGTTTCAAATGACAAATCTTGAAATCTTATTATTGTTCACTCTTACCTGAAATGGTATGTATTAATTTTATTAACAGGGTTAAGACAGTAGTACTAGAATCATTCTGTAAAAATTACTTTGCGGAAGCCGTCTGAAGTGTGGACCACATCCGTTGCGTACTCAGTGTGAATGAGGTGATACTGATTATGCAAAATCCTTGCATAAAACCTTTTCATTAGATTTTTGAGTCCAACTATCTCATAAACACCTGCACAGATTTTATTGAAATTCTCTGAAAGTAATTACTGGACGTACGTCAGTGCAGTGTACTGCCATCTAATGTTTTTTGTCGCACCAGAGATCCGTGGACCTCCTTCTTTTCAGCTACCATCTCATCTGAAAGTTTTCCCAATGTGTTCCCAAGCAAACTGAGATCTATGTTCTCCAGCAACATCTGGGTCTGTCCTGAGTTTGTATCCCAGTGGGACACTTCCTTCCTAACCAGGTGCCCAAACCACTTCAACTGGCATCTTTTGCTGAGTAGAAGAAGCATTTCTACTTCAAACAACCCTATCCCTAGAATGGGTCCGGTATCTGTTTTGTAATCATTACACAAAGCTAATGACCATATAGGTGAGGATGGGAGTCGCTAAATCAACAGTTTTGCGACTACGCTCTACCTTCAGCAAAACAAACTGGTACTGTAAATGAATCGCCCAATCTATATGAATTGCCCCAATCCACCTATCAATTTCTCACTTCCTGTTGGAACCAAAAGGTTTTATTCAGATGTAACAGATCAGTGCTTTTCTTTATGCAGAACTAGGTTCCATTCCCCTGAACTTGAACCATCCAGAGAAACTACTCATCCAGACAACAGATTCCCTCTTTAAGGGACGTTACGGGCTTTTGAATTTTTATGCTCGTGATTGCCCCCTCAGGCCGAAAGCGTAACGGCAGCTTCAATAGTAGGCTCGTGCACGAGGCGCGCATGCTGTACGTGCACACTCCTTAACGAAAATAACAGCTGAGACAGTCCCGTGTGTGTGTGTGTGTGTGTGTGTGTGTGTGTGTGTGTGTGTGTGTGTGTGTGTGTGTGTGTGTGTGTGTGTGTGTGTGTGTGTGTGTGTGTGTGTGTGTGTGTGTGTGTGTGTGTGTGTGTGTGTGTGTGTGTGTGGCCTGGAGGACAGAGGACAGGAGAACGCGCAGCCAATTAATTAAATAATTTGTTTCTGTACCTTTCTCTTCAGCACAGCCGACAAAGGTTTATGATGGGTCAGTTCTCCTGCATGCTCAGATCATTCTCTTCCCTTGCTTGAAAAATTGTTCCAAAATGAAAGTTGAACCCACATCTTTTTTATCTGTGAATTCAATGCTCTTCGGTGAGTCTCAAATAAAAATTTGGGCATCTTACTGTAAAAAATATACCATTAATGTAAAAAAAAACTCTAAAACTATGTTCACATCCAGAATCAAACCCAGGTCTTCTGCACAAGAGTTCGACATCCTACAAGGTGAGCTAAAGCACCAGTGACGTCTTTTGTATCTGTGACTTTTATATCCTTGATGACAGCTGAAACAACGTCAAACCAAAGAACGGTTCGGAGCGAAAATGGCTATTTTGTTGCTAATTTGCAGGAAATATCTAGAAGAAAGTTCTACAGAAAGTAGCTAAGGGTCCTCAGAAATGTAGCTAGCTTTGTCACTAGGCGTTAGGAACAGCGACAAAGTGGCACTGCCTCTTTCTCTGCTGCTAAATCTACGGATAGCAAATGCTACGGGCTATGCCTGAGCGTGAACGTGCATGAAGCAGCCTGCTCGACCCGAGCATCTATCTTTTTCTGTGATTTTACAGAAAGAGAGGCAATCACAGTAAAATGCCAGGGCTCATTCTACAGGACCAGGGCATTGCAGGAGAATGTATGAAGAAGAAATTTATTATTTCTATACATGTTTTGGCTGTCAAACTTCCATAATGCCCCTTTAAATAAGTTGCTGTAGAACGGTGATTTGGACTACAGTGTTTGTAAAATAAAACCTCTAAAAGGTCAGCTTGACCCTGTGGTCCTTTGGCTGGATGACTGCCCCATGACTGTTCGACCAAGCTCGCCATCGGCATCAGGAGTGGGATAAGAGCACCAGCCAAACACTCGCTCATGCAATTCAGCTAATACCCTGATAAAATAAAGGTTTGAACTGTTCTTAATATACTGTAGGTTCATTTGAATTTACTATATCCACACATAATATGACAATTAGAAATATAACCAGGACAATGACCAGAAAAACGCTTTTTCCACGTGGGCTCACAGTTACAGCCTTAGAAGTTCTATTAACATCAATGATGTATTAAAGACCAACTGTCTTAAAGGGAACCTGTGACTCTTTGTGGAAAAAAGCTGAAAGACTGTCAAATAATGTCTCCTCCTCAGTGACATCTAGATAACTGGAAAATTAGGCCTAGAAATAGAGCTGCTAAAGACTTATGAAGTCTCTCCACCCTGCCTGATTGCAGCCTCGAAGCTCGCTGTAATTAATCTTTGAGAAAACTTGTCAAATTATTAATAGGGCCCTTAAGCGATGGCCCTGAAAGGAGGCCACTGTTCAGAGATGAGGGAGAGGGAGCAAGAGCCTTTGGAGGGGCTGTTTACTGAGAAAATATGAAGAAGTCACTCTCCAGGAGTTCCACGACTCCACGCGTCAAGGCTCTCCACACATGAAGGAGTTGAGGGGAATGTAGGTCTTTACGGAAACCAGAGAGCTCACATGCAAAACTAGAAATGTCATCAGGTATAAAGTGAGCTTTTCTTAACTAGAGATAAGATTTGTATCGACACACTGACCACGGTGTGGTTTAAGATGTTCTGGTACAGACATACAGGACATTTGAGTACTCTGATGCGTGCACTATACTTTTTACACCTATGCCTCTCACTCCACCCTTCACTACCAGTGAACACAACAACCATTGTTCTCACCAGTTGATCATCTCACACCATCCTTTTCTTGCTGTGCAAACCTTAAAAGTTTCATTGGAACAACTTGATTGTCATTACAACCGTTATTGCTTATGCATTGATATGAGCACTTGAATTCACTTTAACCATGACAATAGCCAGTGTTGTTCCCGAACGCGTTTATTGAACGATCATTCATGAATTTGTTTGTTTTTTTCGTGAATGTGAACTGAACTTGTTCGTATTTTGCCTGATGAACATAAAAGTGAGTGTGTTCGTCTTGGCGTGCGTGAACGGGTTTATGAACGTATTCTTTCGCCGTTCTAGCTCCAGATCTTCACTGAGCTTTTCCAGAGCTAAAGCCTAGCTAAAACATCTGGTTAACCATAGAGTTTATAAAAAGTAGAACCCGCAAATGCGGCCAAACATAGGCAGTTGGTGCGGCGTCTACTCTTGTACGTCTATGCTGTGTGCAGGAGTCAAAGTTCATTCAGAAAAACTGAAACGGGACTTAACTGAAAGATTATACATTTTTTAATGTTTTACACTTTTAATATTGCACTTTGAGTTTAGTTTTGAGTGTGGACTGAATGGGTGCCAACTACTGGAAAATTACTTCATAAGATATATATATATATATATATATATATATATATATATATATATATATATATATATATATATATATATATATATATATATAGGAGAAAAAAGAACTATGAACTAGTTCGTTTTTGAAACAGTGAACTTAGTTCAACATTTTTTAAATTATGAACCAAGAAACAAACTAGTTTGTTTTAAAATGTATGAACTGAACTTTGAACTAGTTCCATTTTTAAACGAATTTTCCCAACACTGACTATAACACAGGAACTTGAGTTACATTAAACCAGTGGTTCCCAACCTTTTTCCCAAGGGACCCCTTTTTTACCAGTAAAATTTTTGACGACCCCCTTCCATTCTCTCTTCCAGTACAAACATTATTAAGAAATGATAAAATTGTTCAAGCACATTTTAATATGCATTGATTCAATAGATAACAGTAATAGTAGGCTCCAGTACAGAACAAAGTCATTAACAAAACCAAAGAGAGCATAATGTGCTTGACAGTTTGTATTACTTTTCTGAAGACATTGTTTCTTATAAACACTGATAAATCAATCATTCCTTTCAATAAACGTTTGACACATAAAAAATAGACTGAGCAAAATGTACTTAAATGTGTATATTACTGTTTATACTAGATTATTTACTGTAAACGCTGTGATTAATCAATCAGTCCTATCTTTAATGAACTTTTGACACTTTAAAATAAAACAGTGAGCTGAGCAAAATGTTCTTAAAAGTGTTACTTTTTCTGTACTAATTATTTCCTGTCTTAATATCAGTAAACTTTTCACTCATGAAAAAAATGTGAGCAAAATGTAGGCTATAAACAAGTAATAAATGAAGTTTTAACCCCTTAAAGTGGCGACCCACTGAGAGGCTTTGGCGCCCCCTTGTGGGGGTCGGGACCCCCAGGTTAGGAACCACTGCATTAAACAACTGTCTAATAGAGTTCGCGTTTTCATATCACTGTTTCCTGCCTGGAAACTAATTACATGCTTGAGGGCAGTCGACGGCTACTTCCAGTTGCATGAAGAACGGTAGCTCAAAATAAATATAATTACTTTACAATGCACAGTAATAATACTTATTGTGAGTTTGAGATGCTGCCTATCTATACCAATGAACTTTTAATTTCATAATCAATTCATATTTTTTTGGATGGCTACTTAAATGTATCCTCTAATGTTTAGACTAAGGCTCAAATCTGATCATATATAGTTTTAAAACTTGCCCTCTTCAAACTCCTGTTACAGATTAACGAGTTGTTGCAGAGTAATGTGTTGTTTGCGTATTAGCCCTCACTGGCAGGCCAGGTGGCATCTGCGAGCAAACGTCAATATTTGCGGATGTGAGCTTGTGTGGGCGCTTGCACATTAAAAGGTGCTGTACCAGGGAAATGGTCTAGCAATGGATAAATGGTGCAGAATTTGGATTAAATATATATTTATTAGGGGTCTTCAAGTAAAGAGACCTGAAAGTGGGTGACAAAACAACCAACTATAGAATATAAATGGTGCTTATTCTGGTTTACATTAATAACTAATGTAAGGATTTAATTTACATCTATTTAATGAACCATAAGACATGAGATTCCATAGAAAATATGAAATCAATCTTATGGATCTTTGGGTACTTTTAACCAGAAGATTGGAACTTTTTATTGCAGGGATTATGTAACACTTCGTATTAACTGAGAGACAAGAGAAGAGAGAGTCACCTTTAAAACGTTTAAGAAGATTTATTTCTAAACAATTTTAAACAAGACTTACTCTAAACTCTAAGTGATGAATGGATCTTGGTGTAAATGAGATGTGAGATGGATGGCGTATGTGTGAGTGATGTTGTCATCAGAACTCTCGTATCCGGAGAAGCAAGTCTGAGTGGGAAGTGATGTTTTGCTCTTAAGCTATGATCGGAGTTTCATAAACACATGAGACGCCATTTTGTCGCTCTACACATACCATTAGGATGAGACCTCCGTACAGATCGAGAATGCCAGGTCCTCGGACCCCCCTTTTGGTACCGGAGCCGATGAAACAGCGTCAGCAGTACGACAGACTAGTATTTGGATTGTCTCCAGGTAAAAAGCGACGGTTGGTTGACAGCGTCAGATGGACCCTGAGGGTCAGTGAGTTCAGCTTTTATTCTGAAAGGAACCGTTGCTTGGTTGGTAAAGTGCAACAGATTTTATTGAGCTTGTTGGTTCTTTGGTTAAAAAGGAAGTACGGGTGGCCGGTCCGATACTTCTCTTAAGAATGCGGTGAACTGAACTAAGATGGTGTGGGGACTGGTTTTATTAATCTGGATGTTTTGATTTACGGTCGAATCAAAGTTGGGCAGATTTATAAACACCACAGAGACTATTCCACGCTTCAGAAAGGATAGGTTCCGATTGGATGAGAAAGATAAAATGTGTCATGTGGCTTACATTACGTGGATCAGGATGGCTAGTGCAGCTAGATTAAAGTCATATTACTTATTAAAACTTACTAATCATAACATTGTCATTTCACAGATTGGTTCACATCTCATTATTGAACTTACACTTTGTTTGATTAGCTTTATTAAAAATAGAAAGAGTTCATCTTCTTTCTTCTCTTGAGCTGGAAAGAGTGCAGTTTTAGAAGCAAATGCATGACCTTGAGGCAGTCTCATGCAGATTAGTTCTGTGTCAGCGACATCTGAGGAGAGAGGGTAAATAACCTTCGGTGGAATAGCTCCTTCATCACGTTACACTAATGAGCAGATTTCAAGCATTTAGACTTTAAGCAGCGCCGCTTCAACCGGGCAATACCCTCACGAGGGACGAGCAAAATATTAAACCTGCCAGAAATCCACGCAAGCTCATGAATGCTGATCGGTAGCCGTGGTGTTTATCACCTCTCGTAACCGTCTGTATACTACACAACGCGTAGCGCAAAACTCGCCCCGATCTAATGGATTTTCACACGTGTGGAAAATTGGGTCAAAAGAGTGAAAAGGTAGTAGTGTCTGCCTGGCTTTAAGTGGATTCTACTGTTCTGTATCGGGTCAGGTTGAACTCAACATTTGGATAATTTCTTGTATTTATCAAATGCTGTATAGAAGCAAAGATGGGAGATGGTCACTAATATCAATAAGTAACAAACTAATTTTATTTGTGAATATATTACCTATTAACATTGCTGTATTTACTGTTATTCTAGAAGTACGGATGGAAAATATATCGGCATCAATATCGGTATCGGCCGATATTAGTAATTTTTTAACATATCGGTATTGGTTCGATAAATAAAACCGGGCCAATATTAACAACCGATATTTTTTTTCCCATCTCGTCTCCATTGGTTTGCCTGTTTCAGAGGGTGAGGGGGGGTGATGTGTGATTGTTTAGTCATGTGAAGAGTGAATGAAATCATCTCAGAACCATAAATGTGTGCGTTGTGTGTACATAATAACGTAAATTCAACTTTATTTAATTTTCATTCCATGCAAAATCTGCTGATTTTAGAGGCATTAATGTCAGTATATCGGTATCAGCAAATATCGGTTATCGGCCATAACAGTGATCTCAATATCGTATATCGGTATCGGCTAAAAAATGTCTTATCGGTGCATCACTAACTATACGGTTTTGTAATCAAAGGAAATTCATTTGTGGTGTTCATTGTGTTTCTAAAGCTGGTGTTTTTTACATGTTTGGATTCGACAAATTGGTGTTGAAATCACCACGTACTACTACACATACTATTATTGATTTTCTGTTATTTACTGTCATATACCTTATTTACTTTGTGAACAACTGGAGGCAACTTTTATGTGTTCTCCAGATAAAGGCCAGTTCTTGGTTCATTTCACTGATTTTTTCCTATATTTTCAAGGACTGCTGTAAACAGATAATTTGATATATTCTATAAAAGACTTTTCAATTGATAATGAGTGGCAAAATCTGTGACGACTAAAAACTGATTCTTGAAGCTAGACATACTATTTTAACGGATTCCACTCATTTGGATTTTCAGCTAACAGAAATACCTTTTTTGATCTCAGACACCTTTGAAAACTCAAAAGATGAAACATGTCTTCTGGTGAACACACATCTACTCAAGATATTTGCTGATTTAAAAATAAATTAAAAAAAATCGAGAAAAAAAACAAAACAACAAGAGTTTGATATTCACCAAGAAAGACCTCTTCAGTGAGATGTAAAAGTAACACTAAAAAACAGTAATAATTTCATTTGTAGCGTGATGAATCGTCCATTTCTGACCTAAAGGCCCTGCTCTATTTGCTCTGCCCAAGCAAAACCATAAGTTTCTGACACAAGCCTAATCTACAAGCTAAGGCCACTCATGCTCTGTGCTCTTATATAAACTGTTGCTTCCTCGGACAGCACAAGAAAGAAGATGAAGAACTCTTCTCTTTAAATAATAATCAAATAACTTTGTTAGTCCAAATAATCATGTGAAGCTCAATGTTCAATCAATCTGTGAAATGAGAATATTAATTACTTGATATTATCATCCTATGATAGTATTTTAATAAGTAATATAACTTTAAACTAGACACTAGACTGACCACATGTAATGCTAAAGTCACATGACACATTTACTTTTTCTGATCCAATCAGAACCTTCCAGAACTGATGCGAGGCTTGGTTTTGTTGGTGTTTGTATAATCCCCTTTTCTTTCCTGTCAAATTCTGATTCGACAGAAAATCAAAACATCCAAATTATAAAACTATGCCCACGTCATCTTAACTTCAGTTCCAAGCGTTCTAGAGAAGTTATAGGAGTGGCCAATCCGTAACTTTCCTCAAAAGCCGAAAGAACCTAACGACAAACTGGATTAAATCTGTTGCATGTTCCGCCTGCTGCAACGGTTCCTTCAGAATAAAAGCTGAACCATCACGACCCCTTCAGGGTCTCGCTAGATGTCAATAAAACTGTCGTGACCTGGGAGTATCTCAAGACGGGACTGGTCGGCAAGTGCGGCTTTGCTACAGGCTTCGGTTCCAGACAAGGTCCAAGCTGGACCTCGGCACCTCCTGATCTAAACGGAGACTTCCGCCAAGGGTACGTAGACCGACAGAATGGCGTCTCAATCAGTAGCGGTTTAAGGCACGGACAGACAGGGCAGTTGCCCGGGGCGGCATTTTTTTCATGACACAAAAGGGGTGCACAAGCGCTGAGTAAAAAAATAAAAAAGAAAGAAATCTGCGCCGCACCGAGCTTTTCTATTCTGTCTGTCATATCACAGAGTCTGGATTGGAAACAGCAAGTTGGCACCCCCTGCAGCTGCAGGCGCTCCTGCTGACTGAGAGGGTTCAGGTGCACCGTGTGTGTATGAAGAACAGGAAGGGGAGGGGTGCGGCAGGGGAATTCACCTCTGGGTCTTTCCCAAATGAAATGAGCGGGTAGGGGCTGAATCAACTGTATTAACATGGCTAAAGTCAATCACATCTTGATGTTCTTCCATTTAACGCACATTTCATTCATAATATCATAAACACAGGCCTATCATTCTTTCAGGTTTTTCTGAATTGTGTGAAATGACCAAATAAAAGAAGGAAAAACAAAACGATTTTGTGGTCACCCCCCCCCCCCCATCAAGGTCAAATTGTTTAGTCCTGACTAAAGGAAACTTATTGAGTCAAGAGCCAAACAGAAGAGAAAAAGGCTAAAACCACCAGGTGCCCAATTCAGGAAGAAAAAAGAAAAAGAAAAAAAAGAGGAGAAAGATAAAGGTATGATGCATGTTTTCAATTTTTTGAACCAGTTAACTGGGATTTTAACGGTTAAATTCGGTCAACTAATTGCTAACAGAGCTAACAGGGCTGAAATATTGAAACGAATATTCAAATGGTTCGAAAAAATTCCTTGAATCGTTTTTTACTGATTCAAACTAGGATTTGTTAAATGCTCGCTGCAGCCTGTGGCCTGACTGAACAACAACAAACACATGTTGATCATGTTCACATAATAATAAAACAACTCTACAAGCAGAAGAAAACTCCCCAGTCACCACTAACTATCCTGTTTATTTATTGCAGATGGCTGCACTGATTATTTTTTACATGATTTGTTCTGTAAAAGTTGGCATTTTTGGTAGTCTACAGTTTTTATGTCAGTTTAAATGACAATTTCAGAGGCAATTCTAAAATATTATGGATCATGAGATCTATTGGAGATCTACCCCAACTTTTGGACTGCTCGGCCAGTCACTGTGGCTCAAGCTGAGAGGAGCTTTTCAAAACTTGATCAAGTCATACCTGAGGTCAACTATGTTTCAGGGGCGGCTCACTAGCCTGGCTCTGATTAGTATCAATCACTCAGTAGGAGGAGCAGATTTCATATGATGACATTATTGATGACTTTGCATCCAAACTCCACTATGGCCAAGACCAAAGAGCTTTCGAAGGACACCAGGAAAATAATTGTAGACCTGCACCAGACTGGGAAGAGTGAATCTACAATAGGCAAGCAGCTTGGTGTGGAAAAAATCAACTGTGGGAGCAATTATCAGAAAATGGAAGACATACAAGACCACTGATAATCTCCCTCGATCTGGGGCTCCACGCAAGATCTCATCCCGTGTGGTCAAAATGATCATGAGAACGGTGAGCAAGAATCCCAGAACCACACGGGGGGACCTGGTGAATGACCTGCAGAGCTGGGACCACAGTAACAAAGGTCACCATCAGTAACACACTACAACGGCAGGGAATCAAATCCTGCAGGGCCAGATGTGTTCCACTGCTGAAGCCAGTGCATGTCCAGGCCCGTCTGAAGTTTGCCAGAGAGCACATGGATGATACAGCAGAGGATTGGGAGAATGTCATGTGGTCAGATGAAACCAAAGTAGAACTTTTTGGTATAAACTCAACTTGTCGTGTTTGAAGGAAGAATACTGAGTTGCATCCCAAGAACACCATACCTACTGTGAAGCATGGGGGTGGGAACATCATGCTTTGGGGCTGTTTTTCTGCTAAGGGGACAGGACGACTGATCCGTGTTAAGGACAGAATGAATGGGGCCATGTATCGTGAGATTCTGAGCCAAAACCTCCTTCCATCAGTGAGAGCTTTGAAGATGAAAGGTGGCTGGGTCTTCCAACACGACAATGATCCCAAGCACACCGCCCGGGCAACAAAGGAGTGGCTCCGTAAGAAGCATTTGAAAGTCCTGGAGTGGCCTAGCCAGTCTCCAGACCTCAACCCCATAGAAAATCTGTGGAGGGAGTTGAAAGTCTGTGTTGCTCGGCAACAGCCCCAAAACATCACTGCTCTCGAGAAGATCTGCATGGAGGAATGGGCCAAAATACCAGCTACTGTGTGTGCAAACCCGGTAAAGACCTATAGTAATCGTTTGACCTCTGTTATTGCCAACAAAGGTTATGTTACAAAGTATTAAGTTGAATTTTTGTTATTGACCAAATACTTATTTTCCACCCTGATTTACAAATAAATTCTTTAAAAATCCTGCCATGTGAATTCATGGATTTTTTTGTTCACATTCTGTCTCTCACAGTTGAAGTGTACCTATGATGTAAATTACTGACCTCTGTCATCATTTTAAGTGGGAGAACTTGCACAAACGGTGGCTGACTAAATACTTTTTTGCCCCACTGTATGTGTCCTGAACGCCGTTCCAAAACTTTCCTTCCAGTGCGTACTGAAAACACCTCAAGGCCTGGAGGTTAGTCGGGACTCTTGAATGAAGAAGGCATGTGAATACACGTGAACGCCGAAAGCGGAACATAAAGCTATTCTCCTCTTCCGCAAAACATTTTTTTTTGCCCACTTGAAAGCCGCACTGCCTTGTGCAAAAGAGATTACATATTTCCTCACTTGCTGCCACGGGGTTAAGAAGCTTTGCTCTTGTGTGGGTGACTGTTGTTACAACTCAGTGCAGTAATGCACAGTCTAACATGTTTGAGTCGGAAAGCTTACTATAAATCCTTTGGGTTATATAAACAAATCATTTTTAGAAAGTTGTTGCAATCGCTCGACTAAACTATGTTTAAATAGAAAACTTTCTGTGACTTCAAAGGATGCAGTTAATATTTATCAGTCTGCTTATTCAGAGTTCATAACTGTTCATTTCCATTGTGGCTTGAATCTTGAATATTCTGCCAAATGTTTGAAAGCTTTAAAGCATTTTTTCAATGGCTTAAATGTAATAGCGAAAAATAAAACTTTTGCGGAGGGGGTTGAGCACATAAACATGTTCTATTGGCAACCTGTTTCAGGAAGATGTCTTTTATTGGGCCAACTTGTACTTCCTGAGGCAGCTGAAGAACCCTAACCCTCAATCTACCAGCACAGTCCATGAGGCAGTTCTACACAATAATATATTTATATATATATATATATATATATATATAGGAGGAGAAATTTGGACATTTTATATTTAAAAGCATCAGTCTGGTGCGTTTTGAGAAAAAAGGTAGAGTTACAGGCTGGTAAGTATGTATAATAAAGTATATTTATTTGATTATTTATCCTGTCCTGTCTTTAATCCATTTTGAACACTGACTACAATGAAATCCTCTGATGCATCCATGCTGCTCAGTACCAGAACTGCATTATGTCACTAGTTACTACAATCAACTGGCAAAGATGCAGTTAAACCATTGCAGAACTTGCGAAACTACGTGTCTCAATTTAAGGAACAAAGTAGAATCCAGCTGCTGTTGTTAATTTGTTGGTGATGTTTCAAGAAACACAATATATCTGCAGGGCTTTAGGCCCAGGGCAGAGTTTTATACCTCAGACTGACCGGCTTTAGATTATGACTTGTTATTAATAATATCGTCTTCTTTACGCCAGTCAGAATATTCTGTAATGTTCACAGACATCCAAATCTTAGAAATGAAAAAAATTAAATAAAAATCTTTATTAAAAGTAGAAATCATTAACATCGTTTCTTCATTAAAAGATTAGTTTACCTAACAAATGAATATCTGAATAAATGGCAGGAAGACGAGAGTAAACACCTGAAAGAATATATATATATACATACATATATTTATATATATATATATATATATACATATATTTATATTTATATATATGAGGTGTATGACACAACACAGAGTGACACGTTCATGGAAGGAGTGGGAATTTTAATGTACACATAAGATATTTGTCCAGTTCTGAGCTTCAACTACTGTTTTCCATTCCGATGTTTGGTTTCTTTTCATGTTGGTGTTCCACCATTTTGGTTAGGGTGACACTCATAGTACTAGTGTCGCACTTTACGGTGCAAATAGATGTATTGATCATCTCAGACTGCAAAGAAAGATGGTGCAAATCGAGCCTTATGGAGCAGCGGCTGGGCAGCCAACAGATATGCTGCTGATAGACATTTTCTCTACAAGTGTAGGAGTTTCCTTTGCAACAGGTGGGCCCTAAGAGGGTCCTATGCCCTGATTGGGTCCCACCTTGTCAGATTTAGGACTAGCCTTTGGAGCTGCAGAAATTTAAAGAGAATAAAGGGAATGAGGTCAGAGTAGGAAAAGGGAACCTCGTAAAGAAAAAATGGAAAGGAGTCGTGTAAATTGGGACATGAGGGGTCTGTAAAAGAGAGAGGCTAGACTGTGCCAGGGACATAAACTGATAACGTGAATAGCTTTCTGTGTTCAATGCAATCTTGTCCTTTTGGTCTTAGTTTGATCAAACAAAATGCCTTCATCATAAACAAAACAGATGAAGTGGGCGAACAACGCACTTGGTGTATAATTCACACAGGAAGGGAAGAGCAACGCCTGAGCCTCGACTGTCAGCTTGTAGCTTCAAGGATTCTGAGCCAAAAGGGGCATGGTAACCTCTCATCATGAAAATAGTCAGGTGTAGTCTTTGGCATAAAGGATAATCATTTCAAAGGCAACAATCCAAATTTTTACTTGTAAAGAAAGAAGACATTTTGATTATTTGGTGTGAACTGGACCTTGATCAGGAATATCTTCTTGCAAACAGTAAAAGTTACATGCAAAGGGCTGCTTGTATTGGGTCTATTTAAATCAAACCGCCACAAGCTAGTTGTATTTCCCAGAGATGATTAGTGAGTGGGCACTGCCCTCTTGTGTTACATGAGAACATGACACTAATTCACAACAGTGAAACAATAAACCTTACATATACACTCATCTACAGGACTAATGGTATTTGACCCTCTTTTGCCTTCAGAACTGCCTTAATTCTACGTGGCATTGATTCAACAAGGTGCTGAAAGCATTCTTTAGAAATGTTGGCCCATATTGATAGGATAGCATCTTGCAGCTGATGGAGATTTGTGGGATGCACATCCAGGACACGAAGCTCCCGTTCCACCACATCCCAAAGACGCTCTATCGGGTTGAGCTGGCGACTGTGGGGGCCGTTGTGGTAGAGTGAACTCATCGTCATGTTCAAGAAACCAATATGAAATGATTGGAGCTTTATGACATGGTGCATTATCCTGCTGGAAGTAGCCATCAGAGGATGGGTACATGGTGGACATGAAGGGATGGACATGGTCAGAAACAATGCTCACGTAGCCCGTGACCAATGCCCAATTGACACTAAGGGGCCTAAAGTGTGCCAAGAAACCCCCCCACACACACCATGACACCACCACCACCAGCCTGCACAGTGGTAACAAAGCATGATGGATCCATGTTCTCATTCTGTTTACGCCTAATTCTGACTACCATTTTAATGTCTCCGCAGAAATCAAGACTCATCAGACCAACCTGTCCAATTCTGGTGAGCTGGTGCAAATTGTAGCCTCTTGTTCCTGTTTGTAGTGGAGATGAGTGGTACCCGGTGGAGTCTTCTGCTGTTGTAGCCCATCCGCCTCAAGGTTGTGCGTGTTGTGGCTTCACAAATGCTTTGCTGCATTCCTCGGTTGTAACGAGTGGTTATTTCAGTCAGAGTTGCTCTTCTATCAGCTTGAATCAGTCGGCCCATTCTCCTCTGACCTCTAGCATCAACAAGGCATTTTCGCCCACAGGACTGCTGCATACTGGATGTTTTTCCCTTTTCACACCATTCTTTGTAAACCCTAGAAATGGTTGTGGGTGAAAATCCCAGTAACTGAGCAGATAGTGAATTACTCAGCTGCCCGTGCCCGTCTGGCACCAACAACCATGACATGCTCAAAATTGCTTAAATAACCTTTCTTTTCCATTCTTACATTCAGTTTGGAGTTCAGGAGATTGTCTTGACCAGGACCACACCCCTAAGTGCATTGAAGCAACTGCCACATGATTGGTTGATTAGATAATTGCATTAAGGAGAACAGGTGTTCTTAATAATCCTTCAGGTGGATGTATTTTAGACTGAAATAAAATACTAATTATTCCAAACACTTCCTAACATCTGATTACTGTAGTTGAAATAAACTCACCAGTCCTGGAAATATTTTCCAGTCTCTTACTGTCCACTTCTGGTAATTCTGTGTAAGGTGGTTTGGTTTTCTGCTGCTGGAGTCCATCTGCTTCGAGGTTGTGGTGAATTTTGTTGCCTTTCAATCATCTAGACCCAGTCTGACCTCAACATTTGTTGCTCACTGGAAATCTCATTGGGCCATGTCATGCCAAAAATGGTTCAATCTCTGAAATCCACCTCTTGCATTATGCTGGTGAAGGTTCTCAGTCATCCAGGATATTATAATCCTGTGATCAGTACTATTTTACAAGTAATTATAATCTTGGACATTTGCACTAGACATTGAGGACACATAATGCTAAAGTCACACAACACATTTCCTTTTGTCTGATCCAATCAGAACCTTCGTTCCTGGCGTGAGGCGTGGTTTTCTGTGGTGTTTGTATAAACCCTCTTTTGCATGTCAAATTCTGATTCGCCAGTAAACCAAAATATGACAATTATAAAAACTATCCCCCGCCACCTTTTCTTTAGTTCAAAGCGTTCTAGAGAAGTCTCGGACAGGCCATCTGGACTTCCTCTTCAGCCAAAGAACCTCGACAAGCTGGATAAAATCTGTTGCAAGTTACACCTGACCGCAACGATTCCTTCAGAATAAAAGCTGAACCTCACGACCCCTTCAAGGTCTCGCTGACGCCAATGAACCTGTCGTGACCTGGAAGCATTCCAAGACTAGTTTGGTCGGCACTGCTGCTTTTCTACTGGCTTCGGTTCCAAGGAGGGTCCAAGAGGACCTCAACATTCTGAATCTAATCGGAGGCTTCCCCTGCGTACGTAGACCGACAGATGGTGTTTCATGTGTGTTATAAATCTCCGACTAAAGCTTAGAGCGAAATATTCGCTCCCACTCAGAACTAAATGCTTCTCCGGATTCTAAGGTTCTGATAACCACATTCCACACATACATCATTCATCTCACACCTCACTCCACCTTAGTTCCATCAGTACACAGAGTGTTTATGTTAGTCTTGTTTAAATTGTGTAGAAATAAATTTCTTAACTATTATAAACCTGACTCTCTTTCCTCAGAGTTAATACGAAGTGTCGCTTAATCCCTGCAATAAAAAGTTCTGATCTTCTGGTTAAAATATTCAAAGATCCATCAGACTGTAGATAGATAGATTCATATTTCTATGGAATCTCACATTTTATGGTTCATAAGTAAGATGTAAACTACCCATCCTTTACAACATCAAGAAATAAAGGTTATATTGAAACATTAACATAATGTAGTAATGAACGTCGACAAACATTCCCATTTTTAAGGATCGTTTTTACATTTTTAGATTTTAGTTATTTTGAGTCGACGTGTCCATTTTGTTTACCCCAAATTCCAACTTTGCAAATATCCACGTCAATTAGTATTGAAAGGTAGGAGGCCTCCGGAGCATGAGTATAATAACCAATCATACCTCTGATCTTATGATTTTTTTTTTATTCGAACAGTTGTGCAAAATTATTTTAAGCTAACTGTTAGCATGTTGGTAGCTGGTTGTTCTCTATTGATATCCCTGGAGTCTTCATCCAAACACAGAGCTTTCAGGGGTTAACGGAGCAGCTAGAGATATTAACCAGAGGCCGCGGGTGGAAAAAACATGTTGACTAGACAACACAATAATTACCATATCAATCGCTTTCAACCACAGCTGCTTAACTAAGATCAGTATTAAGTTTCCAAGCTAATTTCTACCACCTAACATCCTAGAATCACTCAAACAAATCTTACAGAAAAATATATATGAATACTTGTTTTTGTTATTTAAAAAACAAATATACAAATATTTGTTTCAGCTGGAATATTCTTGAATACAGCAGCTGAAGCATATTAAACATGAAGACCTCTATCCCCACCTGGTGGTGAAAAAAGCTCAATCCTGGCAATAAAAATGATCCAAAATACCTGCCAGTGAACACATCCGATTCATCCTCTCTGACCTACGGCAATACGACCTGATTGTGTTGAGACTCGGATTTGTTAAAGTTGCTTTTCTCAACGTTTTGTATCAAGACTCAATCTTGTGTGACCAACAAGTGAAGTTTACCACAGGTTAGATGTCTTGATAAGATACCATAAAATTATTGGTCTATATTTCATACATATTTAAAATGAAACTATTTCACTACCAGCCAGACTACAACAACGTTGCTCTGTAGCGCAATTTTCTGTTAGCTTAAGTTTATTGATCGTGAAAACTGTCCAGACGAGGACCAGGACAATTAGATGACCAATTTTCACATTTAGGTAAGTTGGCTCATGGTTCTTTTCTGGCGAATTTTCATTTGGGCTAGTTTGCGTGCATCCCAGTGTATTTTGGGACTTGTAGCTTTAGTGGCATTACTGTATGTTGGTCTTGAGGTTGGTGTGTTGTAGGTCGCTTGAGCCTCGTTGCATTGAACGCCAGCTAGCAAAAAAAAAAAAAAAAAACTTCATAAATTGTGTTTTTAAGAGGGCAGGCTTGGAAAGGAGCTTGCGTACCGTGAGAGTAAACACCACGCCTCTAAAATTGATCTTCACCCCACGTGTGTAACACGTCATGTGATCATGAAGCAGACGACCCACGAATTAGCAGAATGTTTTGGGACGCCGCTGTGAAAAAAGCGAGGTGACCCTAACTGGAAATGTTCTGCAGCCCACACTTCAACAGATTGTGCATTTCTTTTGGTAGTTTTGGTGTTTACATGATCATAGAGCACAATATTCTGTTACTCTTCCAAAAGCAGTAAAAATGCTCAAAAACGCTGGCAGGCGGAGGCTTTCTGTTAACGGCTGGCAGCCAATGAAGTAATGAAGACACCCTTATCTTACTTTCCGTTGGTTTATAACAAATTCCAAGGGCAACACAATGTGTCACACATAGTCTTTATCCACTAAAATTATTTAGAAATGTAACTTTTCTTTAACTTTTTTTAAAAACACAACCCAACACAAAACATTAACGGCAGGCTTTTGAACTTTATTGGCATTTTCTTTTTTTGTAGCAAGATCTGTCATTTTAATTCCAGTTACAATTGATGCATACCAACTTCATCAGAAGATGTGAGAAGTATTTTAGGCAAAAGTTCTCCAGTTTACTGAGACAAACATGTATTTGTAGATTCGTTGTTTACAACTCAACTGGACTGAGTCGGGCAGGTAAATCATGCGGCTTTAATTGACTGAAAGATCTGGCTATTGCTGAGGCTTTTGTAGGATAGGACTAGTCCAAAAAAAAGGGTTTGGCAATACTCAAGCTGTCACAGTTCAGGTTAAATGAAACAGACACACAACAGAATTATTTAAACAAAAGTGCAAAAGGCAGATTATCCATTAGGGATGATTAAGAATTCCAGTTTACAAACTTGGATTTGTTTTTAAACTTCTGCCCCCACATCAAGTTCAACAGATTCACAAATCTTACTATACAGAAAAAAATTCAAAGTGCAAATATTAAAAATTGGTATAAGCTTGTATATACATTTTATTCTACAATAATAAAACAAAAGTACGTGATGAGCTTCAGGGTTTCTTCGACTAGTGAAACGAGCATGCCAACTTCCCGGGCTCCATTTTCAAATCACCACATTTCATCGCTGTCACCGTCGGCAGAAACTTTTTTTTTCTACGCCGACGTTTTATTTAATGGATCAGAGGCGTGTCACATCACAAGGTTCTCGCTCAAAGAAAAGGGATATTCCAATCTACTCAAGAAAATCCTTGAAAGAGATCCAATCGTCGCCTTTCCATGCGGAACGAGTCGCCTTCCTCCACTTATCTGGCGTCTGTGGCCATTTGTGTTTACAAAGGTGTCCTCGTCCTTTCCACGGGAACAGGATCTCTTTCAGTGACGGCCCAACTAATAAACTACTTTTTAGAACGCATCCACCATAATCGAAGGCCGTTACTAATAAGTCAATTGCATAAGACTCTTACACTCCGAGGAGTTCTTAAGAAATAATGTAAATTATACCGTGCATTACAGCACAGAACGTAAGAACGCGTCTTATCCACAGCACCAAAGCCGGACCCGTCTGGGCCGTTTTGCACCTTAAACTCCAACCTTAGAGAAGTGAGAGTTTGGAAGTGAAAATGTTCACACGTGAAGGTTCACATCAACTAATCTGAACCAATAAATTAGGTTTTATTTTATTCCAGGCAGGTGAATTCGGAGCATTTTTGACTTCATTTTCCTTTGATTCAAAGGGAAAACGGGGATCGCTGGAGTGGTGTATGAAGTCTTGCTCTAGACCCTTTCATCATGAACCCGAACTTTTAGAGGTGGAGTACCAAAGAGACAGCTGAACCTTGAAAATGGATTCTACTGGATTTGGTCTGGCTTATTTTCTCCACAACAGACTAAAGCTTGAAAGAGTTTTCTTCAACTTACGAATGGTTTTCAATGAACCAACTCAAGAAATCAATTCAACGTTTTTGGGGGGATTCAACAAATGCATTCTTCAATTTTAGACCAGTTATCTAAATGATTCAAAAATATGGTTTATTTCAAAATACTTTTAGTTAATTCATGTATGACTGCATACATTCTGTAACAAACTAATTAATTTAAACTTCAATAAAAATCCCTTGATGAACTGAATATTGAATCTATAATTATTCCATAAATATTTGAGAAAAATCAATTGTTTTAAGAAGTGGATTCTTTGATCAATCGGTTTACATTTAATCAATTTGTTTCTAAAATTCTGTTATTTGGTTAATCAGTATCTAATTAAATGACTTTTTGACTAATTGTTTATTCAATATAATTTTGAAGAAAGCAGTTATTCTTGCTTATTTGAAAATCAAATCTTTCTAGTTTCATTATTCTTTAACAATCTCCAAGGAGTAGCTTTTGACAAACCGATGACTTGAATTAGGTAGCTGATAAATTAAGCTGAGCGTACACTGTGCAACTTTTCCACCCGTAGCACTCAGCTTCAGCTCAGGCTGTACGACTTCCAGATCTCACGAGTCATGTGCTCACACTGAATGTCTGGTAGCAACACGTCGGCCCTAAAAATAACTGCTAAAAATAGCAGTTTTTACTCAACACGTCAGACTTTTTTTTGGTCTTGTTTTGCCTGTTGTCCTTCGGGAGTGCTGCAGGAGGACACACGGGGATTTATGGGGGTTGGATGAGGAAAACGAAATAAAGAAAGTAAATCTGTGTTTAGTGATCAGTTTAATTTGACATGAACACGACAAACACGCTTTCTTGACAATCTTTGTGAGTAAAAAACGTGTAGAAATACCAACAACGTGTGTTATTAGGGAAATAGCGGGCGACCGGTGTTGATGCATGATTACACATGCGCCGTGAGCGGTTCTGATACATTTTGGGTCGCAGCTGCTCGCAGCGCCGCTTCAACAGTGCGATACCCTCACGAGGGACGAGCGAAATATCAAACACGCCAGACGTCCGTGCGAGCTCACGATTGCTGATCGGTAGCTGGTCACGTGGCGTTAATCACCTCTCGTAACCCCCTGTACACTACACCACGCTCAGCGCAAAACTCGCCCCGATCTCGTGGATTCTCGCACGAGTGGAAAATCGGCTCAAAAAAGTGAAAAAGTCACACAGTGTACGCCCGGCTTTAGTCACTCAACGGATTCCTTGATAAGCTGATAAAATGAATCAGCTATTGAATAAATCAATTCAACGTTGAATCAGTTATTTTATAAACCAATCATTAGATATTGTTTTTCCAATAAATAAGTTAAGATAAACTAATTTATTAAATGAATTGTTCATAGAAAAGATCAGTTATTGGGTAAACTGTTACTTTAAAATTTGACTCATTGTCCTAAAATGTCTTGGGCGTTGACACAACTTCACACGTCAGCTCAAGGATGACATGTAAACAGATGAGGGTGCATCCAGTTTCTTCAGGTTCATAATTCTTGGTTTTATAGGAAAAGACTGAGGTTTCGTTTTAGCTTCCCGCTGTCAAACTCAGAAAGAATGCTACAAGATGGTTAAAGTAAGACTTGATCATAACACCCTAAATTTAAAAAGGTGTTTGTTTTTTTACCAGTACCACACTCGTTTATAGATTAATTGTAATGTGTAACAGTTAAGACAAAAAAGACCCCAGTTTGAAGCTGAAATCCACTTTAAACTCGGCAGCAAGCTGCCTTTAACACTGGAATAGCAACAATCTAAATCAGAGTAACCAGAGTGGTTTACTTAGTTTTACTGACGAGAGCTCATTCGGAGTAAAAGCATCTTCAGCGATCTCTTATCTAAACAGCCGTCCAGCATTTGAGGCGCAACAGATGAGCTGAGGAGGTTTGAATCAAAGGCAAATGTAGGAAACCTAAATGTTCCAGGGATTTCAAAGACAAACGTAATGACACCGATTTCTCCCTACGTCAGTCTTCTTTTCTCTTCTCCTTCCCCGTTTCCTCTCTTCGCTGTCGGGCTCCTGAGTCAGGTCATACGAGGGCGGGGGAAGGAATGCCGTTAGGGATACCTGGAGAAAAGGGGATACCCGATAACTACAGCACCTCAGAGCGCCCAGCAGAGTGCGCTCTCCAGCCTGCTGTGACTGGTACCTTTAGTAGAGGAAGAAGAGGCGCGTTCTGTGAGAGGTGGCCATGTTTTCTGACATGTTGCGAACTTTAAGATAATTCACAAAACCTCTGAAGAACAGCAAGAGACCTGCGAGGGGGAGAAATGTGGTTCTTCTTTAGAATGAAGGCCAAATCTTTCTTTTTGGTTTTGTTTTCAACTCCTGTGGACTCACCAAGCAGCAGGAAAATCCACCAGAGCCAGTACTGGTCATTGAAGTAGCCAGTGAAATAGTCCGAGAACTGAACAGAAAAAAACATTTTCTATCGTCAGCTGCTGAGAAATTTGACAGAAAACGAGCCATTTGGCTAAATAATAGCAGATGTTTTAAATATTTTAGTTTTTCCTGGTGCAGCTGCATCCAAGATGGCTCTAAGACCACATAAGAGTATTGCCAGTTACCTAGAAAAGTAATCTGATTACTTTTTAAAGTAAGTTACTTTTCCAATCGCTTGATTTTAAAACTAAGAGCATCAGTAACTTTCCCCACTCACAAAAGCAGAAAGAATAATAGTTACGGTGACTTGGCTAAGTTACTGTAATCTGATTACTGGTTTGGAAGCAGGAACGCGTTAAATTACTCATAACTGAAAAAGGGTAGTCATACTAGTGTAAACATATTTGGTGGTCAAGGTTTTTTCTCTAGTTAACGTTCAGCTTTTCCCGTCTCCCACTTAGGGAATTCTCCAGGAGGCTCTGTGGTTATCAGGGTTAAACGTTAACAGATAAATGGAAGTTAGCTAGTTAAACCATTGGAAATGGGCCAAACTCACCACAAAGGCGCACACTGGCAACATTTTTACACCACTAAAAACGTAAACTAATGCTATGTGATGTTTCGATGACATCATTTACTGATTTATTGTTAATTCCGTAGCCAAGACTGGATTTTAAAACACTGCAATATTTAACGTACATTAAGACAAGGCCCCAAAATCTTAGAGGCTGACAGAAAATGAAGCTTTAACCCAAACCCTAACTTACCCTGACAATGAGAATCCACTTAATGAGGGAAAGTCCGAAACCACAGATGGCGCCGTAGCGCCCGGCGATGGTATTGGTCAGGCAGAAGGACAGGCAGAACCCGATCCAATTGAACAAGAAGGCCACTGAAAAACAATCACTCAAGATTGGCTTCAGTGCTGCTGATTACATTTCAGCTGTCGCACATCTCTGTAAACGTTTTATTTTCTTGGTGATGTTTGAACGAGAACTTACTAAAGAAGGCCAACATGAAGATCCCGTCGTTTCCAACGCGAAGCTGTTCTGCGTCACTGAAATCGTCTCTGGGTGAGAAGTCCTCGTCCTTAAACAGAGACGCACAAAAACAGAGTCATCTAAATCAACCGACGGGTCGAACACATCTGCTCTCCGCTGGCTGATTAGAAAACGACTCATTCAAGCTTTAAAAGAAAATGCTGACGAGGAACTCTGTGTTCATTCATCTTGTTGATGTTCTGCTCTGATGTGGGAGGGGTCTGGAATGCAGAAACAAACAAAGGAAAAGAGAAACCAGCCAACGCCTCGAAGCGTTTGTTTTAGTGTGCAAGCCAGACGGGTGGGGGTGTCGACCAGAAGACTCGAGAAAACCGAGTCACAAATCGTTCTCGGAATTTTCTTTTCCTCAAACACGGAGCAGATGACTGGGTGAAAAGAGACGAAGAGAAAAGAAACAAAAAGGAGGAAAAAAGGGAATCAAAAACAAAAAATAAAGGTATCCTATTGAGTCACAGACTAATTCTTTACCCGAGGCAACACCTCCACCGTGGAGGAGGCCATGGCGGCCGCTTTGGCCTTCTCAGCCTCGTCGTACGTGGGCAGTGAAGTGGCCACGCTGTAGGGTGGAGGCACTGGGAAGTCACCTTGGAAACTGGTCTCTGTGGAAACAGGGTCACTCAGTTACAAGAGAGGAAAACTGAAACCCGGTGGTTATTCCTGAAAGTGAAACCAGAGTTTGGAAACGTAACCACGAGTCTAATACCAGGGGTTGCAGCGGTCGCTCCTAGGTCGATGGAAGCATAGGGAGGAGGAGGCGCCTCTGCTTCCACTGTTGCCACGGCGGCGGCGCTGGACTCAGACTGGTTCTGATCCTGCCCGACATCTTGGACTGAGGTGGACGGCTGCTGCTGGCTGGTGGAGGCTTCTGAAGAGTCGTCCTCGTTGTGCAACTGGAGGAGAAGCAGGAGCGCGGAAGGTGACCAACGAGCAAGGAGAAGTAAACGGAACTAAACCCAAAACCTGGCATGAGAGTTTTATACCAGCAGGCAGTTATGATGCAACTCAATGAGCTTTGCTCTGCTTTCACACACAGGCCCCAACCAGAGCTGCGCTCTCAGCTGTTTGGGTTTCTCCTGCCAAATAAGAATGTTTCCCTTTAACTTTGAACACTCAACTCCTCGATTCTGCTGCACATTTTCTCCTGTTGATGATTGTTGTCCCACCCGACCCCCCCCCTGACCTCTGTTTTTCCTCCGTTGGGTAAATAGTGACTGGTGTGTCATGTGATGTTTAACTCGAGTTAGGGGTGGGCAATATAAACGATATAAGCAGGGTCCGAAATTAAATTTTTTACTCACCGGCCAAGTTGGCCGGTAGATGATGAAACTCTACCGGCCAAGCATATTTTTTACCGGCCAAAATTCTAAATGATTTAGATCTACCTAAAGCATGTAATTCTATATTATGTTGATTCCAAACAGAGTGACAAAATAATTAAAACATCAATTAATAAGGAAAACAACTCTTTTGACATTTTTACTATTTATTTATTTATTATTAGAGATGTTTTTATGAACTCTTTCATTGAAATCTAGTCAGACTCCTTGTTTTCTCCGTCCATGAAGTCTGGCCTCCTGCTTCTGACACCGTCTTTGTTTCAAAGCCTCATTTGGGTCATAGTCCTTGATCTCTGGAGAACACAGCTGCACCATGAGAATATCTGAAAGTGTGTCAGGGCTAGGGTTGTCACGGTAACCGGTGTAGCAGTAAACCCTGGTAAAAAAGTTGACAATAATAACTGTCTTGTTTTAAAAAAATTATCTCGGTGAATTACCGTGGCTGCGGTGTAGGCGCGGTGACCCTTACCAGCCACCGTATCATCTGGAAGTTATCGGCGGCACATGCGCGCTTTGTTGTTTACGACCAAAATTTTCTTTAAGCTAAAGCTGAAATAATGGCAGGAGGAGACGGCAGCGCTCGGGACATTTATTATCCCTCAAAGAAGACAAAGTCGGTACTATGGGCATTTTTTGGATATTTGAAGAATGCCGAGGGCCAGTTGTCTGTGAAAGGCAGCAACGCTAAGTGGCCATCATAATGTAGCCATTGTCTCACAACTCCGCCATCTCCAGTTCGCCACTTTTCACAAAATCTTCTGGTTGCCACTGGTCCTGGTGGTTTTTCTTCCAGTTTGACGAGTTTTCTTTTGGAAGGCTGGCTGACTCCAGTTAAAAACCGCCACATTTCACCGCTAGTTTTAACACGAAGCTAACGGCTAACTTCATAAACTGATTGAATGGGATAGGTGGAAATGACGTTGGATGCGGCGTTCACGTTTCGCGTACGTTTGTGCATGCAGGCGGGAGGAGTATCAGAAATCCGTGGAAGATGACTGATAAACATAACTAATTTGGTGCAAACATTTACTCGCCAGGTGGCAGGTAGAGCTCAAAAATTTACTCGCCAAATGGAGCAATTTACTCGCATTTGGCGAGTGTTAATTTCGGACCCTGGATATAAGGTAGAAACGATATAAAATTGGGTAATAATAGAGTTTTTGGCGATATCGCAATACCGCGATAACACATGACGTCACTAAGATGTGCACCCTGCTGACATTGGGGCAACAGAAGTGACCGCAAGCATAGAGTGGGCGGAGGAGGAGGCCTATATGCCTCAAGTGGCATAAATTTGCCACATGAGGATATTTAAAGCATGCCATTTTGACATATATAAACAGAGGAAAAAATATATCGCAATTTATATCGTTACCGCACATGCTTCAGATTATGTCGCAATATAGATTTGAGGCCATATCGCCCAGCCCTAACTCGGGTTGTATTTACCTAATATTAAAGCCTGAAAGGTGCCGGTTCTGTCTAAATTGTCAAAAAAACTACATTTTCAAGTCGTGAAAAATCACAGAATTAGACACCACACGTGCGCCAAAACCAGAAAATACCAGGATGTCCGATGCAGTGGGCGGAGTCGAGTTGTAGAGAGCTGAGGCGAAGAGGTCCGCTGATAACACAAACAACAAAACGATGGAAGTTTAGCATCATGACCATCGTCATCAGCGGGTCAAACAGGAAAAGGTTGAAATATAAACACCTTTACTGTATAGCGATCAAATCCGCCAGAATTCATGAAATGATGTTAAGAATTTGTAAGTCAAATCTAATAAAACAGAGAAATTGTGTTACATAAGCCCTGAAAGTCATGTTTGGAAGAACTGTTTATGTTTACAACACAGCAAATGGGTCTTTTACTGACGTATATCAAACCGTTAAGTGTCGTCCCCCCTTTGTAGTTATTCTCCGTGGCAGCTCCGCCGTCATCATACAAAAGGAACAGAAGCTCAGCAGTAATGTTGCTAGGCCCGCTCATCGTCTCACTCCAAACAGAGAGCTGAGGTTGGTCAAGCCTGAACTTCGCTGAGCCAATGGCAGACCTGCTGAGCTCCAACGGAGCATGGCTAGACCAACCTGCAGAGCAAAACCCTTTAGCTACCGATACGGTTTGTCTAGACTTCTAGGCCGCTGGATGCTTGTAAAATATGAGAAGATAATTTAAATATTGCTCTTTTTTAGGATCAATTATGCTGCTATTGTGATTATTTAGGGCTGAAGTGGAACTAAAACCTTTATCAACGTCACGTCTCTAGCTTAGAATTGATTTTTGGAAGATGCATTAACTCATTCACTGCTATTGACGACTAAAGTCGTCATTTGCATTTTTTTACTGTTTGAGCATCGGAACGAGCCCCCGCGCTGAGAGAACAAACATCTCAGCCCTGAAGCCGTTCTTCATCCACATGCGTCACACGTCACGTGATCAGGAAGCAGAACATCCATGTATTAGGAGATCGTTTTGGGCCGTTCCTGTAAAAAAAGTGAGGCGCGAACCGGAAAAGCGTCTGCCGATCACAAGTCGACAACGGATTATGAAAGAACGGATAACGCTCGAAACACACGGCTTCTTCCTGATGTAAGAGGTGAGTCTCCTCTTAGTTTTGGCATCGACATCATCCTAGCGCGCAACGTTCCGTGACTCTTAAAAACACAGTAAAAACGGTGAGAAACGCTGGCATCGAAGGCTACTAGCGATCAGGAAACGGCTGGCAGTGAATGAGTTAACAGTAAAGCTAATCTGCGCATAATCCAAGTGTCCTGGTTAAGTGAAAAGTGAGGTCAACAGCTGATAAATTACTGCTAATGTAAAAAAAAAAAAGGTCTGAATTATCACAGGATTGCTCCAATAAATAAATAAATACAGGAGTACTGGCAGCGTTTGACGCGTTAGGACACCAGAGGCCACGTTGGTACGTCTCTGGAAAAGCAATCTGCATAAACGCAATCACCAAATGAAGCGTTCCGCCAAATCCAAGAGGCCCAGCTGCAAAGTTAGGCCCATTTTTCCTTCTAAGAGTCAAGAGCCGTTTGAAATTACAGAGGAGCGATGGGACATGATGGGTAGAGTGCCTGGAATGAACTCTGGGAGGGTGAAGCGAGGGAACAAGTCCTTCTCACCTTCAGAAGAAAAACATCTACAGGCAAGTCTGTACTCTCACGTGTCAACAAAGCTGAGACGAGCTGACTCAATGGGACATTTTTGTTTCTTTTACCCAACAATCTGAGCATGAGACTGTGGTTTCACAGTTTCTAAGCTCTAAATTCGCTTCGAGGCCGAATCAGACGTCACCCAAAACCACAGATAACCACGTAGCGCTATTCGTAAACCAAAGATAAGCCAGGAAGGAGCCCTGAGAGAACATCAAAATCACAATCTTTAACATTTTCTTCGTCTGAATAAAAATAACGCAGGTTGGTAAACTTTTCCACCTCGTTTCTTGAGGGAGTTCAGCTTGTTTGTAGCCTTAAATCAAATTCCTGGGTGAGTAGGGAGGCAGCTGCCACTAAACAATTGCAAAAAAAATAGCAACAACAAAAGTCAGAGTTTTGGAAAAACAAATCTTCTTGCATAGTCCTGTCCTGATGTAGACTTTAAAAAATAAGGATCGTGAAAAAATGTTCTGCATGAAGAAAGGGCAATTTTCTTTCAACTCTAAACAAGGGAAGCACCCTTAGTCCTAACCAAGGATGTGACTAATACCTGGAGAAGCTTCAGAGATGTGTTTGTCATGATAAAGTTGAGAATTTGCTTTCCGGCGGTGAGTGGACGAGTGGCTCTGAACCAAGGACGGATCAGTGCATGAAGCGTTACATAACAAGCTAACAACGCCGCCACAAACCGCCTTCTGTGTCCAAATACCCCCCCCCCCCCCCCCCCCCCAAGCCCTCAGAAAGCTGAGAGGAGGCGGTCAAGACCCTGGCCACCTAATTCCTGGAAGCTGGTGTGTTGTTGAGCTACCCTGCGGGATAATCAACAGAAAAAAAAACAACCACAAGCAGAAAAAAACTGACTTTATATTAAATGTCACCGTTTAAAAATAACTGATACGTATTTGTTTGAGCTAAACCACACCTGATATTCAAGTACCTTTTTTTTAAATTGTACTGCAATTAAAATCTACAAAGTAAACAGACACTTTAAAAACACGCCTATCGTTTCCGCTCCGGGACTTTTCTACAAAACAGGTAAACAAAACTGTTTCTGTGTTTAAAAAGAACGAAAGCATGGAATTAGAAAGACACATCAAGAACACACCTAAGATGTTCCGGGACTTTTCTTTTTTATATATATAACGGAAGCAACTTCAAAAAGTCCCTTCTATGCTAAAACACGTGCTATCAGGCTTATCTAATATTGTCATAAATTGTGAAAAGGACTGTTTAATGTCCCTTAAACTTTGTAAAACTATTTTGGAAATAAATTGTTTAAAAAAACACATCTTTTCAAACGTGTAAGGCCGTGCCGGCTAATGTTAGCTTAGCCAATGCGGAAGTAGTTTGTCACATATCAAAACAAAAGACTTAAGCTATTTGTTAAACATAAAAAACGACTAGAGTAATTAGGTAGAGGGTTTTGGAGAGTATTTATGTGTAAATAAAATAAGTTGGAGTTAAACAACTAAAGCGCAAATATTTTTTTATGTTTCTAAAACAAGGCCCGTTTTGGTTCAAGCAGAAGGCCGAGTAATCCACCACTGTTTTGATCCCTGCTCTTCGGGATTTACTCACCACTTGGTATCGGCTTGCTGGGTCCATCCCGACTAGATTCAGCCGGCAAACAAGCCAGGCCAGAAAACAAAAATACGAGCCTGACTTGTGAATGCACTCGGAGTTCTCAGTCACGGAAAGATTTGATTCCACAAAGGAGGAGAAACACGGCGACAGAAATGGCTGCTGACCCGATGAGCTCGCTGAGGAAAATAGACAAGCCAACGTTGAGCAACAGTCAACCAGGCTGGGAGGGGGGGGGGGGGGGGGGGGGGGGGGGGGGCGCTTCCGATCTGACATTTCAAAGTAAAACACTTTCCCAACGTTTTCCGTTAAATGCAACAAAACACACGGGGTAAAGAATGCTTAAGAATATATCAAAGTGCATTAAAATTAACACATTTATGGTGACATAAACAAAATAAAAAGCTGCACAGAGCCACTTGCACTTCGTGGTTGGAGTAAAAAAACAAGATTGCTACAATTTTTAACAAATACTAAAGTCAGCGATTATGATATGCTACAATATGATATGATAGAATAGAATGGAATAGAATAGAATAGAATAGAATAGTAGTCACTATGCCCTAAAGCACAATGGGTGTTCACTGAGGCATCATATTCTATTTAAGCAAGACAAATAAACCCTGTTTTAAAAAGGCAAATAATGTCATTGAAAATATTATTTAGGTTTTTTTTTTTTTTTTTTTACATTTCATGATCACTTCAAAATAATTATTTTTAATGTTTGTTTCTTGTCACTTTGGGAACGCCGTTTTTGTTCTGTCTGAGCATCTTGCTCCTTCCACGCACACCCCATTGGTTAGCTGCCATGCAATCTTTAAACACGCTATATAAATAAAAATAGAATGGTATAGTATGGTATTTTGATTAATAAAAATATTCGAGATAACTAATCCCTGGGGTTTCACAACTGACACCCCTGCACCCACCTGGGTACCATTGGTGTGTTAAAAATCTCATGATTCCGCATTTTTAGCTTTGCATTAATCCATGATGTTATAATTTCTTGAATTCTAATTGACTATATTTTATTAGATTGATAAATCACAATAATCCTTTATTTTACTAGATTTACTTAAACTTGATTTGAATTTTATTGGGGGTTTTTTCTGTAAAGCACTGTGATCATTGTGCTTGTTGGCTATACAAATGAAACTCAGCTTAATTAATATATTTTAAAACGTAACAATTTTACAAAAGCAGTACTCAACTGTGAATTACCAAATTTGTTCTATAGCATTACACATTATTATGAAAATGGGATTGCTTTATCCTGAAAAATTTTAATGGACATACTTCATTGTTATTATTATTATTGTTGTTGTTGTTGTTGTTGTTAATAATAATATTAATAAATATAAAATTTTAAGTACTTTAATTTGAAATGATAATTCTTTCATTTCCGATTTAGAGTCTGATGCTTTGTGACTTGATACTGTGGGGACTGCAGGATTTCCACGTATGTTGATGACGTAATGGCACACCAGAAATTGCTGCTGAAACCACTGGGTGGTGCTATTTTCATCCACATCACCATATTTACATTCAAGTTCTTCTGATATAACAACTAATGAAATGTAATTAATTTTAAATATTTTCTTAACAAAGATTAAATAAATGTTCATGTAAAAGTAAAATTTGACCCTGGGTGAAAAATTACCCATTGGAAGTGCAAAATTCATGCAAATAACCTATAAAAAAACAAAAAGGCATAACCTTTTTTTTTTCGAGCATTTTTAAAAATTTCCAACATCTAACCTTTATTATTGATATTATGAGCCAACAGCTTTTTATAATTAATGTATTTCTACTGCAGGTGCTCTAAATTTTTTATTTAAACACTTCTCTGAATATCATGATTATTTTAACAGAAACTTGCAGAACTTCATCGCTCAAATCAACACCCATGTAAATAAAATAAATGAAAATAATTCTAAGGCTCAGGTGTAATCCTGTCAAACAGCCCACTGCTGAAGTAAAAAGCCTTTGAAAGATTTCATTCTCGTTGGTTCTGGCTCTGGGTGGTTTGCACTCAACAGTCTCTGGTCAAAAGGAACAGTTGTTCTTAACCACACATCATAACTGTGATTATTATCATTAACAAAGTACAGTTCAGTTCCACCGGTCATAACCAGGTCTGATTACTACCAAAACTGTAAAGTTAGGAAAGCACTGGCCTGAAAACACAAAATCGAACATATATCAAAATCATGTTCTGTTCTAAAGAAGTTCCACAACAAAAGAACTGAGAACAAGATCTGAGAGGACACGAAGGTCTATCTCACGTTTACCAGAAAAGACCTTGATGTCCTCGGGACTTTTGGCGTAGTATTCTGTGGACTAAAAGGACAAAATGCGTCTCAGATAATGAAGATCAAACCAACAGTCAAACATGGCGGTGGAAGAGTGATGGCCTGGGGCAGCTTTGAAAACAAAAAGCTACTCTTCTAAATAATTCCTTCGGGATTAATAAAGTATTCTGATTGTTGCTTGCTGTAATTAATGGACCCATGAACCAGAGACTCATCTAGAACATTTTACATGGGGGTCACCACTAACTATCCTGTTTATTTATTGCAGATGGCTGCACTGATTATTTTTTACCTGATTTGTTCTGTAAAAGTTGGCATTTTTGGTAGTCTACAGTTTTTTTATGTCAGTTTAAATTACAATTTCAGAGGCAATTCTAAAATATTATGGATCATGATAAAGATCTATTGGAGATCTACCCCAACTTTTGGACTGCTCTGCCAGTCACTGTGGCTCAAGCTGAGAGGAGCTTTTCAAAACTTGATCAAGTCAGACCTGAGGTCACCTATGTTTCAGGGGCGGCTCACTAACCTGGCTCTGATTAGTATCAATCACTCAATAGGGGAGCAGATTTCATATGATGACATTATTGATGACGTTGCATCAAGGATAGGTTTTAATTTTAGTTTGTGTTTTCTGTTCTAAGTGCAATGCTGTAGTGATTATCTTTAGTTTGTTATATGTGAAATATTTTTGCTATTTAGAATATTTATAATTTATTATGTTCATATATTCTTAATATTTAGTTAGTTTAGTTGTTTTTGTATATTTGATTCTATATATTTTGATACAGTATATAATGTATGTTGCTTTACATTCTGATAACTTCATAGTAATTAATATAAATATGTGCATCTTAGAAAAATGAATGTTCAATAGTCGTTCTAATAAAACATGCCTGTTTGTAGAAAACATGCGTGTGTGCGTGCAGGTGGGGTGGTGGTGGTGGTGGTGGGGGGGGGGCGCTCAAAGGGGGCCTCGCCCGGGGAGTAATTCCATGTAGAACCACCACTGGGTGGGGAGTATATTTCATACAAATGAATAAACAAATGAACACGTTCAAAGGACAGATTCAGAAAAATAACAAATTGTTGTGCAGAACCAGTTTCTGGTTTCGACAGTAAATCCCAAAGGACCTTTGACCCATAAAAAGACCATTGGATTAATTCCTGTTTCCATATAGGACCAGGGTAGCTTTGATCTGCAAGGAAGCACATACCGTAAATCCTCTAATATTGGCCTGTATTTAATTAACTGCCGGGTATCATATTTTGGCCGGTGTCGGAGTCGGCGGAGGTGAATAATGGCCGTTTTTTTTATTGTGGCCGGGTGGAATGTGGTAACAAGCAAGTACGGGGGCGGTTGGGTCATCCGTCTCACTTTTGATTTGCCAGTGATAGACCGCGAGGGTAACTTTAACCATGGCAGGTGCGGAGACGAAGTGGAGGCGAAAATTTGATATCAAGTTCAAAGAGAACGTGCTGATTATGCTGCAGAACACTCTGGGGAGTAGTAGCAGGGGTTGTATGAACTAGTCACTAGTAGACTTACCCGCTCTATAGTGACTTTTTATGCCTGTCATCGACTAGTCGCTGTCACGTGATAATGACCGGCAAGATGCGGTCCTCGGAAACGACAGCAGCCTGCTGTCAGCAGGTGACAAGCTCCTGCGTGTCGAGAGGCAACGCGCTGTGCCAGAGCGTCGGTACTGACACCCGCCCTAAAACGGACATTTAACCAAATTGTGACGTTTACCCTCTTGCAATTTAACCTTCCCCTCACCCCCATCCTAACCTTAACCAGCTTGCGCATGCAAAGCTCTGATTGTTGACGCGCTCCAGACATCTGCGTCCTGAGCACGGCCACAGTAACGTTATCAAATCAGGTGTTGCCACCTCAAAAACTAATTTAACACGCAATCGTTCATGTCTGCTCATTTCCTTTTATGTTTTCTGTCTTTTATTCTTTTATTTGTGCCTGATGCGTTTCGCTGCTGTGGATCGGGGCGCATCACCTGGTTTGTCCTCGGTGACGTACCTCACTGATGCGGCCGGCGAGCACTCTTCTGTTTTTGCGGTCGGTAGATTTTTTTAGAACTGCAGTTCAAAGGTAACTCATAAGGTGAATATATATGAACCCAGTTAGCAGTTTTTCTTTAGGATTGAGAGGAGATGCAGGAAGATAATAAACAGGCAGGACAGAAAAATAGTCAAATAAAAACAAGTTAGTTTTTGTACCTGGTGGTTGCAACAAACAGACACCATTGAAGGTAATCAGAAGTGAGGAACAGAAAATGAAATAATTATTTTAATGTTTAGAGCAGCAGGAACTCCGAGAGGCTGCAGGCGCATCAGTGAGTTTGCGGCCGCTGCACAGGGGGAGGGGGGGGGGAGGGCTGAAGCAGAAACTACCGTTGTTAAAAGAAATGTGTTTAACTTTGAAAATGTGGGCGCAATTTTAATTGTCAAAAACTCCAGCAAACCATTAGTTCATTTTGCTCAAATAGAAATTGAGGCCTGCCTCTAATTCTGGTCCTCCTTCCAATACAGGCCTGGAGCTTGATGAGCTTGAGTCAAATACAGACCCGGGCCTGTATTAGAGGATTTATGGTACTTAATTTTAATAGTGTGTATTTAATGAGAAGGAGGCCGGTTGGTGAAGTTGGCATGTGCCTCTGGAATAATCCTGGATCAACTTTGCAGTGGATCAGAACATAATGGGACCTTTATGCACACAAATAAAAGAGTGTCAAGGGTAATGTGCATAAAGCTGTTTTTAAACTATTACAAACTAATCTAACTAATCTGGGGCAGCAGTAGTTCAGGAGGTAGAGCGGGCTGTCCAGTAAATGGAAGGCTGCCGGTTCAATCCCGGTTGTCTTGGGCAAGACACCCAACCATCCTTTCCTGCTGGTGGTGGTTGGAGGAACCAGCGGCGCATGTGTCCGGCATACCAGCACCAATGCTGGCTTTTCTAGCAGGGCAGGAAACCATATCTATAGCAGTTAAAGGACATTGTGCATCACCCTTTTTACAACTTAGAAAAGATCTATGTTTTTTTTAACCCCAGTGAGTCACTCTGCTGCAGTGCTGATGAATCCACCCTTTAAAATCTAAAAAACAGACACCCTCTGTCACACTCATCCTCCCTCCAGTCTGTCGAAAGCTGGCTGAAACCACCTCAAACACAGCGAACAGTGATTACACGGCGAGAGCTATCAATAAAAGACTTTTCTTGAATTAAATATTAATCCTATTCACCGAGAAGGAGGATTACTGCACTACATGTATCAGTTAAGCAGTCGGAGGGCGATCAAGAGAGGGAACAGAAAAATATATTAAAAAAAGGGAAAACATAAAAACTATCTTTGAACATGAGGAGTTTAGCCTTATGGGAGCCATTAACAGCAGCTGACCTGCAATATAGTAAAAATTATTTGGAGTAATTTGGCCAGCTGCAGTAAGAATCCTACTTTCACAGCCAATAACAGCACCTCAGGACATCCATCACCAACACCACCCTTTCATATCCCCACACACACCACACGATCGGGATGCTGTTACTTGGCAACATCGTTTCAAGGTAAATAGGTGCTATAAAAAGGTGTTATATAAAGAAAGCGTGGGTGTCTCTCTGTCAGATCCTGCAGCTTTTCTGTGAAGTAGACTCATTTTTATGCCATGAAAGCTTTGCTCTGTTTAAAAGAGAGGTGAGGGGCCGATGGGTTGGTGTATTACAGGAAACAACGTGTCTGGTTTGCAGGGATACTGATGTTTGGCTTGCTAGCTAGCTAGCAGGCAGAGGTGTGGACTTGAGTCACATGACTTGGACTCGAGTCAGACTTGAGTCATTATTTTAATAACTTCTGACTTGACTTACGACTTGACTCGGATTTGAACGCTAATGACTTGCGACTTGAATCGACTTGCATCTGTTGACTTGATGATGACTTGAGCATATTTGATATTTTAGCACGAAAGTGGCTCGACATGGACAAAAATCATAAATCGTTCTTCATTCTGGATTTGATCTTGTACTGCTAAGTGCAGCAGCACTTTGTTTATAATCACCCTCAGTTGCACTTCCTGCTTGTTTGAGCAAATAAATTAAACTTTAAGAAGCTTTATTTCTGGAATTTATTTATTATCATTGTCATTAAATTAAAGTTGGACTGATGACTTGATTATGACTCGAAAATTCAAGGTTAAGAACTTGGACTTGACTTAGACTTCCACATCATTGACTTTGGACTTGACTTGGACATGGTTGTCTTTCACTTGGACTTGACTCGAGACTTGACTGGAAAGACTTGTGACTTACTTGTAACTTGCAAAGCAGTGACTTGGTCACACCTCTGCTAGCAGGCATGCAATATATGTGAATCACATCCTTAAGAAATGGTTGCACAAAATTTTCAGTCCTACCATGGAAGGAGTTCTGGTTCATGCTTTTACCATACTGTGGAGGAAATCTGTAAAAGTCAGCTATAGACTGATATTTCCAGTGTTTGAATTGGGTTATTGGACATACTGGACATGTTGGTCAGCTGGCATGCTGTTTTTTAAATGTGCTATACAAAAAAAATTGGAATGGCATGGTAAATGGCCTGTATTTGTATAGCACCTTCTTAGGGTGCTACAACTCCCCCAAGGTGCTTCACAACACAATCATTCACCCATTCGCACACTGGACGCTCTGGGGTGCACTGACAGAGGCGAGTCTGCCATACACTCGCCCTACGGTCTTCTGTGAAGTGCACTTTGAGGAAGTGCGCAGTAAGGCTTCGAGTGTGCAAAAGGGTGCAAATAATTGCCGAATTGGGACAGTGACCGTTGAGTCATTGATCACAACGCATGCAGGGATGCCGGTCGCTGTTTGTGTTACTTAAAAAAAAACCTTTATGAACAACTTTCAAACAAGCAATTGACAAAATATACATTCATTGCTGTCCACATTAAATGTGAGTCTAAATCATTCAGAGCATGAAAAAAATATCATTAATCGTCTTAAAATGAATTTTCAATTGAAAAGTCAATAGTAATCCAATGTGATGTGTTTTCAATAGTGGGCTGGTTGTCGCAAATGATGGAGGCCGAATTTGGCTCGAGAACATGCTCAACAAACTGTCGCAGAGCCGGTCACACCAAACAACCACTGGCTTGCAAATCACCCTTCGACTCCTGTGTCGGCACTTCAGGTGGAGGTGGGTGAAATGCCGCTGGAGTTTCGACGGGTTAAGATGGGGTTGCGCTGCCTGTTAAGGGTGAAGGGCATGGGGGTGTCGATCGCCGCGTCGGACCTGCTGGAGTCTCATTGGGAGTTTGTTGGTAGTGGTTGTGGTGGTGAGGGGTGTTTCCTTGAACGGTTGAGGGGGCAGGCAAAGGGTATGGGTGTCTTCTGAATACTTAGGACCTTGTGATATTTCAGTTTTTCTTTTTTAATAAAGCTGAAAAAATTCTGAAATTCAGTTTTTCTGTCAATGTGGGTGCTGTGCGTACCTAAATGAGAAAAAATATTCATTTAATTGGTTTTAGCATAGTAAATCCTCTAAAACTGGCCCTTATTCCATTACAGGCCTGGTCTCCTACATTAGTCAGTCTTGCTGTCAGTGCGGGTAAATAAAGGCCGGTCTCTAATAGTGGCCGGCTTTATGACACAAATGTAACTGCCGGCACAAACCCTGCTGCAGTATTGATAACTTTAAAGTACAATTGATCTTAAAATATTTTAAAAAATAGCGTACTTACCCACTGTTAATGAATTAGAGTCTCACAAAATATGACAGCAAGTCTGATCATGTATAAACAGTCACTTCCTGCTCTCAAGTCCCGCGTGATGTTGTGACTTTCGTTCAACTTTCCAAGAAGCGGTCAGCGGTGGCGCGGCGCATCCTGTGTGACCACTTGACTTCTCAAAATTTCCTCCGGTGTGCCCCAGGCTTTATTTACTTTGTTGACTGGATGTAAAAATACCCAAATTCCGTGCAATCAGGACAAAAAAAGTGGTGTTTTTTTTTTTTTTTTTTTTTGTGTCCTGAAAGTAGTGCGCCGCAAATGACTTATTGAAACCTACTGAACGATGACAGAATAGTGGATCATAATCTCCGGCCGCAAGATGAGCAGAAACTGAATGGAAAATGCTAGTTTTGATCACTTCATCACAGGAAAGGGTTTACTAAAGGTTTTTTATGGCATTTTATTGAACAGCTTAGAAACACAGCTACAAAAACAGCAGGTAAACAGATTGATACTGTTTTCACGCATCCTCACTGCAAATAGCTTGTAGGTGCTAATGTTTTTAGCAGTTAACTCAGTGTTGTAAAGTGGAACTGCAGAGTGTTAGGGTGTTTCTCAATGCCAAGGAACCTTGCCTTGATGTCTTGGCCCCTCCCCGGTTGCCTAGGAGATACGTCATCAGGAACCGCCAAGACGTGTTCCAATGTTCATGTTCTACCAAGGCGAGTGTTCTCCGTTTGTTAGCCGTTTAGCTAGCTGAGTGAGGATACATGGGAGGTGTCTTGTAGCCTAGCCTTGGTCAAAAATTACTCAGAATACAGCGCAGTATTTTCAAAAAGACGGCGGATCAGAAGCCAGCAGTCACTTCGGGGACAATTTTCAAGTTTAAAAGTAAGTCAGCTAATTTAAAATGTTTTTTTTAGATCCAAAGAAGTTCTCTATTGTTTGTTAGTTGCTTAGTAGTTGCAGCTTCGTTGGCTAGCGGGTAGTAACTCACTTGTATTTTTAATTTAATAAACACGTACACAATTTCAAAAGTAAAAGGCTCGTTATATATTTATATTGAAACTTATATGTATAAAATATAACATTATCTCCCGTGTCACGTGACTTTACGTGACCACTGCGGTCACGTGATGTAAGTCTGTTCCATTTAACCGTTTTCTTTGACCAAGGAAGGACAGTGTCCTCGTAAGCCAGGCGCCTGGCCTTGCAAGACATCGCCTCGCAAGGCCAGGTGCCTTGACATTGAGAAACACCCTTTTAGACTGTGTCCACAGGGGACACCAATGTGTAATCAGTGGGGAAGTTAATAAAGGGATGGCCCACTTTCCCTCCAGTTGTTGGCAGAAGGATGGATGGGTGTCACAGTGAGTGGCAGTGACGGACATGTTTGTTTGTTAAGAGGGCGCTGAGGGAAAAGTGCTGGGATTCGTCAGAAAAGGAAAACTGATGTGTTGGGAGTTTTTTATTCCTACTTGCCACCATCCACATGGATATCACCGCTAGCTGCTGAAGGTAAAGCGACTCTGTTAACACGGAGGATAAGGATTAAACAGTTCAAAGATTTTTTTTTAACTTCAAACCAAGAACACAAATGAACGGTTAAACTTTGGAGTGGAAATGGGTTTGTTGCCTTTTGTCATGAATCAATAACATAATTATCACCAAGTGTTTACAATGCACTACCGGCATGTTTGCTACATTTACTACAATACTTGGATTTCACCTGAAACAGCGGTGTTTGTTGTACATGTTCTATATGCATTTGTACGTACAATGTTACCTGTACATTTTCAATAAACAAACCTAGTGTTTTATAGGTTCAAATAGACACAAAATCTTGTTTTTATTCATTCTACTGGTAGTTTAATTTGCACAAATTCAAATTGAGACCTGCCTCTAATTCTGGCCTCCTTCCAATTAAGGCTGAACCCTAGATGCGCTTGAGTAAATAAAGGACCGGGCTTGTATTAGAGAATTTACGGTGAAAAACTGAGGGTCTGAATGCTTTCCGTACCAACTGTATCTTTTTTTAAAACCATGAACCTATAAGAAATCACAATACCAAAGACTATTAAATAAACTGAATTGAATTAGGCCTAGTTAAAAATTAAATAACAGAATAACAACCTGCTCGCTTAAAGGTAGTTTAAGATACCATAAAAATAAATAAATAAAAACTAAAACTTGGGAACTGGCCCTAGTGCGACTACCCATTAGCTTGTCAATCCTATCAACACTAACCTCAGCTTCTCTAAACTGAGGTTGTTCAAGAAGATATTCACCAACAGGCAAATTATCGTTTAATTCAATGCATACCTCCAACATATGGTATCTTGCTTTATCACATCATATTTGAAAGATCTTTTTACATCTTCTACACTGACCACACACAACTAATCCCGTTTGATGTCTTTTACACCCCTTATGACAAAAAGGACAAAACCAAACATAAAGGTAGAGTAGAAATATTGCAAAGGAAAAGCTTTTAAATCAGCATTGTAACAGGAAAAGTAGAAATAGTCATAAAACCCCATGTCTGCATAGTGAAAACATGTTGTAATTAGATATATAATTATGGTATCCATGGCTCTATTGATGCAGGCTAAATAAAATGTCTTTTAAATAACCGTTACGATGAGGAGCGTGCAGCCGCTAATTAGCAGGAAATGTGAAAACAGCGAGCACTAATCACATACGCACGCCTCTCTTTGTGTCTGCAGATGAATGCGGGGGTGTCTGGATGTGTTTTTTGGGAATGGGATGGAGAAGAAGGGAGGGGGGATGCAGTGCACTGCTCACATGTGGGCTGCATGTCCTAGAGTTGTCCAGTAGAGGGCAGATCTGACAAAGATTTCTCCTTAGTTGGCTGGTTTCACTTCCATCCAGTGAAAATCACTTGATCGTAATAAAAAATAAACCTGAATAAGAGCAAAAAGATGACATAACAGCTGGTTGGAAATGGAAAGAAATCTATTTGGACAAACATAGACACACACACACACACACACACACACACTTTTTCCAAAGTCAAGTTTTGACCCCTGCACTTTTTACCATCCAAAAACAATATTACTTTATATTAAATTGAAACCGGTTGAGCTCTAGGTCCAAGCGGAAAACAACCGTTAGTGTTGAAGCCTGTTTACCATTAGAGCATACTGTAAAGACCCCCCCCCCCCCCGTCCCGTCCCCCCCGTCCCTGCACTTATAAAGTGAAAATTACGTCCATGTAGACAAATGAGGATTTTATCAAACTCCTAAAAATAAATCCAAGAGATGTCATCGGTGTTTTAGAAATCAAAAAGAAATATTTCATAATACAAACCAAATAATTTCAATGCAGAATCCACCAGAGGAGACAGGCGGATTGAAGCACTGCAGGACGATTTAAATTATTCCACTGCATCTTGCAGAGCTGGTCATTATTGGCAGAAAGAGAAGTTTGTGAGAGAACTGAAACTGGAGCGCTGGAGAGCACTAATCAAGTGGAGTCGGAGAGAACTTCTGTTAGACTTGAATATTTGGAATAAAAAAAGGCATCTGAGTCATAAAAGATCCAGTGTTTTCAAACCAAAACAGAGAATATACAATTTACACGGATGTGATATTTATCTTTTCATTTGTGAATGCTGTTCGTTTGCATTCCAATATGTAGTTTCAAGAAAAGCCTAAAATCTCTTAGAGTAATGTTCACCAAAAATGACCTGTTCTGGATAGCTTCTTGAACAGTTTCAGTTTGGAAATATAGAAATTATTTGAGTCCAGATTGACATGCTAAAGGCTAGTCAAAGCAATGTTGACACTGCGGTCCTAAAACATCTCTGAACATTTCTTAGTGATTTAATGAGCAATGTACATTTATGGGCCATTCCCATCTGTACCGGGTCGGCCCGGGCCGGGTAGCCCCAGTCGGCCCCAGCCTGGCCCGGTTGATTCCACACATCCTTGTCTTAAGCCCATGTGGGCTGATTCTACCCACCAATCAGAGGCTTGCTCTAATGGAAGGTGTGAATGGGCTGATTCTACCCACCAATCAGAGGCTTGCTCTAATGGAAGGTGTGAATTTGCTGTCAGCAGTGGGTGTGTCGGCCCTGGTCGGCCTGAAGCAGACTCCCTCGAGAAGAGGGCTGAGAATGAGCCTTGGTTGGCCCGGAAAAATACCAGGCCACCCAGATATGTAAGCAACCTACGCTACCCGGCCCGGGCCGACCCGGTACAGATGGGAATGGCCCATTAATCTGGTGGACATATTTTGTATTCCCATTCAAAGTGCTTCACATGAAACAGGAAATGCTAAAGCTAACTGCTGCAGCAATTTACAAAACACAACACAAAATGCTAGTATATAACCCAGTGAGGTAAACATTGTATCAATGTAAAAGTTTTTAAAATTGCTTTTGTAGATTGTCGTAACCATCTACTTTGGTCTTGTTCACAATCAGGTCAGCCATTAGCTTGTTAATCCAATCAAAACTAATCAATAAAATTACACAGATCACACATTTTAGCAAAATCCACTACATCAATATTCATTGTTTCTTTGAACACCTTAAAAGGATACTTTGCAACCTTTTCGCATTTTTAAAACATTTTCTCGAGCCAGTATGTGCTAAAACGATCCTTTACAGGGGTAATTAAACACCACCCAGTCCCTATCGCCCCCTGTGGCCAAAAAATTCCACTTGCAACTTCAGAGTTGCCTGTCCGGTCTGCAAGGAGACATTTCAGCTGTTAGATTAAGGTGTTAAAAAGACAAAAGCACAGCGAGGAGAGGAGGTCTTTCTTTTGGTTTGGCAAACAGACACTAAGGGGTGCTAAAAGCAAGTCAGAACTGCTTAGTTACACGGCAAGCTGGGAATTCAGAGACCATGGGTGTTTCTCAATGCCAAGGAACCTCACCTTGATGTCTTGGCCCCACCCCGGTTGCCTAGGAGATACGTCATCGGGAGCCGCCAAGACGTGTTCCAATGTTCATGTTCTACCAAGGCGAGTGTTCTCAGTTTGTTAGTTGTTTAGCTAGCTGAGCAAGGATACACGGGGGATGTCTTGTAGCCTAACCTTGGTCAAAAATGACCCAGATTACACCACGGTATTTTCAAAAGGATGGCGGATCAGAAGCTGGCAGCTACTTCTGGGGCAAATTTCATGTTTAAAAGTAAGTCAACTAATTTAAAATGTTATTTTTTTAGATCCAAAGAAGTTATCTATGGTTGGTTAGTTGCTTAGTAGTTGCAGCTTCGGTGGTTAGCGAGTAGTAACTCGCTTATATATTTAATTTAACAAATATAAACACAATTTGAAAAGTAAAGGTCTTGTTATATATTTATATTGAAACTAATACGTATAAAATATAATGTTATCTCCTGTGTCACGTGACATTACGTGACCGCCATGGAAGCTGCGGTCACGTGATGCAAGTCTGTTCCATTTAACCATTTTCTTTGACCAAGGAAGGGCAGTGTCCTCGTAAGCAAGTCGCCTAGCCTCGCAAGCCATCGCCTCGCAAGGCCAGGCGCCTTGACATTAAGAAACACCCCATGACATGTAGCTGTTAGCTAGCAAGCTAATACAGTGCTAACGTGTCGCCTCAGGAGAGAGAAAATGTCTGCACTTTGGTGGTATTTTGAACCGGACAGCAAAGACAATGCAACAGCCATTTGTAATGTGTGCATATTGAGCCTTTAACATGATGGAAAAGACTGCATTCACCAGGAATCTGATACGCCACCTTGTGAACAATCTTCTTTTCCTTTTGGCTTTTCCCTTCAGGGGTTGCCACAGAGAATCACCCATCTCCATGCAGTCCTAGGCTAATTTAGTATTAAGGCCAATCCTAATTTCATCTCAATCAGGAAAGATTTTGATTAATCTCAACCGACTAAAGTCATCAGTGAAGCAGCTAAACAGAAAACGATGACATGCATTCACTATGTGCAATAACTGTGAGACAGTAATTCTCTGATCCATCACATTTGTGTGAATTTAGCAAATGATGATTTATTCAAATTATCCAAACAAGTGCAGATGCAGGAATGAAGTCATGTTCAATTAAACATATATCCAGCTCACGCTGACCCTAACTCCAGCTAACCCTAACCCCCCTCTGTTTTGACAAAGCAAAACAGCATTATGACGAGAGGGAGACGGTATTCTCTTTAATCTGTCTCTAAAGAGCTTGTTTTTCCTCTTAATAATTACTGCAGCAAGGAGATGGGAATCGAGATAGGAGCAAGTTGTTTCTGGGTCACATATAATGGGGTGCGTTATTCTCTGCAGCATTGAACACTTGGGGAATAGCCCTTTAAATGTTTAATGACTTGGGGAGATGCAATGGCCTCTTCGAGAAAAGTTAGTCATCCTCAAATTTGCACTACGAAAGATGAGCCATCAAAATACCGTGTCCTAGTGCCAAGAAACGTTATGAAATAATGGTTAATTATTATAGGAGACGAGTTAGACTGTGTGCAATATAATTATTGCAATGAGGACATTTGAGAGTACACTTCTAATGCAGCTGCTGTGTATCGAGTTAATAAATCAGAAAAAACATAATCAAAAAGCCCATCGAAAAGTCAATGTATTCCCCCGAGTCCCTGAGACAGCCTTTTGATGCCAAAACAGACTTTTTCTTTCTTTCTTTTTTCTTTCTTTCTTCATCAATCCCACTCGCTCCCACGCTCTATCCATCCCTCACCATGCTGCCGATGAATTAGAAGAAAGTGTGTCAGTTTGCAGGCGGAAGGGAGGGAGAGAATAAGGAAGAAGACATCTGAAAGAATTCATTCAAAGAGTCGAGTTTCTCGACACGAACATGGAGCTGTAGTCTGCAGTGCCTCCTGAGTATTCAGGTCTACGAGGAGTTCAATCACCTGGATCTGGTCCACTATGAGACAAATACGTCGATAAGATCACGCCAGAACTTGGCCTCCGTGGGGGCCTCAGATTTGACAAGCAGTACCAAACCTATCCAGTGTGTAGAAGATGCCGTTGCTATGCGACTAGTAAAAACGGGTAGAGTGTAGCTCAGCTGGGGCAGAAGTTTAGATTAGAGCTAAAATACTGGATGATTTAGACAAACTTGTAAAATTTTTATTTAAACAAATTATAGTTAGATTCATAGAAGTTTTTAGGATGTGAGGTTTTTGATAAAAATGCTCTTTATTGAGCATAACTCTTTTTAACTGGAACAAAATTATCGGACCTACAATCTGTCTGTTATTTATGCAGAAATTAAAGAGCGGGTCAATCGAGCCTCGGAGTCCTTCTCCACCCACGTATCAATTTTAAAAAATGCAACATTAGTAGGCGTTGCCTGGAGGACCGAGAGGGCGGAGCCGCGGCAGTGACGAAGACGATGGCTAACTAGACGAAGCTAGCTCCCTTCACTCTGAGCAGTTATTCGAAGTGGAGGACGTTTCTCCCCCTCCTTACCCAGACACTCGAGAAGAAAGGGACCAAGTCTATTTGGAGGAGACAAGCGGACCTGAGTCTTATTGTTTTGAGCGTGTGAGTTGCCTGAAACTCCCAGAACCGACCCAACAGAACCACCTCTGAAAGGTAAGTAGCCGTTAGCCATAGCATTGGATTAGCTGCAGTGTTTGGCTCCACGGCTCTAAAAAGCTAGTATTCAGCATGTTTTAGAGGTTTATCTGCTTCAGCACACCTGGTTTTAATCAGCAACAAATAGCTGAGCTGCTTAACAGCTAATCTAACCTGTTAAAGCAGGAAAATCCACTGAAACATGCTGGATAGCAGCTCTCCGGTAGCCCTGGGCTCAAGTTACAGTCTGCTGCATATAAAGTTATGAAAATACCCCATGAGAAAATTATTCTGTAATGTGTTCAGCCCACTAAAACTGCCCTGATTTCTTTATTTATTTACTAATAACAGCTGCTCTCTCGGTTCTAGGTCCTCTGGTGTCTGCAGCTGGTCTGGTGTCGTCAGGATCAGGAGCTTCCAGAAGAATGTGCCTTTCAATGACTCTTTCCCCCTTATTTGTTATATTAATTAAATAAATCTCAATTTATATATTTCCTGTTTTTGTTCATGTCCATAAATACTTAAACATGCTTGAAATTAAAACGAGCTTTTAACAGTGAGGTGCTAGTTTAATTCATCACAATAGAGCTAGTTAAACATGCAACAAAAATGTGATAATCAATGTAATTTATAAATATCCATTAAAATATCAAAACTGGAATCTAAATGAGATATTTGGCAGCACAAAAAACTTGTCAAACACAATATTTATTATAATAATTGTAGGCAGACAGGAGACAGAGCTGATGGAGGTTCTCAGTCATCGAAGGATGGCTGAAGGCTTTCCAGGAACAGGAGATGTGGTGTTGTCTCTTCTCTCTCTATTCTGCCAGATGAGCTGATAGGTTACAGGTGTGTGAGGACATCCTCATGCTGTCATAACCAGATGACAGGAGTTATCAGGTGATCAGCCAGGCTAATGATGAGATGCAGAAAGAAAACAAATTCAGGACAGTGTACAATATGTGGTGTTGCTCACCTTATGTGCTCTTATAGAATATTAATGTGTGCCTGCCTCATGGTGTAGAGTCCATATTTTGCTGAGTGTCCTGCAATAATGCAGGTTATTAGTTAAATTACTTTTGATAGCAAAAACAAAATATTTAATGTAAAAGTTATTTTCCAGGTGAATCAGCTCACACGTCACCACCAAGTGTCACAGGGGCAGAATCAGTAGCCTCCTTCATGATGTAATCACATACTTATTTAATTGTTAATATCTTAAAAATTCTGAAATGTTTAAATTTTTTTTTTTACCTTGAACAGTTCACTGAGCTTGCACTGTCACTGAGGTGGAAGCTGGAATCAACAGCAGACACCTCACATCTTGGTCTTTTCAGGGGGTGTGGCCGCTGCTCTGGGACTTTCTGGAAGATGAATTTCCATCATGGTCCCTGTGGGTCACCAGACACACTGCGGCTGTGAACTCCATTCTGGCTAGCTATGTAAAAACAAAGAAGCAGCACATTTATAAATGTTTAAAAGAGCATAAAATCACGTGTAACAATAATCTGTAAAACAAATTAAAACTAGAAGGTGATAATAAAATGTTTACATAGAAGATTATTAAAAATAATTCACCTTTGCTACAGGGAAGGTTTCACATCAGCCTGGACAAGTGCATTCTTGCAGCTAAATCAGTCTGACAGCCAGTGTCTTGGGTAGATTTAGCCTGAAAAAAAATATATAAGCACATTGTTGTTGGGAGTTTATAAAGTCAGATAATATACAAAAGAATATCCTATATAGGCACTTTATAACATTCCTAGTGTGTGATCGTTGTTATAACGTAAAAGTCAGTCACACATGATGTGGAGAGCCTGAAATGTGACCTCCTGAATAGAATTCCTTACAGAATCGGGTCACAAGCTGGATTTCACGCTGTAATGCTGTCTGTCAACTAGTGCTGCGTCAGTTAGAGACACTGTTGCAGAATTGCCGACTGACTAGCTAAAGGAAGTGAACCACGTCTCTCAGACTTTGCATTTAGGTAGGGAATTGTCTTTAGAAGATGTTAAAACGTTTATTTAGCTTACTCACCTCAGACTGGAGCCCGCCGGGTGGGGGAGCAGAGTCGGTGGGTTGCATCTAAATCGCGGAAGAACCACGGTGGGCAGCCTCCCTCTTCAAACGGAGACGTGCAGAATCACGGGTAAAATGCCCACAGAGTCACCGCAAGCATACTACATTACACCATCTCACCAATACTAAGACGATATGGAACACTAAACCCGAAATACTTTCCCAATTACACTAACAGCCAAACACTAACTAAACTACAATATCCAACAGCCAAGCTAACACTAAATAAGTATTTATAACACTAAAAGATATGCTAAAGACTAAGATATGCTAATGCTATATGCTAATGCTGAACTACCGCTGACCTCCTACGCTCGCTTGCAAATCCAACTCCCACTCGCCACAGGGCGTGGCCGAGACGCTCGTTGCTTTTATAACTTTGGCACGGAGCTGCTACGTAGTACTCTACTGGTTTACGTAGTACTTTACTCTTTAGCCATTGGCTAAAATTTATTCAAAATGACTCAAATTCTATGTTTTCAGCTGAAGGTGGCGCATTACTGTGGTTTTTAGACAGAAATTTTAATTTTTAAAGAAAATGCACCAAAATGCTAAAATAAAGAATGCACACATTTAAAACACTATTAGACACTCATTTATACAGTTCATCAGCAAAAAAAAGTTAATTTAGACGTTACTTGCTCTTTAAGCAAGTTCTTCAAAAGCGAGACCCAAGTAGGGGGTGTCAAAGGGTGCGCCATGTAAAAGATACAAGCAAATAAAACATGTTTTAAAAAAGCTGGTACCCTTAAAATAACAAAATACTTGGTTTGGACCTGATTCTGGACACTTTGATCCATCAAAAAGGAATCTAAAGGAAATGCAGAAAAAATAGTTGGATTTTGCATTTAAAATCCACTTCCATTGGTCTGAATGGAGAATATGGCTGGGAATTTTACTATGAAACATCTTTAGTCACTAATCATATCAGAATGGACTGATTAAGGCGATTGATTTGGCTTGGTTTAATCTTTTTTACGTTTCTAAAGCAGAGTTTACAGACCTGTATGTATTTGCATAATTATTTGCATGATAAAATGAAATTTAGTGTGGAAAGAACAGGTCAGTGTCCTTGCACAAGAAACTGGACCGTACAAGTCTGGCAAGCCATGATTGATTGATTGATATTTGTAAATACATAGTCTGGTCATGACCTAAATCTCCTCCCCTTCTGGTCGGCTCATGGGTCAAGGGAACAAAGAAAAAATTACAATTGTTGGCGCTGCAGCATTAGTTCACAGGAGACGCAGCAACACTACGCTCACTGATGGTAAACGATAGTTACGGCCCTCCGTCCTTTGTTTTGAAAGGAGAAAAACTGACAATTCCCGCAGCTGGATATAAAATATGTTTCAGTAACTTCCTTCCAAAATGACTGAAACATTGTAAAATTCTCGCTTTATTTTTACATACTGCTCCTTCAAAATTCCCGGACATCATATGTAAAATTCATGGCATATATTCCAACGAGAATGCATAGGTGGGCCCCATGTATGTATATATATGGGAAAATGGTATGGGTGCCAACAGGGTTTGTTTGCAGTTTTCATGGGGGCCTCACAGGGGTTCAAATTTCAACGGGCCCTTCAAGAGTTATAGAGAGACTCAGATGTTTTGTCATACACAAGCTTGTCAAAATCCATGTGGGCAAATCTCTGTGGGGCCACAATGGAAACTGTGGACAAACCCTGTTGGCACCCATACGGTTATCCTGTTCAAATACATATATATATATAGGCCCCACCTATGCATGCTTGCTGGGTATCATACGGGATCAGAAAATAACGTTTATCCACTCATAAACTCCCATTCATTTCCTTTATGGCAGCTGGGTACCCATAGTCTGGAAGTAGACGGCTGGGACTTAGGTTCTCTATAGGCAGAGCTCGGTCATGCGGTAGAGTATACATTTGTCTTTTAAACTCCGCACACAACTGGACAGAGAAATGAATATCATGACAACAAGCAAGTCAACGAGACAGTCCGCCATCGTCAAAGAACAAGCAAATACATTTTTTTTTCAAAATAAATGAAGTTTATGAAGTTTAGTTTTTCTATCTACTCATGTTGCAAAGAAAAGCCCAAGTGTACCGGTAATTGGTGCAAAGTTGTTGCCAAAGCTGTTTTAAATGAGTGCCATTCCTGAGCCGACGCCATCTTTGTTTTTTCTTCGTCGCGGCTCTGGTCCAAAGCCCACCCAACAAATATAGAGCGCTGTGAATGGCAAGACACAAAATTGTTTGGGCCAATCGCTAAAAGTGGGTGTGGCTAAATCAACCAGCAGAGGAAAATTGTTGGTTTAGATTTCTAGGCTAATATATATGTACTTTTGAAACTCTAATAATCATCATGTTGCAACAGTGTTTGAATGCATGAAATACAAAATTATGCTTTTTTTTTTTTGTGGTGCCAATTGCAGTTAGTCAAAACGCCCGAGAAATAAGAGGCCACATCCAGTCTGATTTCACAAAATACCACAAGTCATAGAATAAATCATGACTATTAATGTGTGTTTACGTTATTCCTTATTGTAACATTGCAAATGGCCTTTTAGTAGTTAAAAAAACCAACAAAGGCCTCCAAAAGCATGCCACACATGGTATGCTATTTTTAAGTCATGCCGTGAAACCTGCTGCCACATTAGATGTTGCCAACATTTATTTTGGCAATACTGGGGCCGTTCTCGAATTGAATTTCAGGCACAGATGAAAGCCCAATCCATCTGTACTAAAATGTAGATCTGATCGTTTGATTCAAAACACAGGAAGGAAGTATGACAGCATGGGCATAAATAGCTCCTGCTGGTGTAGGGGGCTGGATAATGGGGAAAACATGCAGGTTATGCTAACCCTTCCAGTTATATTTAAGACCTTGTAAACACATTAAATCTACCTTTGACATATTTATTGAATAAATGCAGATTTGACAAGAGGAAAAAAATCAAATCAGTGTCCGTATCTTCCAGGACTAAATCAGATTTCTTGTCTGAATGATAAATTCTAAGATATATTCTTGTCTTCTATATTCTTTTTAGTTGTTCTGTTACTAGCTGATGTTGCATCCTCCTTTCCCCACAGTGGCTCTAAAAATTTGGTCAGATCTGTCTAATTCTTGGTAAAACAAGCCAACAATCAGAGCTACGGAGAGCATCGCCTTTCCTCAGTTACAGGGAGCCTACGTCACTTCTGCATCACGGGACCCTGGAAGAACGAAAAAATGAATGCAAGTCAATGGGGCTAAAAACGCTATTTTCTAATTCCACTTGTTTTTTGCCATGGATTTCACATATAATGTCCGTGAATTTTAAAGACACATTTTGATACCAAGAACGAGCTTATTTTCGAACTGGGGGTGGGTGGTTGTTTGTGGGGGTGGGTGGGGGGACGACAATATTTTAGGTTTTATGCATCGACATATAAATATTGGACAATGGGTTTCCGTTTTTGAGGCCAAATGGGAAGTGGCCACCACCGCCATTTTGACCGTGTCACAGGTTCCGTCAAGCCCAGACAATTCCACAAAAGGGAAGAGAGGTGGAGCTGAGGGTGGGGCCAGTGGCGGCTGGTGAAAAATATTTTTGGTGGGGCTGTGCTATTTTTTTTAAAACAAACTTGTGCTTTCTGAGCTTTGTGCACAACTTCACTTTTTCCTGAATTAAGCACAGCTCTTTTATTTCCTGTCTTATATTATTGGACAAACTGATTAATCCAGGTGTATCTGACTATTGGCAAACTGCCTTGCGGACCAAGGTTGAAAAATACTGCATTAACTTGCACATAAAATAACATGACCATAAATGGTAAATAGGCAATGCAAGAAGCAAGTAACAAAAACATTTAGTTTAATTTCAACATTTGAGTGAACACGAAAAATTATGAGCAGGTCACTGTTACAGTAATGGTAGTAAACACTACTTAGACAAAATGCCAGAAATTTACACTGTTAGGACTTATGGAAAGCGGAAACACTTTCATAGGAAATAATGTCATCAGTATCCTCCTACAAATGTCATATTTCCCGCTTTTTGGGACAATAACACATTTCTGGTTCTCAATGAGATGTTTTTACTTCAAATATAAAAACATCTCATTGAGAATCAGAAATGTTTTATTGTCCCAAAAGCTGGGATATTTGTTTGCTGCAGCAGAAGTGTAACAAGTAAAATGGAATCAGATTGATGTATGTACAAATTTACTTGAAATACACATTTACATGATTAAATATGTATGATAGGTATGTGTGTTGAAATTAGTTTTTACAGTTATTGCACATTAAACAATGTACATGTTATTAAACAAATGTCCCGGTTTGTGGGACAACCAAGGATTTCTGATTCTGATTGTCTTGTTTACAGAAATGTAATGTGCAGCTTACCTCTGCACCCAGCTGCTGTTCTCCCTGTCCAAACGTCCTCCGTTTCTTTGTTGGCTGCTGCACTGATGCGCTGCATTCCTCAGTCAGAGAATGAATGGAGTCCCCAATGAGACACAAGTTCCACATCCACCATCTGTGGGTCCCAGCCGTTTTGAATAACAAACACAGAAAGCAAAATAACGCATTAGCGTGATTGCATCCAGCAAGCCACTGTTTCCTGGTGTACCAATTTTGGGAGAAGCGTCGTGTGTACAGTTTACCCTTCTCCTTGTCCTGCTGGCTTATCTTTACGTCGGGCTGATCTGGTCCAAGCTCTTTGACATTAAGTTTTTCCACCATAGTTCTCCTCTCGAACGGATACTGGAGAAGAGACCGAACTGAATTCAGTGGCTGCTGAGATCCGGTATCCATGCTGGTTGTAGGCGCACTGGCGTCCATGTCTGCGTCTGCTCCATGTGCGTCACGAGTCACGACCAGAAACATGCTGGAGTCGAGACTCTCCGAGTTCTACCGAACACCAACGAAAGCCTTGGCGGTAGCTCTATCGCCCATCACGCTTCTGAAACGTTCTGAAACAACGTCGACGCTGATTGGATACATTCCCATTCCTACCCTTTGATTTTCTTGTCAGCAATTGGACAGCTGGTCTCGTCCTGTTTGGGCGATTGAAAAACAGCACACAGCCTCCACCGCTCGGCAGAGACCAACATAGATATATATATATATACATGATTTATTTTTGTTACAAAACACACAATTAACTTAGAATATGTGATTATTGTTAATTTTATTAATTTATTTTTTAAAATAAAAATAAAAAACAGTGGGGAAACTGGGAGGGTGGCGCCCTATCGCCCTCTACTGGCCAGCCGCCACTGGGTGGGGCTGTAAGGCTGGGATCAACTGACGACACCCGATCGGACTAGCTACAAGCTAACCTGAAGCTAATCCAAAGCTAATCCGGAGGTGTGAGCTAAGCTAATGGAGGTAGCAACCTAGCTACAACCGGAGTTAACTGTGCACAACACCAGAGCTTCTGAGTCAGAGATACGCCGGGCTGACCACTGGGTAAAACCGGGTGGAACACAGAGGTCTCCCGAGAGCTCCACAAGCCGGCAGCCACACAGCAGACAAGCGCCGCTGTGATCTGAGATGCACAGAGCTGCCGCTAGGGAGAACCGGGTGGAAAGGTTTCCATCCTAGAGCTCCACAAGTCGGCAGCACGCGCAGCAGACAGAAGCCGCGATCAGACAGAGATCCGTCGAGGGTAGTACAGGTGGAAAACATCGGTCTCTCAAGAGCTCCACAAGCCGATAGTCTGAACCCAGCTCCACCAACATGTTATATTTCAACCCATTTTCTAAAGTGCAGCATTATGTTAAATGCACTGGGTTTTACCCTATTACATTTAAATTTCATGGTTAAACAGTATATGTTAAAATCTAAGCTCAGCTCGGCAGTGACCTAAAATACATAAATATAATTTTACTTACCGAAAAAAATGAAGTGGAGACTCCTTGGACGCTCTATTAGTGCAATTAATGCCACAGCAAGTCATTTTGTCCAACAATTGCACAAAAAAATATCCAAAAATGAATACACAAACACAGAGACTCTAAATCCCGGAGCAGTTTCCAAGCCAGACCGAGGCTCTACTGAGGCCTTTCCACGGAGCTAGCTCTGTGGTCACGTGGGTCTGATGCTCATTAATTATACAGAATTTTAGGCTTTTAATACACTTAAACAGAAGAGTGAGACACCAGCCCCCAGCGGATGAGGGTGGAACTGCAATTTTTGGTACTTCTGGGTTGGACTCAATTTTTGAGCCGCATTGTGGGGGCTTGGTTTTATGTAAATATCAGTCAAAGTCAAAGTCATTTATTGTCATTTCTACCACATGTGCAGGACATACAGAGAAACGAAATTGAGTTTCAGTGCACACAATTCAAAGATCAGACATACATGGGTAAGACAAATGACAAGTGCATATAAGTCCAGGACTACAAATGCGCATCACGAAAGTGACGTCATCGAACCAGACACGGAGAAAACTGAGGGAAAAGGGCTGTAAGTTCAGCAAACTTCCCACAGGAGGAAAGAACCACCATAAAGCTGGTCATTTGGTGAGTAGCAGCTACGTTAGGGGAGAGGAGATTATGTGGTGACATCACATATGCGACGTGCCGATTTCTAGTTTGCAATCAAGAACTTTTACATGCTAATAAATCTCAAAGTACATGACTGGCATGGTCGAAACACCCATCATTACTTTTAATTTAAATTGCAGTACAACATATGTGCAATCGAGGGCGTAAGGAAAAGCGGATTACAAAATAGCGTTTTTGAAATAGCCCCGTTGACTTGAATTCATTTTTTCGTTCTTCCAGGGGACCCATGATGCGGAAAGGCTCCCTACACCTGATTGAATGTGAAAAACCTTTAGAGGAGTCATGCCTAAACGAAGGCCATGTTGATGCTTGATTTATTTTCGTACATACCCCCATGACTTACGTTTCCTCGTAGCTTTTAGATCAACAGAATTTTCAGTGAATTGTTTCATAAATGAACAATTAGCTTCCAAAATTAATAATATCCTGAGGAATAGTAGCTGGAGGGTGTAGAAAAAGACCCTAAAAATATGTATTATTTTTTGATAACCTTTGGTTGACCTGAGATCACGGTTATGGGTTTGGGCTGGGGTGTTTTTATTGGTGTCACAGGATCACATTTACAGATCCCCCTACAACATCCAGGCCAATGATCGCCACTCTAAGAAGAAAAATCACCCTGTAAACTCCCAAATGAACCAGCAAGCTGATAGAAAAAGGATAATTTTTTTCAATCCTCAAAACTTTTGGCAAAATCTCCAAACTAGAAGCTGTTTGACTGCAGGAAAAGACTCCAGCATATATATGCTTTGCTCCTTAGGACAAGTTACGGTGACAAACATATTGACTGGTTGGGCTATAAAAAACATTGCAAAACTTTTGACTCCACTGCAGTTGGAAGATTTTTCTCTTTTCTGAAGAAAATGGCTGGTACCATTGGCCAAATACATTTTCTGTTTTTCACCTCAAACTGCTGAACAATCATATTCTTTAATTATTAGTTTAATGATAAATGGTGTCATTCATCACAGGGTTAGTGCCCCATAAACATTTTAAAGGCTCTAAATATTTTTGAAATATGTCGGGCAACACCCAAAGGGACCCGTGCTGCAGAGTTTGGTTCAGAAGTCAGGCTCAGCGTTTCCTTTCAATATTAAAACTTAAACATGATTGAATAATATCTATGCATGAGTACTGCAACCATTGTTCCATCAAAACTTTTTCCACGATCACTGTTTATTTAATTGAATTTCACACTCGTATGTAAATGTGCTATTTTAATCTGTAGGAAAGTTTCTTTTTTAAAAGGTTACAATGAAAATGTATGATGTTAAAAATGAAAGCTGGTTTTGTTAATTTTATCACATTTTGTAAAAGTATTAGAAAATTTAGATTGTCCAAAAATCTGTGGTTTATTTCCTCTTCACCTAAATAGTGGAGGTTTCACAGGTATTTTACTAGTTAAGCAATTGAAAATCTGCCTGTGTCTTTTATTTTCAAAGTTGCCAGATGTTTTACTCAAATGTGTTTTAGAAGCGTAGCGCATGAAAAGTCCACTTGAAGCGTAACAATAACGTCCCTTCGCTTCTGGGACGTGTCCAAAATGTTACACTTAGCTGTCGGTGTCACAAAGTACATTTTGTGGCTGTTTCACAACGCTTTCACCTCTGGTGGAAAGGAAGCTTTATACGCACCCAACACGTGAACACGCTGATGTGTGTTCTGGGAAGCGAAGCATTTCGAACTTGTCACAAAAAACGTAGTGTCTCTGTTAAAAATGTACGCGCCAAATTTACTTTTTACATGCTTTGCTTTCAGAATGCACCACGCTCAGCAGTTCAAGTCGGGCAAGACAAGGAGTCAAACACAAAAGTGGTGTAAAACATTACGAAACATTCAAAGTAAAAGTCACATGCAGATAAAAGTATGTAATTTCCTGTAAAACCCACATAGCCGATGTAAACAGAACAGAAAATAAACCACAGATCTTTTTGGATACATGCATCTGTCTTTCTCCTTGCTTGTTATTGTGTGGACTTCTGAAATCACACATGGTGTTATTATTTTGTGACTTTGCAGGACCAGCGGCATTGAATGGTTTTTCTCCACCTTTAAAAAGCTCCCGGTTCGAAGGAAGCTTGCGAGTAAAATGCCGATATTACGAAACACGCCACTTTCACTTCTGGTGGAAATGAGGCTTTATGCTTCACAGACGGTTGGCAACACTTATACATCAAAGCTATGGTAATTTCACGTTAGCCAGCAGTTGCAGGTATTATAGATGAATAAATTATAGATAGAAAAAAATTGTATATATTCATTGACACCAATGAACACTGAGTTGGCATAGTCTAATCACAAGATGATAAAAACGTGAATAGCAGACAGATTAGGTCTCTAAAGAATTGCTTTAATCGAGTAATACTGGTGCAGTTAAAAGAAACAGGACTTGACTGTGGCATTGATTGGCGAGGTCATGGACAGATCTGAGTCGAGTTTCACCCCCAAACTAGTCATACAGTACTTCATGTATAGGAAAGGGCGAAAGGGGTCACCTGGTGTGTGATTACGATTTTTTTGGGGTTAAAAAGAATAGCATCAGTCTTAATGTCATTGAGGCACAGGAAGTTAGTCAGTTTTTTACTTCAGAGAGGCAGTCTGTGAGTAGGCGAGTGGAGCCTGGTTTATTTATTGCCAAATCTGACAGTAATCTGTGTAGACATGGTAATCATTCCAAGTTAAACTAAGATCATTCCCAATGGTAGCAAATACACTGACTAAAGTGGCCCCAGGATTGAACCTTGAGGCACTCCCCAGGGGTGACGCGCAGAGGGAGAGGAACAGTTGTCAATGTGGATGCTAAGTCATCTGTCTGATAGGTATGATGTGAACCAGTCAAGTGGTGCCCCTTTCACACAATTCAAGCCTCCTAAGTAGGATGTCATAGTTGACTGATATGTTGATAGCAAAAGTAACAGTCATCGGGAAAAGAATGGCAAGCTAGAATGTGAGCATTTTTAACCTCCACAACACAAATATCCATGAGTTCAGTTTTATCTTTTGTTAGCATTTTTTGTCTAATGTTCTTTAGCGGGAAGTCCTGTTTGAAACACTAGAACAAATTTTCATCAAATTGTAACATGATCACTTTTGTGGTGTAAAACTGTGGTGCACCTCCGTTCTAATGTACTTACCTCATAAATCTGTCCCATAGTCAGTCAGAACACATAATTATGCATGAAAATTACAAGGTCCTGCAGAAACACCTTGAGGGAATGTCGTCTTTTCTTCACATCATTAATATTCTACATATCACCATTCCTTTTAACTTTTTAGCTTTGAATTCCCTGTTTAGCAGATATTTAAATCATTTTCTTTGCAAGAGATTTAGGGCCAAACTCAAACCACATTATCTATTTTGATCTGATCTGAGTAGACAGTAATCTGCATATAATGAGACAAAATCATCCTTGATGAGCTGCTTCGTCTGCATATAGCTGGTTCTTACACAAAAACTAATTAAAAGCCCCGTATTGTTTACATGAAATAGTTATCTCATGTCTGGGGTTTGGGAATCAGCAGGGGTGTCAAACCTGTTATGTAGTAGTTTTTGAAGGAATTAAGATTTAATTTATGCCATGAGACAAAACTGAACAAGACCTCATTTATATTGGAACAACGTATTCTGTTTAACATGCTGTGTTCAGTTGTGAGTTGGAGAAGTCAAAATAGTCCTTTGGTGGCAATGACCTCCTTCTAATGTCCTAATTATCATCATTAGCTGGATATTTAGTTTGTAAATAGATATTAGCCTTAGTAGTAGCTCTATGGTTGCTTGGATTTTTCAAGAATATTTGGAGTACATAAATGACAACAAATTAGATGGATTACTGGCAATAGGGAGCCTAAATCATGCCAATCTACTTCCGTACCACGGGGAAGAATGAAAAAAATTAATGCAAGTCAATGGGGCTAAAAACTCTATTTTCTAATTCCGCTCATTTTGTGCCATGGATTTCACGTATGATGTCCGTAAATTCTAAGGACACATTTTGATACCAAAAACGTGCTTATTTTCGAACGGGGGAAATGCTCTTTTAGGTTTTGTGTGAAAATAAGTCAGCAAACTTCCCACAGGAGGAAAGAACCACCATAAATCTGGTCATTTGGTAAGTAGCAGCTACGTTTGGGGAGAGGAGATTATGTGGTGATGTCACATATGCGACGTGCCGATTTCTGGTGTGTAGTCATGCTAATTACAAACTTTTTTTGATAAATCTCAAAGTACATGACTGGCGTGGTTGAAACACCCATCATTACTTTTCATTTAAATTGCAGTGCAATATATGTGTGATCCAGGGCGTAAGGCAAAGCGGGTTAGAAAATAGCTCTTTTAGCCCCGTTGACTTGCATTGATTTTTTCGCTGTTCCGGGAACCCATGAGCCGACCGGAAAGGGAGGAGACTTAGGCTCCTTATACACACCACATGGATGACCTAGCTACTTCAGCCAAACAATGAAACTCGGGTACTTGAAAAAAAACGTCCAGTAAGACAAAAAAAGGAAAATCCACTAAAATAGTTACTAGTATGTGAAGAGTATACGCTGTGAATTTAAAATAGAATAAAAGTGTTTAGTCTGGCCGTTGTTTCCATGTTTTGACTTATTTTCTTCATGTAGATATTTTACTGTCATGCTACAAGACCTTTCAAATATGTAGCATCATAAAGAAAATTTCCATTGGGTTGGTTTCCCTCTGCTTTTGTGTTCGACTTCCTGCCTGGCCCAATCTAAACTGCTGATCTGATGCGTTGTTGAAGCAAAGAGCATAAAAAATCTGCTTAAAGCATAAATTTAGGGAAGTGACGTATCACTAAGCTTCTGAGGCGCATCCAAAGCAAAATTATTTGTGGCCAGTGAAAAACGCAACCATCAACTGTAATGGAAACTAATTGCTGCATACTACGTTTCACGAACATTACTCAACACTTAGGAGTCCAGCGGAAAGGCCCGGTAAGCTTTGCCTCAAGAAAGACTTCCCAGACAAGGTGGACAAGATAAAAGGGGAGCCAAGCAAGATGTAGACTTTCCATCCATGGTTCTTATCAGACATTTGTACATTTCAGAAAATGCAACCAAGTGTTTTCAGTTTAACTAGCAGAATTATGGCTTTTGTGATAACTGTACAAAAAAGAAAACATCAAGTTCAGTCAAAAATAACCTCCATAAAATAATTTCCAAAATGTATTTATTTGTGGAAGCAGAATACATATCACTCAGACTCACATTCATAAACTTTGTTCAATATTCAAGTGGGATTTGCCAAGTTTCAAGCTGACTTGTTGAGTAGTTGCACTGGAAAATAAAGCAATTAAATGCTGGAGGGCATTTGCGTTCTCCAAAAGTAAAACAACTATTGGATTTATTAACTTCAAAATAAATCAAAAGTATTTGGCAAAAAGTCCTTAAAGTCTGCTATTGTTTCATTTTCATGTTCAGCAGTATGCAGATCCTTTATGGCGTGTCATGCTCACGATACCAAACGCGCAGGTGGAATATATAGCATTTATTTGAATGGTTTAGCATGATGCTCAATTGAAAAAAAGAAACACACAGATATACTGTAAAAACCTAAACCTGAACACATTTTCTGGCAGCACAGAACATTTAACATTCCATTATGGGACCAAGGCCATACAACAATTTCTTTGATGGCGAAGTTTCAAAAGGTCTTTTAGTGGGTTTTTGCTTCTTTTTTTTTCTTTTTTCTTTTTTGTCTATAGAGGGTTAGGGTTTTTAGAGTCATCTCTAAATAAGAGCAGTTGGCATTTATCTTTAAGGAGTCTTTAAATTCCCCTCCCCAAAGTTAAGAATCCTTGCAAGCATGGTAAACAGGTTTCTAGAGTTGTATCTAGAGAAGGGCTATTTAGTCTTGGTTATCGATGGTTACGACCTGAAGGTTTTCTAAGGTTCTCTGCACCAACACCGCTAGTTTTAATTGAATGTCTTGAATAACTTGAGGACCTGCTGAAGGGGAGATTCAACCCTTGATTCAGGCGTGTTGGAGCAGGAAAATGTTCAGTGCAGTGGCCCTTCAGGATAGCCCTGATCTACAGTTTACAACAGTTGCTTTCTCTGCTGCGCAACAATTCCACACCACAGTTTGATAATTTAATAAAAAGACTAATTTACTGTCACCACATCCAATGTTTACACTTCAAGTGAAACTAGTCAACAGGCCAGGAAGAGTGGTTTTTAGGCTTGCACCACAAGTGTTTTTTAGGTTCCATGATTATTATTTACAATAGTTTGAAGCTTCATTCGACATTGACAGGTAAAGTTATTCTGAAAACTATGCTAAGCAGCTTTGGATAGACAGGATCCATGACGTCAACAACCTTCAACACAGCAGATCACCAAACTATACTTTTTGCTTCAGAATAAAGTCAAAACATTTTCTTTTAAAGGGTGTTTGAACAAGACTGCACATTTGATTTTAAAGATGTGTCATGAATAAAGACTCTACTCAAAAGGAATGGCATTCAATCAATATATAACCCTAACAACCCAGAGAAACTTATTTGAGGTGTATTGACTTCTCAACATAGCAATTAGTTATAGTACTTAGTTTTGCCAAGTACAAAAAAAAATCAACTCCTGGCGCTCACTTGGGTACTTGAATTGTTAGAGGTCCTTTACTGAGAAACTATTTTTTACTTATTTTTGAAATGGATCATAACTCTCATGCAGGTTGAACGTGAAAACAGTCTCCTACACCCATCTCTTGCAGTAGCTTTTGATACAAAATAGACATTGAATCTCTAGGATTTGAATAGCCTGACAGATCTATGTTACAATGTCATTTAACATTCATGGACTCATCTATCTTGGCCAACAGGGAAGGCTGTTGTTGGTTCAGCATTTAGGAAACAGCAGAGAATGTCTTGACTAGTAGACACTAATTGTGAGCATTAGCAAATCCACCACACAGCAGAACTCCTTCAGGCTTGTGTTACTGTCTTCAACATTGATAAAACATCAATGTTAAAGAGCAAAGAGTCAGTCGTAGTCGTGTTGCTGTTTTCCAATCAGAGGTGAGATATCCAAATATCAGGAAGTAAGACTCCAAATCCTGTCTTCTAAAGCTACCTTCTTCTCCAGCTGAATTCTCCGTGCTGAAAGAGTCGCATAAGCTTTATTTCCCCCCAGAGAACAACTTACAAGGTTCATTCCTACTTCAAGCCACTGCAAGTGTGTTAAAAGCATGAGTGAAGGACCTTTTTTTTGTTTTGCGCAACCCCCTCTATACCAGTAAATCAAGTCAGTTTCTTTTGCATTTTTGTAATTTTTTTTAAACAAACTTTCCCAGATAAAAAAAAATTATAAATTTTTTTCCCATTGTGTCATTTCATTGACACAGTGGCTTCATTTATGTATCCATATCATTCAATACACCATCTTAGAGCTCAATGATGTTGAGTAACAGTTTATGGAATAAAACTAAAAGTTATTAGCCTAGAAGTGTACAGACAGAAAAAAACTACATTTTTTTGCTTTGTGTGTCTGTTTAGCCATGCTCCATTGAAGCCTCGGCAAGCCCAAACGTTCTTGCCATTTACAGCGCTCAGTCAAATAGGTTTTTGGGATGTTACTGCGACTGAGCGAAAATCAAAGAAGTCAATGACTCGACTGAAATGGCTTTGGCATCAACTCTGGACTATTTAGACTTGGGCTTTTCTTTGAGTCAAAAGCACATTTAACGACTTAAGTCCTTTATTTTAAAAATGATGCACTTCTTCGACAGTGTATGCAGATGGCCCTGTTGACTGACATTAGTGGTGATTGTCTTGTTTGTTGTCCACTAGCATGTGGAGACAGTTTGAAAGGGATTCCGTCCCTTGACTGATCTCTGTTTATGGTTGCCATGGCCAGACTAAAAATGTGTAACTTGTAAAACAAAACAAAAACCGTTGCATTATGTTTGAACACTCTTTCAACAAAATGTTTTGACCTACAAACAAGTTAATTAATCGTAAAGTGATGCTTTCATTTCTAAATTGCACTAAACCCTCTCTACACAGTAGAAAACATGACTTTGGGTCACATAAATATAATTAGTCAACACAAGCCCTATATTATTCAAGGTTGAGGTCATTCCTGCTCCCAGACACCAAATTGCATTTGTGCTGCGACAATCTGAGTACAATACATTCAGTTCTTTGTCATATACTAGACTATACAGGGTTTCATTTGTATGTGCCCAGACTCACTGTTTTAAAGTATTTTTTCACTTACTTTTAAAGATTTTTTATACATGTAGTCTCGCACGTGCATGAAAGAAAAGTGGATACATTTCAGAGACTGAACAAGAATATTTTGAAGTTGTAACTCTACAACCTTTGGTGGAATGGCACATGGTTTGTTGGATGGGAGAGTTCTTGTTATCCACAAAAGTCCAAAGTTGAGCAAGCAGCACAGAAAATAAATGGTCAACCAACACTGTTCAATCATAGCGTCTTCTTATCCAGTTCTCGTATGCACATGCACAATTGTAAAACACAGTCATTTCTCGTTCTCTGCGTTCCTACACCACTTGCAACTTAAGAATGGGTCTGTTACATTCTAATGGAGAAACGTTAACCATGGCTCATTATCCTCTCCCTGAAGAATGGATCTGATACATTCAATGCTAGTGTGTGCTTAAAACAGACTCCTTATCAAGGCCCATCTTTTGACTCTATGAAATCCATTGGCATTGCTTTGCTGCTGCATGGCCAGGCATGCAGTGGTTGTTGGATTGTAGAGATCGAGTTACAGTAAATACATTGACTGGAGAGAAAATTCAGCATGGTCGGTTGATGAGTCGGAATGTATCCTGAATGATCAGAAAATGGATTTGATGCTTCAAAGTGATCAGTTAGAGGAATTTCTATCCTTTCTTGCTAAATAATCTGACAATTTAGTCAGATTCACCATCACTAACTTATCCATTCTCGTTTTGGGTTGCACATATAGTATATATACTGTACATTTATGTATCTACACAACTATGTACCTATTTACAAAGAATTAATTCCACCATACCATCACCACAAAATTATTTGTCTTGAGAAAAAGAAAACAAGACATGTAAGGAAATTAAATCAATACTTAAATATAAGAAGTACAAAAATATCACAATTTTTATGGGTTAAGTATTAACTGTGATGCCCAAAGGGCCATTGGCAGTTGATTAAAATGTAGAGAAAAGACAGTTTTTTGAAGAAGTTTTGTAAATTTAAGTGCAATTCTGTCATGCAAATATGTGAAGCATACTCACCCCAAAGTTAGAAGTGAAAAAATTGGCAGTTTTATTCACAAGTTGTGCTTATTTTTCCCTTCCCAAAGGATCAATGTGAAAATTTCACTGACACTTTTGTTTTTGAATAAAAGGATGCCAAAAAATTTAAAACCTGAGTCAAAAATCATCCTGAAAAAAGGGGAAGATCCTCAGTTTTAGGCCCCCTTCACACTGGATTAAGACCCTTAATGTCCCATGTGACCTACTGGTTAATATCAAAAACTTAAAATATCTTCAAAGTAGGGATGCACCGATACCGATACTGGTATCGGGCCGATACCAGTATCGGTATCGGTAAAAGTTAACTGATGCCAGGAAGAGATACCAATGCAGTAGCCTGAAAGCGCCTTCACTGTAACTAGTCATTTCTGTTCACCTAATATTTTAGTTTTGTGATCATTCCTATTAATAGATTTTATTTTTTAATCTACCTCACAGTCTTTTTCTGTTGAAAGCAGAGAAGAAAATAAAACCTGTATTCCAATTCATTGCATTTTTTGGTGTGGTAGAAGTATTGATAATCATATCGGCGAGTACTCAGACCCAAGTATCGGTATCGTACCGGTTTGGAAAAAAGTGATATTGTTGCATCCCTACTTCAAAGGCAATCGCAACGCTGCACGTTTAAACTTTGCCAAATAGGGTTTCCCTACCACATGTTGGCAACATCTTGGGTGCTCTAATGGTGCCACTCCCTTGGACAGTGTCATACTCGACCTATGTGCTAAGAAATCACATTGTTCTAGCACAATGCTGATGGTATGATGGGGTCATAGCTAAGGCACGAGGCCAGTCATACTACAAAATCTCAATGACCAAGGCCCATGTCATGGGATTATTACCACCATGCTCCACCCAGAGTTTAATAAACTATCACAACCTTACTAATGGAAGTTTTGTGTATGGTAAAAATCAAAGCTCACTGCATTCCTAAGACAATTCCAACATTCTCCGAAGACCATCCAAGGTCTTTGGTTGACTTTTTAATAATGTTATAAGGTCTTAATCCTGCGTGAAAGTATTTTTTTAGCCATAATGTTTGGATAAAGATTTCCATATCAACGCATGGTAGGGTATAGTTTGCACCAAGTATATTACCAAGACTACAAACACATACACGTCATATTGTAAGAGCTGTACCATAATCCAAGGCAAAGTTTTACTACGGCCGATCACCACATGCATAGCATACCACAGTTTAATGGAGTTTAAGATATTGCCAGTACTTGATCAACTGTGGTGTACAAAATTCTCTATTTTTTATTTAAAAAGTTCCTTGTCTTGACTGCTTTTGTGTTATTTTTTTCTTTTTTGAAAATACTGTTACTTGATCATCTGCTGGCTTTGTGTTTTACTATTTACATGTTACAGAAGGAAAACGTCAGGAAATGACCACCACAAGTCCAAATTACAATAAGTACCTTTGAAAATAAAAACACCTTATTACTAAGGATTCAAAGATTTCATATATATTTATAAAAAAAACAACACTCAAGATGAAAATTTGGTCCAAAACTTAGAAGTCTTCTCTGTTTTTCCTTGTCTTGCTGTGCTGCAGTCCTTGACTCAGAGTCCATCATGTATAAAAGCAACAAAAAAAGGACAAAGAAATGAATTGAAAACCAAAGTCAAACTAACAACAAAACATTTCGATCAGACGTAGTAGAGCCAGTAGATGAGGTTAAAAAGGGAAAAAACAGAAGGGAAGATGATGCGCGACCAGCGGTCAATGGCGTTCACATCTGTCAGGTCGGGGATTTTAATTTTCAGCTGAGAGGATCGCCTCCGTAGGCGACTGCGTTTCATCTGGGCAGACCGGTCCATGGAGTGGCGGCTGGTGGAGCGTGGCCCTATCCCACCGCTCTGCTTGCGGTATTGGATGTGTGATGAGGCTGTGCTGTCCAACTGTACCATGGACTGAGAGTTTCTTATGTCCGCCACACTGGTGGTGATCTCACCTCCTGCCACTTCGTTTGTGATCTCCAGGGTGGTCAGTAGGATGTTTCCGTGGCCATGAGGCTCTGCCTGAATGGGTAGATAATAAGATTGTCAAATAACATTTGTTAATGTACCTCTTCAAAATTCATTTCTACATTGTAGCTCAGACTGAAAACACATTTTGGTCACTGAAGTTGTGTTAACATCATGCAGCATTTGGCGTCTTTGCTTGGGAACGGTCAAGAGGAAGACTCAATGTTGACAGTGACTGGTACAATAACCAACGGATGTCCGCAGTGTAACATACAAAAAGGGTCAATTTTCACCTACATATTGACCAACATAGTGACCTTTCATCTACAGCATAAATCCACTTTCTATTTGGCCTTCTAAATCCAGAAGGTTCTGCTCAGCACGTGTTGACATTCCATTAACACAAAACATTCAAATAAACATTCTCTCCCAAGGTTCCTGCACTCACTGTGTGAACGCCAGATGTCAACATTCTTCACTCTGAATAAGTGAAGACTCCCATGATTTTATAGTTATAATTTAAATAATCATATGTGATGAATGAACAAGATGTTTAAATCAAAGGTTTGAATAACCTGTGCTTAAATCAATGGCTTTAAAATGAATATTGTTCTTACCGTGATCCATTTACATCACAAATCAGTATGTGTTTGATTTAACAACCTAATCATTATATACACTCATACACCTTACAATAAGATACATATTAAGGTAAAAAACATCTTGGTATCTGCAAGAAGGAGTGGCTTTCTGAGGGATGTTGGTAAATACTCAGAAATGTGTCAAATTCTGATTTGCCAAACTTGGCCAGAAACCATAACAAAGTAGTTTAATAAAACAAGAATAACTTCCCGAGTAAGTCGGTTTCCCACTGACCCTCGAACCGGCCAAATCAGGAAAGAAGCATTTTTGAAACCACCTTCTCCTTTGACCTCCTGTCAAAGCCTCTCTGCAACGCTGCAGCTGATACCAGACAATCAGCTCTTCTAAGAGCCAAGCAAACATCCTCCTTAGACGTAAATAAGCATTCCAGCTTTAGGACTTCACCTCAAGGGATCTCAGACTGGACGGGTTCTATCGGAGCTGTCTACGAGTTCCTGATATCAGAGGTTCACTCCACCGACAGTGACCATCGACCCCCGGGTCGAACGAGAACCTCCACACCAAGGGTGAGTAAACTTGGCACGACAGATTGCGTCTGATGAGGGTTTTATCAATAACTAACTCTCTAGTTTAGAACCAAACAACAAATTCTTTTACACAAGCAGATTTCACAATTTCTCTCAGATACAAAGAATGGTTGCTACAACATCTAGCTTCCATCACAACACCTCATATCCACCACATCATATCTCATTATTCATATCTTGTCATCTATAAATTATTAGTTTAGGAAAAATAATCAAATTCATTTTATAAACTATATGCCTGATTCTGTCTGAATTAATACGAAATGTGTTTATGATCACTAAAGAAGTAAAAATAAACTAGAATCTTCTGATTAAACATTCAAAGATCAATCAGATTGATATTTCATATTTGTATGGAATATCACATCTTACTGGTCATAATTAATATGTATTAATTGCTACAACAGGTTACATGAACATTTCGACCACAGCTTTTACGATTTTAATAGTGTTCCTAGGGACGTCCAGATACAACTTTTTCACTTCCGATATGATACAAATATTGCAGCCTTCAGTATTGACCAATACCGATATCAAGCTGAAACATATCAGCACAAATCATTCATACTTTAACCTGTTTCGTAGTGTGGAATGTATGAAAGGCTTGATCAAGTGATATTACTCAATCGGAGAACAAGAGCCAAAAACAGTATAATGAAAAAAATGGCAATTTTTTCTTCACCATCGGTTGCAAAAATGTGATCCTTAATGGACTGCTTATATCGGAGATTTTTGATGCCGTCCGATTTAATCCGATACACGGTTTTTGGACCGATACTGATTACTTCCGATATCGATATCGGAACGGGACATCCCTAGTTCCTAGTTTAGGAGAGTAGATTGTAGTTTGTGGTCAAATGTGGCCGAAAAAGGTTAAATTCATATATTGTAAATGTTCCCAAATTTTTTTTGTTTGGCTACATGTAATAAAGATAAATCTCCTGTGGCATTTCAGGTCATTTTGATTTCCAATTTTATATTAAGTAATGACTTGCCAATTCCAGTTTTGCCTTTTCGATAACCAACACAACCAATAAAATACATGAAAAATGTGACAGTGTTAGTTTAGTGACTGTTCAAATGAAGACACGCTAATTCTGCTCACCAACTGGTGTATTTCTAACACTCACTTTTAGTGCCATCTCTAAAAGGGCTATTGATACAGATCTCAATATTTTAAATAGAAATTATGAGGAATTTTTCTGTTTACATACACAGGAGAAGGCCATTTTACTTCAAACTGAAATATATAAATTATATGTTAAGTTTACAATTAAAAACTTTAAGGATTGATAGTCATGGCATGGTTGGCAGTGTAGAAAATACTTACATATTCAAAAACATTTCAGCAGATACCAAATATGAGACAGCTAAATCTGTCCTAAATACTATGAAAATGGCATTTCAATTTAAAACCATCTATGATGAAATTGGTACATATCTAACTCGTAAATTATGCATTAGGCCATGTCCACACATAGTTGGGTGTTTATAAACCCAAATACCCTGCCCTGCCCAGTTAGGAAAAAACTTGGGTTCGCATTTCTTGAGAGGGTGCTCGCTGCAGAACCACAAAGGTGGAGCTAAACCAGAGTCAGCCCCGCCCACTCACGCAAACTCAGCCTAGCCCACTGACTTCTTCTGGTTTTGTTTTTTAAATTTTATCGCAAACTAACTTGACCCACATGAATTACGGCTGTTACTAGTTTACAACTGTTAATGCTATGTTCTATGCTCCAATCAAGCAAGATAAATATAACTTGCTACATGACAAAGCCTGAATATATCCCGAAACAAAAAGGTTTCTTTTAGCAAATATCTGTCCACAGCCACTCCAACAAAAGCGGCCTACGACAGCATTTAAGGATTATTGTTGTTTTGTGGGCTCTGGTAGTCTAGTGGCATGATCGTCTAACTTAAGTTTTGCTTTCCCCTCTGCTGATGTTGGTTCAACCCTCGGTGGGGTCGGCAGCAATCTATTTAGCCAGCTGAAACATTTAATTTGTTTATATTTTAGATGTAATGTTTATTTTCCGCAAAATATTTTTGTTTCTAAAAGGTCTTTGAATTTGGTCGTTCCTAAACAGCATTTTAGTTGAAACTCTGCTCACAAATGGACTCACACTGGCTAAATAAACAAATAAATAAAAAAACAAACACATTAGTCATTATATTTTAAATGGTATACCAATAAATGGTTAAAAACCATCGACATATACAAACATTTATATTAAAAAGATAGTACTGGCAAGTGTAGCTAGAAAGGAAGAAAAAAGTTTGCGCCGCTACCAGGAGGTGAGCTTGCGCAAAATTGCTTGCCAATCTGACTCCATAAGCACTTCCCCAATGCATATGATAACAAGCTAGTGGCATTACATGTAATTGTGCCATCCAGTGTGTTTTTGTAGATGGATGTATGGTTTTTCTGGCGGTGTCTCAGTAGAAGTCATTTCAGAAATAATTTGTCAGAAAATTCACAGAATATCCAGATTTGAGAACCAAGACCAGACCCGCTTCGGAGGAGAGGACCAAATTGAAGCTGAGATGGGATGAAAATGTGTGAATGAGGCCAAAGAGGGCTTTGGGGTATTTCTTATGAGGAAATGACAATATAACGTGGTAAAAAGTTCCAAAAGTTAGATTTTTAATTATCTGGAACGTTTACAAAAACGGTTCGATTAACCTCTCAACTCAGTCCTCAATCTTGCATTTTAGATGATATTAGCTATAACACCCTCTTTGGTTCCAGAATGCTATTAAGTCTGACAACTGGAAGGAATTGGACTGACTCTGATGGAATGGGCGGGGCTGACTCTGGTGCAGCTCCACCTTCTGGTGCAGCTTCGCCTTTGTGGTTCTGCAGCGAGCACCACTTGCATTTCTTTGTGTTATGGGGTACCCTGCTATGTGTGTACTGGTAAAGTAACTGTGCACTAAGACATTTGCTGTGTTATTAGCAGACACCTGTAACCAAGCCTATATATTAGGTTTAAACTACCTTGTAGTATACTGACACAATAACTAACCTAAATCAGGTTGTAAAATTAAGAAATTATTCCTACAAAATTACACAACTGATTTTGCACATTTTAAGAAAATGTGAATTATTTTGGTAGTATCTTGTGGAATTTGTCCTTTAAAATAATTGACATCTTAAAGATGTATTGAGTGTATAGGTATACAGTAGAGTGAACCACTTCCCACAACAGGATTTGAGGTTCAATAATGCCTAACGAGGGCACTAAACAGTGGTAGAAGACATAATCAAACTTTATCAGAAGATAGTTTTTAAACTTCATGCAAGAGTGGTATAACTGCTGAAAGAAAACAGGTTAGAAAACAATCAGTTTGGGTTTACTGTATACTGGCACGAAGGCATCAACAATCACCAAACCTCCTGAAAACAATGAGGTATCCATTTCAAGAGATAAACTTAACTCATGGATCTAGGTAACACCAGTCAGTTTATTATTACACTGAAAAATGTGATTAAACATAGGAGATACAGAACTGTACATCATAACCATGCTTATGATGAGTGTGGCACAAGACTGCTCAACAGACATGAAAATTGCAAATTTTCATGCAAATGTAGCAACTGGTGAAGTCCCGTAGTAACTTAGTGGATCTCGCTGTGATTGCTTCACTGTTGCTCACGTTTCTTCAGTTTTCCCTAGGTTTTATTCAGCTCGCCTCTTTTTCGGTTGAATATTTAAAGTTACTTTTTTCGTGACTTACCTGATGCATTTGACAAGACAGAGCTGACGTGCTGCCCTCAGTCACCATCTCCGCTCCGGTCTGGTTTTTAAAAAAATTTTTTTTACTCCCTCTCTATCTCTCTCAGACACACACACCTCAATCAACATTGTTTTGTTTAACTTTGTGTGGGGCAAAATGCCAAGAACGTTAAGAAAAAAATCTGTTTAATCAAATTAAAATAAAAAAAAATATATAAAGTTGTGTCTGGTTCTAGCATTTCATATTTCCTAGTTCCTACTGCATGAGTTCAGATGTATTAATCCATGCACTTAAATATTGATGTTCTGATTTTATTGAAACACTTGTTCTGTAATAGTTCCTTTACCATTGTGATCAAAATATTTAATCTAAATTCTGAGGCTGCTCTGTAAATAGTTTTCAAATAAACAACACACATATCAACTTCTGATCAATCCATATCAATTTCAGACTTAAAACAATATATTGATGTAAACCACGCCCACTTCCGGTTAAATCATGCCCACTTCCGGGTTATGCCACGCCCATTCCGAGTACAGATACAGATAATTTAGTTGGTTGAACAGATACAGATACAGATAGTGGCGTACTCGCTCATCCCTAGTTCTCAGCTGCTTTTAGTCAAATCCCGCCCTCACCACGCCCACTTACTGCCATAAATAGTCAATGCAAAGTGCCTTGTGGATCTCATGCATATACATAAGCCGGCTGTTGCAGCGCTCCGCCAATGACATGGCGACCGTAGATCAAGGCAGATCAAGGAAGCGCAATTTCACAGAAGCAGAAATTGAGGTACCTGTGGGTGAAGAGGGGAAATGAAAGGAAGTGTTTTTGCAAAACAAATAAGAGAAAATCGACGGAGTGGCACAGAGTTGCTGAAGCCGTCAATGTTGTGAATTCTTCAGAGAGATCTGTGGCGGATATAAAAAAAATGGTCCAAACGGGATTCGATCCCCAGACTCCCAGGCGAGTCATGCACGCTAACCAGTCAGCCAAACGGATATCTCCCCTGTAAAAGTAGCCAGGGCGCATGATCAATCGTGCCACAGTGACAGGACACACACTGTCACAGACACATGACATTCTGTCTCAATCTGTCCCCCTGCTGATATTCTGCATTCCGTATTCTGCGCTTCAGGCTGTGTGTGTGTGTGTGCGTGCGTGCGCGCATGTGTGAGTGTGCGCACATGTGTGTGTGTGTGCGTGGTCTTGTTCTGTGTGAAAACGAAGCAGTACAAGTGATAATGCTGCAGGATTTCATAATTATATCCTTCTCAGCAGCAGCACTGCAGGTGCTCTCCATGTCCAACATGTGTGTGAGCCAGGTCCTTAGTCAACTTAAAGTTGCGCACATTTGTCCGCTAAGTTTTCTTTCATAAATCCCAAAGTTTGCGTGGAAAGTTGCTTACGCAGTTTTGCGACCCCGTTTTGAGCGTAAGCAAGCTTGATAAATGAGGCCCCAGAAGAAGTGCAGTTTTTTTGGTGCTCTGTGAGAAAACAAAGCACAGTGAATTACAGCATTGCGAGGGGGTTTCTGCCAATTTCTTTGATATTGGGCGTTTAGAAAGGGCATTTTAAAGCAGCGCGTATTTTGCCTATTTTCCTTTCCTTCTATTCTGCTTCACCAGCAACTCTTCTAGTTTTACAAATGCCGGTTGTTTTGGGCGACATCTGCTGATGTAATTTCCTACTGAGTTACTATTGAGTACAGGCTATCTCTAACAACTGCTGCAAGGTTATTGTGGAGCAGGTTATTGGGGTCAGACAGTAACGGGGCTCTACCATGCACTCCCACCCTTAGTGCAATTCATCAATCCTTCCGTTAAGAGGGCGTTAACGTAAAACAGAGCACTTTCAGAAGAAAACCAAACTTAAGGTGCACAGAATTTATCTTAGGGAACTTTTGAAGGATTTGATTGATGAGTTGATTAAGGCTAGACACCTGTATTTTGCTCAACTGATATTCGCTAAGAAGAGAAACTTGAATCAGAATCAGAAGGGTTTTATTGCCATATGTGCGAGAATCACAACATTAGGAATTGCTGCGGTACTTGGTGCAAGAAAAATAAATGATAATGGTGCCATTTGAAAAAAATTTATCATTCAGTGTCTCTGCCTAACCCTCAAAACCCAGCTTAATGCAAAAAAGTGCCTCCAGCATTTCAGAGCAAAGGTAGATAATAATATAAATAATATTTAAAAAAAACATTCCTGCCAGTGTTGTCTGATAAAGCCCTGACGTCTACTTCTCCCAGAATGTGGTCCCAGTTTGAGGCCATGCCTCTTACGGATGCCTTATCCTTACTCCATAAATGGAGGCCTTCTTCTTACCCATCTGTCATTCCTGTCACCCTTCTGAGAGATGTTTCAGTTATCATTGCCCCCACTATTATGGATCTCATGAATTTGTCCTTGGCAGCCGGGGTGACAACCACTGCTAAAAAAACAGGCTTGAGCTTCTGAGGTTGGAAACTATTTCAAAACCAGGTACTCCATCTCCTAGCCAATCAGTGGCCGACAGTTGCGATGTCAGCCTGGCTCATCCCTTGGAACCACAACAAAGCAGGGACAGAAGTAGACGGAAAGTAGGCGTAAAATACAGAACCAAGCTGTTGGAAAAAGTGGCCAGACCATACCGCACCCTCCCGAATCACGCAAACTAGTGCTGTTGGCTATTTGTACTCGTTACCGGTGGGCCAAATAATTAGCTAGTTTAGTGGTGTCTCTTATCACTTCTAGGCTGACTATACTCAGCTGAAAGGTTCTGTCTCAGAGAAACAGCTGCTTGGGCTATCAGCTCTGTTTTATTTGACTGCGGTTGAACATTGTCTCAATGCTAAACTACTGCAACTGACTGTGACAAAGACAGAGTCAGTAATAATGGCCCCTAAACAAAAAACTTAAGCTATCAGAGACTACTTAGGTAGCCTAAATTCATCTGTGAAATCAAGGCAGTGGAATTAAAGTTTGATATTTGACCCTGAGATGTCCCTATCAGGCCACGTTAGCATGCTAGTTAGGAACTGCTTTTTGCAGTTAAGAAATATTGCAAAGTTGCACTTTTTGCTCTCCAGACTTGACTTGAAAATGTTGATCCACACAATTATCACTTCCTATTTGGACTACTGTAATATTCGATACCCATTTATTAGTAAGAAAGACATGGCACGCCTCCAATTGATGAAAAATGCTGCTGTCTGGCTGTCCACTCTGCTGCTTGGAGTGCTGCACTATTTGCTCGTACAGTTTGGAGTGCATTTAAATTCTGGTTTTGCATAGGTTGGCATCAGTTGCAGACATTCCTATCTCTCGCACTCTTAAGCCCTTTTCAGACTGACATTCTGGAACATTTGTGGACAATTCAATCCGGTTTTTAACCGGAACTGTGTTTTCAGACACACCACTTTTATACCGGAACTTGTCCTTTCGGCTGCGTTCACACAGCAGGGAAAAGTTCCAGATGTCTGACGGCGGCGGGGGGTGGGGTGGGGGGATCGGACTTATGTTAAGAAGAAGAAGAAGAAAATATCATTTCTATAGCGCCTCTCAAGATAAAAATCACGAGGCACTTAAGCATAATTCTGCACACACGAAGACGCATAAGAGACCTGGATGATGATGCTCAATGGTTAAAGGAATCACGGAAGCGGTGTGAAGCGCTCCGTCGCGCGTCTAGCGTTACCGTAGGAGGCGAGCCGCCGTGGTTCGCCGCTTGCTACAGCAGCTGGCTATCTAGGTGCGCACAGCATCCCCCGGTCCCCTCCTCCTCCCCCTCCCCCTTGTCCGGAACTCTACCTCACCAGTCTGAAGCAGCCACCCTGTCCGTAACAAGTCCGGACCTGTTACTAGGGGCTTCGTCCGGTTAAATTCCGGAACACGTTATCCGGATGTTTGTATTCAGACACAAAGGTCTCACGGACAGAGTCCGGAACATTTCCTAAGGGGGCTTTAGATATGTGGATCTTCAATTGCTTGTGACCTTGCATACTCAGTTTAAGAGCATAGGGGACCACGATTTCCAGGTCTTTGCTCCTACCCTATGGAATGCGCTTATTTTGAGACTTTGTTCTTTGCCCCCAGTGGAGGATTTTATAAAGCTCACCTGTTTTTACCGGCTTTATTTTAGTATTTTACAGGTTTAGTTCAACCATATTTTATCGTTGAGGTTTTATTGCTTGTTTTATTGATCGCTGTATGTATGTATGTTGTTTTATCTCTTCTCTTTGATTTGACTTTCTGTGACAAGGTCTCTGAATTTTATTTCCATGATGAGTGCTATATAAATAAAGTTGTGTTGGGTTACAACCAATTGCCATGAGTTTAACCACAAGTTCTGCTTAGTGACTCAACCGGGCCATTTGCAAGTACCTATCCCTGTTCAGGTATTCCGTTGGTTCCTGAAGTGGCCCGGAAATAAGTCCTTTCGGCTAGCACATGCATGCCGCGAACTTCCAGTAAAATCACCCTTAAGTTCCAATAGTGGAAACCAGCCTATAAGCTCACTTATTTTGACAAGAAACTTTGTGAGGTTATTCGTAACTAGCACATTGTGGCCACCTATTGACTTCAAGTATCATAGACACATGAGTCACATGTAAGCTTTGGTACAAATGTATTATGAGCATATTAGTAAGATTTCAAGCTACGTCAGGATCTTTAAAACACAGCTGATTAAAGACTGATGCTAATATTATTGTGAACTTTTTATTATTATTATTCAATAAAAGTGTTAGACGTGGGAGGGGGACCTCTACAGTGACTACCTACTAGAAGTCTTCATTGATGCAACACATCCTGACATGCGCCATGAACAAAATGACTTCACTGATGAGTTCAATGAGGAGGGCTTTACAACAACATGCATTAAGAATGAGCTCGAAGGAGAACAAACGGCATCTAACACATCATTTCTCACAATGTAAGCATGAGAATCAATTTTAGAAACGTAATGTTATGGAGATGTCTGTTCTTGCAAAATTCATGACATGGATAGGTGGGATTTGCATCAAAGCAAAAAAAGAAAGAAAATTGACCATATCCATGTCAGCTGATGGGCGATGGGAGAGCGGACTTGAGGATTTTTAAAAACAACTCACCGAGCGTGAGTGGCGTAGACCTTTAACCTGATTGGACCGTTTTAGGGATGCGGTCCTACTACCTGCCTCCTGAGAAGATGAAAATGTTCAGCGACATCTGAAGGCAAATCCCTGAAAATTTATTTGTGTGCGGCTGGTTGTTATTACTCATCAATGACAGTAGGAATTTCCACCAATTACGTGTTTGATTTGTTGTTGCAGAAAAACACACCAAATAATTTTATACACCATTATCACTCCATTGACCATAAATCCAGTTATTCAACTCAAACATACCCTTGCTGCATCATATTTGGCTGCTCTCTCGTTGTTGGCCTTCTCTGCCTTTTCCGCCAACTTCTTTTGCATCTGAGGCCCCCTTCCGAAGAATATGTAGTTGACAAAGGCGTACTCTAGAAGTGCCAGGAAGACCATGACGAAGCAACCCATCAGGTACATGTCGATGGCCTTCACATAAGGGATCTTTGGTAGTGTCTCCCTTAAGTGGGTGTTGATGGTGGTCATGGTCAGCACAGTGGTGATGCCTGAAGTCGAAAGAAAATAATTTTATTTTTGACAAAAAAGTAGCAAAAATTAACTGATAACCATCTGAAACTAGACAAATGGCAAGTTTCTAGAAACACACTGAATGATCAGAATGAAATATTTCTTGAAGTGTTTGTTCAGTGTGTGTTATATACGAGATAAGTCAAGTTAAAAGGATTCTTCAAATGTGAAACACAACAGGAACCTTGTTGAAGTTCGGGAGTGAACTCTCTATGAACTCTGACAGGATTTTAAACAACTTCTAAACAGCTTCAACCTCCAAGTTGAACAAATTGAAAAATCTTCAAAAATTGTTTCATTTGAACTAGAATTGTATTTAAAGTGACCGCAAGTATTTTCCCTAGTGATAAGGGGAAGTACATACCTAAATCACTGCAAGCAAGCTCTATTTTTGTGTCTGACTAAGACATCACAAACAGATGGTCAATAGTAGGAATGTAAGAAAATATCGATATGTCAATATATCGTGATTTTTTTCCTGCAATATTATGTCAATATTCAAAAACTGTTTATCAAAGAATTTACATGTAAATATTTTTTGTATTTTCTTTTCTTTTGGTGTAATTCAAACATAGACCACTAGTCAGCAGCAGTGTGCAATGGGTTTTGTTTCCACCATTGAAATGTAAATCCCTCTGTTATGGTTCAGATACCTCATTTTAAACATGTTAAGTATCAGTTTGGACTGTTTATTGAATATTCCTACAATGAACTCAGTCTAACAAAATCATTAAGAACGTCTGACTGAACGTATCACAATATATCGTGATATACTGTATGTATCGTCTGCGATGGACTGGCTCTCTGTCCAGGGTGTACCCCGCCTGATTGCCCATTGACCGCTGGAGATGGGCACCAGCCCCCCGCGACCCTACGTGGACGAAGCGGGTTCAGACAATGGATGGATGGATGGATGGATGGATTGTATGTATCGCCAAAATTTCACCAATACACATCCCTAGCCATTAGGGCAAAAAATATCTGGGAGTGCAATTTTTGAGTGAGAACGTATTTTTCTTTCTTCACTGGCAACGAGCAAAGAGGTAAATGTGTAAAACGTTTATGAACGGTGAGGGTTTTGTAAATGCTTTTTGTATGAAATATGCTACATAAATAAAGCTGCCCTATCTTTTGTCCTCACAGGTTCACGTAAAAGGAAACATTGCGTCTAATATGGCGTTGCCCAGAGACGTAGACCTGCTCCCGAGTATAAGTTACAAAGTTGCCAGTATGTTTCAACAACTGGGCATCATTTAATTCATTTTCAACAACATTCCAATGGATATTTTGAGAGATTATTACTAAAAACTACATATGGTCTCTTTAATGTTAAAAATAACTTTCTTTTAAATTTTTGCAATCAATAAGTTAAATGGTCCCAAGCTACATATTTACCCATATTTTTATAGGAAAACTACAGCAAATTCATTAGTTCTGGCCAGTTAATTAAAGAGCAAGTCACCCCCAAATCAACAATTTTTTTCTGATAAACTACATAAATGTGTGTCTAATCGTGCTGCAGACACGTGTAGTCAATAGTTTAGCACTTTAGTGCATTTTAGTTAAAATTTAAATTTTCTGCCTAGAACTGTCAGTGTTGTGCCATTGTCAGGTAAAAACTCTTCACTGCATTTGAATTTAAATCTGCCACCGCTATTGGCTAAGAGGTATGCTATGATGTAAACTGGTACATTATGATGCCACAATGTCGTGAGTGTGTGTATTTGTTAGTGGCTCCACCCTCTCGGTCTGCTAGGCAACAGCATTTGTTGCAGTTTTCAAACATGAAGTAGGAGTGAAGTACGCTTCTTGTAAGGGGTGACTTGCTCTTTAAGGTCAAAATGAATCCTACCAAAAGCATCTGTTACTATAGAAACATGGGACGTTTTCACAGAGAGCTGTTGCTTCTTCTGTTAGTAAGGACCTGCATTGACCCATAAAACAATAATTATGCTGCTCTGTGATTGCCTTCCAAAAAGGAATAGAAGCATTGCAAACCCTCCTTTTCTTTTATTCCAGCACTCATAAAACACTTTGCTGATTCCTTTTTCATGTCGGAACTTATTTGACTCACGTAAAAACAATGGAGGTGGATGCTTAACCTCTGCTTCATTGAAATTCTAAGGTCTGCCTAAAAACACCCAACTGGCCCTTGGTCAACCAGCAGAAAATAACTCATTTGAATAGTGGTGCAGGTTCCTGGCTCCCAGCACATACTAACCTTACCCTCTAAGGGCTAATGAATGTCTATGCTCATGTATAAGGAACCTAAGCTCCTTCCATTTAAACGTCCCAAGGGAGTCAAGATACTGGAGCATATATTGAAATAATAGAATTATCAAACCCACATAAAACGACCCTAACACAGTAGGTGTACCACACTGAATGTTAGAGGTGGACAGGGATTTTGATCCAATCAGTGAGAACAGGACGTGCACATTGATTAGATGCGGTTTTTCCAGGATTGTATGTTTCAAATGTGATTAAAATTATTCTTTATTTTCACAAAAAAAGTCATTTTTTTTAGACGTCATCAGTAAGTGAGGTATCTCAATGTTTTCATAACAAATCTCTTACATGAGACTGAGCTCTAACGTGTCACATAATATAACAAGCCAAATGAAAATCAAACATTTCAAATGGACCGAATGACAGCTGCTAATGTTGGCCCTGCCCTGCTTCACCTCCACATTAAAGTCCCTTTATCAGTGTCCATCCTAGAGCTCCTCTCTGACCTTCATGCTTATTTAGAGCAGCTGATTTTTAAAGTTAGCAGAGTTCATCCTTGGTAGTGGGTTCACTCACTCATTTAACTGTTCACCACTGGAATCAGTTTGTTCATTCAAAACTTCCTAAATAATCCTCCAATCATTCAACTGGAGTCCTTAAGCGTCCCGTAACGTCCATCCTGTCCGAAAACGCCTTGGGCGTCCAGGTAGGACTACTATGTCTCCTCACCACACAGCCTGTGAAGGTTGGTGTCCAAACATTAACGTTTAATGTTAATTAATGCATTTATCTCCTCTTGTAACACAAGTTAACATGTTTTAAAAGTTTACACCTCCCAGACCAAAGATAGGGACAATATATGATAAAATACTAGGGAGCCTAAGTCTCCTCCCTTTCCGGTTGGCTCATGGGTCCCCGGAAGAACGAAAAAATGACAGCAAAAACACTCTTTTCTAATCTGCTTTGCCTTACGCCCTGCATCGCACATATGTTGTACTGCAATTTAAATTAAAAGCAATGATGGATGTTTCGACCACGCCAGTCACGTACTTCGAGATTTATCAGCTTGCATAAGTTCGTAATTAGCATGACTACACACCAGAAATCGGCACGTAGCATATATGACGTCACCAAATAATCTCCTCTCCCCAAAATAGCTGCTACTGACCAAATGACCACATTTATGGTGGTTCTTTCCTCCTGTGGGAAATTTGCTGAACTTACAGCCTTTTTCCCTTAGTTTTCTCCGTGTCTGGTTCGATGACGTCACTTTCGTTAAGGACATTTGTAGTCCTGGACTCATTTTCACACAAAACCTAAAATATTGTTTCCCCCCGTTCGAAAATGAGCACGTTCTTTAAAATTCACGGACATCATATGTGAAATCCATGGCGCAAAACAAGTGGAATTAGAAAATAGCCTTTTTTGCCCATTGACTTGTATTCATTGTTTCGTTTATCCGGGGACCCGTGGTCCAGAAGTAGATGGGCGTGCCTTAGGCTCCCTATTGCAGACACTATTGTGACATCATTATTTATAAACTATAAGTTATTTTCGTGAGCCAATACTTCAATGATGAAATAAGATACCTGGATGTGATGAAACCATGCTGTCTTATATATGTAACACACACACACACGCACGCACGCACGCACGCACGCACGCGCACACACACACACACACACACACACACACAGCAGCAGCATTTTAGAATAATTTAATTACTAATTTAACTACATTGAACTGCTTTTGCAATAATTTAATCTCTTATTCTTGAGTAAAATCAAGAAACAAGCTAAAACATCACATATCTGTGGCACCAAGAAGCAACATAATGCATACACATACAGGGATGGAGCACAATGTTTACAACTGAATTAGCTCCAGTATTAAGTGTTGATTTGCACAAACAAGATGTTTAAACTCACGGAGGCTGCCTGCAGGTTTTTTGTTTTCTGAGCAAAGCTCTGGAAATCAGCTTGTTATGAGTGCTAAACGCTCTTTTGCAGCTGCAGTGCGGAACAGTTGGAGTAACACATTTGAAAAACGGAACCGAATCCGGCTACAGAACTGAGCAGAATACTAACGTAACACCGGTGCCAGGTTTCAACCAACAGGAGAGGGAGGGAGAGACGGGTAAACAGTGAGTGCATCATGGGGACCGGACAGATGTTTCCGAGCAAAACTGTGTGAAAAGTGTGGCTGTTTAACGTCTTCACTATAAAAAGTGTACACCCATACCTCCCATGGCTGAGACGCGTAATATTTTTTATTTATTAAGCCTATAATTGTTTTACTCAGTAACGGATATGTTTGAAAATGTAGCGAAGTACAATTCTTTTAAAATAACATACTCAAGTAAAAGTACAGATTTTAAAAACGACTTAAAAAGTATAAATACACAAAAAGGCTACTCAGTTACAGTAATGTAAGTAAATGTAATTTGTTACTTTCCACTTCTGCTGAATGTATATTTTTATAGTCAAAATCAAGGGCTATAAAACAGGACTACACAATATAACTGAAACTGCGGTATTATGGTTTTCAAAAAAATAACAAAATACATTTTTTATTTATCCTCTCAATTACTTTTTTGTCACATACATGTACTTTACTAGCCTATAAACCTAGACAAAACATAGCAGAAACAAAATTATTTTTTTGCAGGCCCAAACAGTCTTGAGTCTTGTCCCTATCTGTTTGGTGGGCGGGATGATTCGACGGAGCAGAATAATTTAGATGGCAAAGGCTTGTTTGAAATTGTTTTGCATCAACTTTGAACAACTTAGATACAGCTTTTCTTTGAGTCAAGGGCAGATAGAGGCACTTACCGTATTTTCACGACCATAGGGAGCACCGTGGTATAGGGCGCAGCTTCAGTTACGGGTGTCTTTTTGGTATTTAACACATACAAAAGGTGCACCGGGTTATAGGGCGCGGGCACGGTAAAACGTACCGGTAAAACATCTGTGCGGGCTCGGGACTCAGAACATATCAGTGCAAACCAGACATTGTGAAAATTATAAACAGCCAAAAGCATGCTTCACTTTACTGGTCTAGTCCTGGTTCAGACCTGGTTTAGAGCGCACGTGCACTTCCTCATTGCGTGCGCTGACGGCTCGTGCTCTTCTTATGCGCTGATGCGCTGTGTTGAAGTTCAGAATGTGTTTACCGGTAGTTGGTGGATTTAACCACATAAAATTTCCACAAGAACAAAATCATATGTGTGTTATTAATAGTAATAATATAATAATAATAATAATAATAATAATAATAATAATACTTCCTCCACTTGCGAACCATGGACTCATTAATGCTCAATTCTCTCGCCGCTGATCTATTCCCATGTTTCTCCGCGTAGCTGATCGCTTGCAGTTTAAACTGTGCTTCATAGGCGTGTCTCTTATGGGCCATTCCCATCTGTACCGGGTCGGCCCGGGCCGGGTAGCGTAGGTTGTTTACATATCTGGGTGGCCTGGTATTTTTCCGGGCCAACCAAGGCTCATTCTCAGCCCTCTTCTCGAGGGTGTCTGCTTCAGGCCGACCAGGGCCAACACACCCACTGCTGACAGCAAATTCACACCTTCCATTAGAGCAAGCCTCTGATTGGTGGGTAGAATCAGCCCACATGGGCTTAAGACAAGGATGTGTGGAATCAACCGGGCCAGGCTGGGGCCGACTGGGGCTACCCGGCCTGGGCCGACCCGGTACAGATGGGAATAGCCCATTAGCAGGTGCCATTCTCAGGGTTGTCAGAACAATGTTCAGCAAAGCGCGCATACCTGCCCTTTTGAACTATTCGGGGTCTGTCTTCGCTCACGTCCGCACGTTCACGCCACACCCCTTGCCGTTCTCGCCACGCCCCTTGTCTTCTACTACGTTCACGTCTCACAACAACACAATAGGCGCACCGCACCATAGGGCGCGGCGAACATTTAGGAGAAAATTTAAGACTTTTAGGTGCGCCTTATGGTCGTGAAAATACGGTAAGTCCTTTATTTAAAAAAGGATGTATTTGTGTATTTGACAGTGTAAGGCAGATTTTCCTGTTGACTGACATTCGTAGAGGTGAGTAAGGCTTTACGACATCATTGTTCATTGTCCAATAGCATGCAGAGACAGTTTGAAAGACAAACATAGATTCCGCCTCACGACTGAGTTCTGTCTGTGGGTCATGGCCAGACTATTTATTCACATGTATATAGTGGCTTGGCAGGATAGTACTTTACTTCATTCAGTAACTAATATTACTTTACTCAAAAGATAATCAAAGTAAAAACAACAATTGTGAAAATTTCTACCACAGAAAACAAACTAGAAGTTGTTGTAAAGCTTAACTTGACTAAACTCTTTCCTGTTTCTTTCCACCAACTTTCATGGAATTTTTGGTTGCAAATCCACTCTGGCGTGCAATTTGGCCCATGAAAGTTTTTGCGTGTTGCACTTGATAACTCCAAGACACATTTTGTTCGCATTCACACATACCCTGACCTTTTGCTACGCAATAAAAGTGTCTAATGTCATTACAGATATAGGGCAAACATTTCTACGCTTGTTAATTTTCTTGCATTGGATATAAATGGAGCCTATCAACGGCACGGTGGCTCATATAACACACACTGATGTGATTTTTGGTGGTTGAGTGTCATAAAGTACAGCGGAGAGACAGGAACCAGTTGGAGGGGTGTGTTAGGAGGAAGCTGGATCGCTAAGGTCAGTCTAGCCACTAGTGTGATTTATTGGCACATTACAAGGTTAGTACCACTTATGTGTGTGCATGTGAAAGCGCATGCCTCAATTGGATGGGGCGATTGGATGGTGCTCCTTTTTTGTACTCAACAACAGCCTTTTTCTTTATAGGCGTTCTCTTAGCTGTGCCATTTTTCTCTGTCCTTCACTCCCCTGCTTCGCTGCCTTGCTCCCTCCCTCGCTTCTTGTTCGGACAATTTAATCAAGAGGCCAGGCGCCCACGGGCCTCCCCTACTTTCTCATCATGCTTTTGTGCTCTCTGGAGAGAAATAGGGTTCCTCTTACTTTAGACCTTGCTCGCTTACAACTGTCTGCATCGTTGCTTTGTGCACCGAGGCTTCTCCGTTTCTTCCCTCTGTTTTCAATCATCCACCAGTTCCCAACCACGATTCATCTCTGACTTCTCAAACAGCACCTTATCTAAAATGTCCTCAAGTCTCTTCTCCACCTTTATAGCTCAAGCAAAGGTGCTCTGCAATCAAATTTCCTCTAATCATAGACCAGTGTGCAGTTACCAACACAGCTTAACAATATACAAAGAAGGTAGGATGTTGATTGCAATCAAGCAAGTAAAATGGAAATGAATGTTAACTACTTCAGTTTATGTCTACAGCAAACAAAAGAGACATTTTAAAAGTCTGGAGGATCATCTTCCGTTACACTAAATGTGCTCCCAACTAACGCCCACACCTCAACTCTTCATATAAAATGATTAGGAATGAGGGGCATGACTCTGGGAAATGGGATGCAACAAGATTAGGGCGTGAGCGGGTAATTTGTAACTTTGCAATCCTTCGGAGTTGCTCGGGAAAATGAGATTCTCCTTCAAACAATCCAATTGTTTGCCTGCTGCCTCCTTGAATTGATTTCCCACCGATCATTATGATGCTCTTACCGGCAGGTTGGCACACTTTCCTTTTTACAATCAAGCTACCTGCTGAGAGCTCGCCGCTCTCCACGAGATATCCGAGCGGACCTCCGGTTACCTCTCAGTTGCAGAGGCCCACACCGGATATCCATTTGCTCACAAACACACAAAATCGGACTGACGCTCCAAAGCACACGGTAATGACCGGACGTTGCATGCAAGCCTCAACAAATGGAGACTAAGCAGCGCAACACATTCAGAGAATGTGAACACACTCAGGTCAACACTGGGGGAGAGAGATGGATGCTGCTGAAAGGTAATGGATAAGAGCATGTTCTCCAAAAAGCATTACGATGTGTTAAGGTCATTATCAGTCCATTATCTATCCATACATAGAAGATTGAAGAGTCAAAATGACAATCAGTTAGCATGGTCAGATTGAAATGTTTGACCCTGACAACCGCTGTTACTTTCACCACTGACCTCCTGACTCCAACCCCGTTAACCGTAACTTAACGTTTAAAAACAAACGGTATTCCATAACTGAATCAAACTCCCCTTCCAATAGAAAAATATATTGGAATATATTCTAAGATATATAGTAACATATTGAACAATATAATTCAATATGTAGAAATCTGATAACTCATTCTAAAATATATGCAAAGTTACATGAACACCAAATATCTGAACATATATAGTATATTCATACACATACAAATGTGTGTGTTCATATATACATACATATATATTTATATATACATGAGAGAGATAGAGAGGTATAGCATTCATATATATATATATATATATATATATATATATATATATATATATATATATATATTTATATATAAAAGAATAAAAAGTCAAATGTAATCATGTATATGAGGTGATTTAGGCCATATAAAGCAAGAACAATATAAAAAATTGCCCTTTTAGTTAATCAATTTTAATAAATGAAAGATATGACAAAATGTATCAGTATGTAAAGTATTATACTATCACATATCTACATGTAACATATAATTTTATGTAAATTGTAATATATGAAACGCAACACTTATGTACTATTACATATATTGCTATATATTATAAAGATATATAATTAGATATATATGACAATTTATTTCAGTGGTATATTATTTCTTATATGATGGGTCACTTACGTAAATATATAACGGAATATATTCGCCAATATATGAAAAGTTGCAATTCCTTATGTATTGCTACATATATTGCTTTATATTAAACGAGGTTCGTTTTAATATTAAAAAGAGGACATAATGAACATTGTAAAGGATATATTGCTTTTTATTCCGCTGGTATATTGTGTAATATATTTCTGACACCTCAGATTTTCCTACATTTTTGCTTTCGTATATTGTTCATCCAATCCAATCCAATCCAATCCAATTTTATTTATTAAGCGCATTCAACGTGGCATTACATCAATATATGGTTACAAGGGCTGGGCGATATGGCCTAAAATCCATATCACGATATATTGAGGATTTCACCTCGATAACGATAAATGGACGATAAGTACATGTATGCGCAAAAAAAAAGTTGTCCACTAGATGGGGCTGTCACATGTATTACGTTTAGTCACATTTTTAAGTGATACAGCTTCTTAAAGGGACATGAATGTTGCCAACCTACACATCTTTCATTTTTTTAGTATCAAATTTATTGACATGGGAAAAATTATCTCGATAAGAGTCAGAAATTTCAATAATGATACATTATAATTTATTGCCCAGCCCTAATGGTTACATATATTTTTCTTGCATAAGGGTCTGGTAAACCAGCTTACACTGATTTAATGTACTGTTTTTGCTGTGGCATTGAGTAGGTGGCGAAAAAACTCCTCCAAACTTTGCTCAATTTAATCAAGCTGCCCCAGAACACCAGACTATTCTGTCCCTCTGAGAGTCCATGGTCCAAGCAAAGTTTTTAGATATTACCTTAACAGCCTTCATGTTACTGTTTATTACTTCTGACCCAAGTGATTTTGAGTCAACATTATACAAAGACAAAGCTCACAGCAGCCTCCTCCAGGAACGGCAATGATTACAAACCAAAAAACCTCTGTCTGTGGTTTGTTTATTGCTCGCAGGGGCCCTGTGGTGACCGGGCATTCCTTAATAAGAGCTGGAAATATGCTCATTAGAGATGGAGGGTAATTATGGGCTGCCTTGGATCTCAGGAAGAGCATTAATGCATTTTAAAAACATCTTTATTGTTATTATAAGTTAAGATTTTCATTCATCACACAGTTTGAAAGTAATTTGTTGTACTTGTGGAAAATTAGAGCAAGGTAATTCAATGAAATAACCAGTTTTCACTTGCTGTGGGCCAACCAGTCACAAGTTAGTCTTTACGTTAGCAAGTTTTGAGAAAAGAGAAGGCAACTGGGCTTCCTTACATTCTTGGAAGAAATTTCACATGTCATTTGAGGAGCTTTCCTTGCAAACAGAGAAGTGCAAAGTACCAAACTTCACCATTTTACAAATCACTCCCTTGACGCTCCCTCCAAGGGGGTGTTGGGGTCTTTGTTGTCTACATTTTTGGTAATCCATCAGATCGAGAAGGATCATGACCAGAACACGATTCTAACTTCTAAAAGAACAATGGTGTGCACCAGAGAAAAAACTTCTGGCATCGGTATTTAACTAATTCACTGCCATTGACGACTAAAGTTGTCATTTGCATGTTTTTTTACTGTGTGGGCGTCTGAACGAGCCCCCGCAACATGCAAACAAACATCCCAGCTCTAAAGCCAATCTTCATCCGCGTACGTCACACATCACGTGACCAGGAAGCAGAGAATCCATGTGTTAGGAGATCGTTTTGGGCCGCTGCTGTAAAAAAAAAGGTGAGGCGTGAACCGGAAAAGCTTCTGCCGATCACAATTCCACAACGAACTATGAAAGAACGGATAACGCTCAAAACGTGCGGATTCTTCCTGATGTAAGAGATGAGTCTACTTAAGAAATATCACTCGAGAGGGAGTGCGTTGTTGCTGAATATCAGCACTGGTGTGATTCGGTCGTAGGCACGAGGCCGCAATTCCATTTATTGTACATTCACTGAAATACGTGTCTGCTGACTGACGCTTTGGTGTCATGGGTGTTTCTGATGAGTTAACTTGATCAGACAGCACATTGCTCCATTGTTTCCGGCTCTCCATAGATGGTCTCCAGTAACTTTTTAGCGAGCCTTCTGACCTGCAGAACAAGTTTTTGTTTAGATATGTATATTTTTTGTTCTGCCACACATTATACATGAATCAAATTGATGTAGCCTATATATTTTGAGTCTGTTTAAAGCATCTCACCTGTGCCCACTCACTGCCATAATCTCCCTTGCTTCGAGTCCCGCATCGGAACGTTTCTGTATGGCCGTGGCTCTCAGGCTGTGGTTGGTGTATGACGTGTGTGTCCCTGCCTCCTTGCAGATTCTGGGTAACATCTGCGACAGCTGATTTACTCCCAGAGGAACAGTGGTATACCAGTAGCTGTCTCCCGGTGATGTAACTCTCCTCGACTGCCGATACAGGGCCTTTGCATCAGGTGGAATTTTCTACCGGTATTTCTCGAGCGACGCAACCGGGCAGAGCGCCTTTCCTTGCTCCTCATACACAGCGCCCCTCATGTTTCCTCTGTCTCTCTCCAGCGGGTCTTTATGATTTTTTGTTTCTTCATTGAACGTCATGGTAAAATATTTAGCACTGTTGTCATCATATTTAAGTATGAATGAGTCAGGTTTGAGATGCCGATTCCCCTCTTTCCCCCTGTGCCCAAAGTGCAACTGAATATCATACCAGACCTTGTTTAGTAAGCCTTTCGGGTTGTCTGGACTCAGAGCTACAGAATATTTTAAGATGCGCTGGTCATCAGGTGAGATCGGGAGATGGTGTGTTGTTGTGTCCTTCCCTGCCCTTCTTATCTTTTTGATGACTCCTTTGAAAACATTGTTAGCTGGTATAAACTCTGGGTCCTGCATTAAATTCCATGAGCGGCTCACCGGCGGCTCATTAACATAACGATTCAATCCCGCCCGAAGTCCGAGGTAGCTGCTGATGCTGTAGAGCTCCCCTTTAGCTGTCCGGATTGATCCATAAAACTCCCTTAACACTGTGTTCAGCCCGGTCTTCTTAACTTGCTGAAAGTTCACCTGGATATTTTTGAGCTGAGCCAAGTCTGAAAGCAGTTCAGAGCCCAGGCTGTCTGCCTCACAATGTTGACCTCATTTTTGCTCTTCTCTAATTCGTCGAGGTCCGCTGTTGACATGTCAGCACACCTGGTTTTCCTCTCCACTGTCGCTTTATGCTTGCTTAGTATGAGGATTGCTGTATAGTCACTGACACTAGTCAGTGACTTGATGCAATTTGCTGGGTTCCTTATATTGGAAAAAAATAATTTCTGGTTGGCCTAATGAACTGTCCTGAATTGGAATGTTTATTATGTGAAGTGCCTTGAGATGACTCATGTCGTGATTTGGCGCTATATAAATAAACTTGAATTCAATTGAATTGAATTGAATTGGTTTGCGCTGATGTATTCGGTCCGCTTTCCTTCCCTTCAGTGTCAGAGTCTGATGACCATTCATACTGTAGATCGAATGTTATCTGAGGAAATATGTCCATCTTTGCTGTGCAAAGTCGGTCAAAATCCAAGAGTTAACGGAAGTAACGTGAATGATTAATTGAGAACACCTGTGCACAGCGGAGTGATATTATTTGTTAACAGTCCCTGTGCTGTTATAGTCCAATATTAGCACGCTTGGAAAGTCTCTTGACCAATCAAATCACTCGGTCGGAACTAACTGTTGTATAATCTTTGTTTTGGTAGTTTTGGCGTTGACATCATCCTAGCGCAAAGTTCTGTGAATTTTAACAAAACAGTAAAAACACTGAAAGACACTGGCAGTGAATGAGTTAATTGGGTTTTATAGGAGATGACACTTTAGAAAATGTGAGCTTGGCTTCATAGCTGGTCTTCAATGAATTGTAGCACTGGTTGGATTGGGTATTGATCCGCAATGGGCCCCAAGGCTGAATCAGTAAATAACATGACTACATCACTCCTAAATCACTCAATTTAAGAGATGAATCTCAAAGATTACGTGTGTTAATATTAAACTGGTACGCTTATGGAAAAATAGGGACATTTAAAAAAATTGGTTTGGGCCAAAAAGAAGCATCCTTTTGGTTTAAGACTAGGGCTACTTTGAAATAATAACTTAACAAAATGGCACCCTTGAAAAACAAAAGGAAGGTTTATGATAGATAATAAAAGACCCTGTGATTTGTGCTGTCTCCCAAATTTAGCTGAGATAGTCCCATACCTGCTGCCTAACGGTGTCTGCTGCTTACCCAGAGCCACTCTGGCTGCCGACGCATCGTAGTTAATCCAAAAGGAGACCCAGGAGAGTATGGTAATCAGGATCGATGGCATGTACGTTTGCAAGATGAAGTAGCCGATGTTCCTCTTCAGCTTAAAGCTCAGAGACAGTCGAGGGTAGGCACCTAAAATGAGGAAACGGAAAGAAATACAGCATCTAAAAATCTGGAAATGAAAAGTAATAAACCTCCTGAAAGGTTTTGGAACTCATTCAGCAAACAACTTAAAAATGAGACATTCAACGTTTTAAACTTTGGTTTTCGTTTTAGAGGAGCAAACAAGGACATCTTGTGTTTTTGTTACAGTTTCCATGGCAACCCCCAACAGCATGGGCTGGATTTGTCACCATGGTAACAAGTATCCTCTTCAAAAGCACCAACACGCACACACATACACACACACACACAAGTAGAGCACACAAACATTTAAATTGCATCCCTATTTCGTGAGGACTTGTCAGAAATAAAATTCAGGATGTCAATTGAAAACTGCATCATGTTTTGACTTCCCAATCATCCCAGCAGGAACACAATTTTAGGTACAATCGCCTACGATGCTCCACATATCAGACCATATTGTTTAGTGTGAAAAGAACAACTTCCCCTTCTATAAACTAGAGAATAGACTTTCTGTATGTGATTTTTCTTTAATGTCTCTAGACGGACCGAGTCTCTGACTCGTTACTCTCACTATTTTTAGCCATTTTTCCATTCTGATCTTAGACGGAAGGAGACGTGGGACACCATTATGGTGTAATTTCTTCTCCGTGGGTTTCAGCCAAAGTCCAACCAACTGCACACTTGTGTGTATGGCCAGATTCAGAAAAACAGTCCCTTGGATGAAGATCTCATTAAGATTTTTGTGCGTGGAAATAAATGCAATAAAAATGATTTGATGTTTCTTGTAAAGGGAGACCATTCATCAAACGTAATCAACTCTAATGACTGCTGAACAAGATGACATTTAAGGGACGATCTGTTTGTACACCGGTGGAGAAAACTGAAATTACCCATTAATTAGTGCAAACGCAAATGTCCAACCTACATGAACTTTGACCTCTACAATACAGTTGACACCTCCTGGCATTAAAATAAAAGCTGATTACCACTGAAGCAGAGTGCCTGTCCTTGTAGTGTTGGTTCAATGGTTTCACCACCAATTGGGAACAGATTAAAACCTATGTTCCTGGAAACCCCTTTGTGTTTTTGTTTTTCTTTTTAATTACCTGTTGGCAATAGTCTAAAGGAGGGTGATAATGTTTTTGCCGGTGTCAGAGAGTCACTCATAAAATATACTTTGTGTTATGCCGTGGACTGTTTCCAACATGTGTTTCTCAATTACCCCTGAATTGACGTAAATGCAGCTCTTGGAAAACGTGTTTTCGTTAGAAGTACAACCACGACTGATTACATTCTGAAGTCAGCTTCTTTCAAGAAAGCTACTACGGTGAACTAACCATACCAACTGCCTTGGCTAACTAACCAAACCAAACTTGGCCAGATTCAAATTATGCTAATACTTTAAATGCACCAAAAACACAAGTAAATGACAGAAAACGACCTAAAACCCCTCAAATTCACAATTTTTCAACCATATTATTTTACCTTAAAGCTCATTAAAAGGTAATAAGGAGCCTAAGTCTTCTTTCTTTCTGGTCGGCTCATGGGTCCCCGGAACAACGAAAAAATAAATGCAAGTCAACGAGGCTAAGAGCTATATTTTAATCCGCTTTGCCTTAGGCCTGCTGCTCAATTTAAATGAAAAGTAATGATGTGTCTTTCAATTACATCAGTCACATACTTTGAGATGTATCAGCTTGTAAAAGTTCGTAATTAGCATGACTACAAATCAGATGTTTGTACGTCGCATATACGTTTGTACGTCACCACAGAACTTCCTCTCCTCTAGCATAGCTGCTACCTACCAAATAGCAAGTTTTGTTGTGGTTCTTTCCTCTTGAAGGAAGGATTTGAAGTTTGCTGAACTTAGTGTCTGGTTTAGTGACGTCACTTTGGTGATGCACATTTGAAGTCTTAGATGTATTTTCATAACATTTCCCCTTGTTCAAAAATAAGTGCGTTCTTGGCATTAAAATGCGTTTTTAAAATTAAAGGAACGCTGGTATTTCAAACTGCAAGAGCTAATCTGTAAACAAGCTAGCTTAAAACACTGTCACAGAACTATGGGTTAAAATCCCCAGGCCACGTCCCCTGGATTGGATACTGGAACCCACATTGCCACAGGAAACAAGAGAGCACTTAACACCAGTTGCCATTTTCTTCATTGTCCATGTCTTCAAATGATGTTTTTCTTTTTGGGACTCTGGTAGATTTTCCTAACGTTGAAGTGGTAACAGCCAGCTATTTACGTCTCAATCTCTGACATTACTGAGCTGAGAAACTCTCACACCAGTGATGTTCTGTTGCTAAATACACAAGTGTAGCCCACCTAGTCTGTCTGACGGTAACTTGGCTTACCTTTGTATGAACTTAAATTAAATTCAGACGCATCTCCACCTTTACGAGAACACAAACTGCAAGTTGCACCTCTTGTGTTAGAAGTAATAAAAAACAACCAAAGAGAAAAAAAAAAGAAAAAAAATCCAGAGTCCTAATGTTCTTTGCTCAAATACTTAGGTGGTAGTACCACTTTGTTGGCGCACTTGGTGGAGCTCATTTGTGATGGTTCAAGTCTTGTTGTGTGTTTTGCTTTACTCACTGTGTCCTTGGGAGATCTCACATTTAATATATGGTTAATACAACCCCTCTTGTCGAGCTTGGTGGGATTTCTGACAACCCACAGGTAACAAAATTGTAGTCGGACCTCAGGCTTTGCTGGAACAAGTTCTGGAGCACTTCTGTTGCCACAGTTTGAGGGGCATCTCTCTAAAGCACAGTATTTGAATTTTACACAAATTCCAAATTAACTTTCAAACAGAGTTTACAAAATCCATTAAACTCGAACAAAACACTGAACAACTTATTTTTTTCTCATATATGCTTAACGGCATTTTACATCAAAACTTAGAACACTAAACAAGTTATTAACAAATTAACTCGCACCAAGAATGATCTATGCTGAGTCGTCTTTTCTCCTCCGTGTTTATTTTCCCTCGTTATTTTTTTTCTTCCTTTTTACAGAAACACATGTTCCTCGTCCCTCCCCTTCAACCCCTATAGGTTGCATTACGGAGCCCGGCCCTTTCCTCATTGGCCCACAATATTAAAATGACACATGCTCATCCAATTACCAACACTTTGGTAGTGAGTAGTTCAAGAGACATTCAAAGTATGGGAAATAACAGCTATAACTGACACAGGCCACTACACAAGTGTGGACCAAGGGAAGTGCGATGGTTCGGCGAAATCGACAAACGAATGGTCCGATCGTTGGTCTCAGACCAAGCCATGCTATTGGCTTTTTATCATTTTATTTAATGTCCACAATATATAGCTATAGCTACTATGTTAGAATGTTGCTAAGAGACATGAAAAAAAGGATTTAAGCTAGCCTATTTAGCAGATTTACTATTGTAGCTTTAAATCTGACATACTTTATAACCCATTGGCTAAATAAAGAGCTAATGTTTTGCACTTAGCAATAACCCAAACATGTTGTCTACCTTTAATAATAAAACGTCTGTCTGTGTTTCCTTCAGTACATGTTCAGAGATCTTAAAGACCAACATTTCAAACAAACATCTACTTCCTGTCAAGTAAAGCCACTCAAACAGCACTTCATTTATCTCTTTCAAAGTTCCTATTTTTGGCTCTTGGTTAACAGTTCTGGTGACTTTTCACAAACTCGACACATAATTAACATATTTATCAGTGTGAAAATAGAAACAGTCTGTCGGAGGTCTTTATAAAAAGGCTCATTCACTTTCTTTGTTGCAGCTCCTCCAGACTGATTCAGAATCATCTTCAGTGGAAAAAATGCCGGAGAGAGACTTAGGAAAAGCGGAGGCTGAGGTACACCAGTGTGTAGGTGTCCAACTGCACCGGCTACACCAAACAACATCCGCGAGTGGGAGGAACGCCATGTGTGAGGCTGAGAAGGAGAGGGAGAGGGAGGATGAGGTAGGAGAAGAAAATAAAAAAGGACAAATAATTGGAGCTGGAGGTGATGGAACAACATGGAGTCCATGAGGATGGCTGGGTAGATAGGTGAGCTGGGAGTTAGGGCTCTTGTGTTGTTCTGATGGTAGAAGTTACCAGAAACACAATAGGCTGAGTCTTATCCACAGAACCTTAACAGTTTAACTGTTCAAAAACAAAAAAAAAAATTCAAAATGAAAGTGTGTTGGCTAAATTGCAGCATGACCAACTTATTGGGGTGATGGTGGCAGAGGGGGTAAGTGGCCCCCCGTAGTCAGAAGGTTGCAGGCTCGTCCATAGGGGGCACTGCCCCACAAGTCTCACAGGAGGAGGAAGAAGAAAAGAATAACAAAATATTAAAAAATCCAAATATTTAAACAAAATGATCTATACATCACTATAAATGCTGTGTATAATCTGCATTTATGTGTAGTTTAAAATTGTTCACTGACACTTATACCACAATTGAAATGTCTTGTGGCGTATTTCCTGTTCCTTTAGGTCACAGCAATCTTTACCATAGGCCTACCGGAAAATGATGGGAGATTTGTAAACAGCAGGTAAAAAAAATGAAGCCCAAAATAATCAGGAATCAGCTCAGTGGGACGTTGGGACATTTAGAAGATTATTGTTGGCATTGGGTGTTGTTGAGTTAGAAACGTGGATTCTATCATTTAGACAAGCCTCTTCCCGTTAAAGGGACTTTACGGGCTTTTGAATTTTTATGTTCGTGATTGCCCCCTCAGGCCAAAAGCATAACGGCAGCTTCAATAGTAGGCTCGTGCACGAGGCGTGCATGTTGTACGTGTACATTCCTTAACGAAAATAACAGCTGAGACAGTCCCGTGTGTGTGAGTGTGTGTGTGTGTGTGTGTGTGTGTGTGTGGCCCGGAGGACAGAAGACAGGAGAATGTGCAGCTAATTAATTAAATTATTTGGTTCTGTACCTTTCTCTTCAGCACAGCTGACAAAGGTTTATGATGGGTCAGTCCTCCTGCATGCTAAGATCGTTCCCTTCCCTTGCTTGAAAAATTGTTCCATAATGAAAGTTGAACCCACATCTTTTTTTATCTGTGAATTCAATGCCGTTCAGCGAGTCTCAAATAAAAATTTGGGCATCTTACTGTAAAAAAAAATACCATTAATGTAAAAAAGAAACTCTAAATGAACTATGTTCACATCCAGAATTGAACCCAGGTCTTCTGCATGGGAGTCAGACATGGTGAGCTACACTCTAGTTACATTCACAGTATCTGTAACTTTTATATCCTTGATGACAGCCGAAACAACGTCAAACCAAAAAACGTTTCGGAGCGAAAATGGCTATTTTGTTGCTAATTTGCAGGAAATATCTAGAAGAAAGTTCTACAGAAAGTAGCTAAGGGTCCTCAGAAATGTAGCTAGCTTTGTCACTAGGCGTCAGGAACAGTGACAAAGTGGCACTGCCTCTCTCTCTGCTGCTAAAGCTACGGATAGCAAATGCTACGGGCGATGCCTGAGCGTGAACGCGCATGAAGCAGCCTGCTCGACCCGAGCATCTCTCTTTTTCTGTGATTTTACAGAAAAACAGGCAATCACAGTAAAAATGCCAGGGCTCATTCTACAGGACCAGGGCATTGCAGGAGAATGTATGAAGAAGACATTTATTATTTCTATACATGTTTTGGCTGTCAAACTTCCATAATGCCCCTTTAAGTACGCGTGCAGTTTGCATATACTGGTGAGTATTAAGCATGTTTATGGAACAACTTTGTTGCCGGAAGTGCTTGTGGACTCCTTACCGAGTCCATTGGGTTCAAATTGTGTGCCGCATAAGAATGGTAATTTGGTGTCCCATTCATGGTTAGAGTGCAACTGAAATCTGACTTGCAAAAATGTGCTCGACTAACTGGTGATTAGTCAATCTGATATTCAAAAGTCTGAATTTTGTGTAATTTATAGCACAACAAAATAAATGGAGTAACTTTTAAAAAGCAGGTTCCCTGAGAAAGCATTTATACCACGTTTTTTTAAATACTTATAAAAAAACAAAGTTCGGAGAAAAAGTCAGAATTCTGGAATTAAAATCTGAATTCTTTTTTGTTTTATTTTGTTTCTTTTCAGTGGGCCTAATCCTCTTCCATAAACAGGAAAACAAAATACTTAATTTTTAAACAATGTATTTATCTTTTTGTAGATGGAAGAAGATTAGCTAAGGCATAATTATGATTTTCCATTGGTAGGTTAATTAATAATTAGGCCTTTTGGGGCAATTAAAAAAAATCTTCCAAAAGCTTTTAATGAAGGATTTTCTGTTTTTGAAAACACACAAACCTAAAAGGAAAAATTCAAGCCCCCGGTGTCAAATTATGCAAAAGCAATCAAATATAGATACAAGTGAATATTTCAAGTTCCTGGAATTGGCTCCATCTAAACATGATTCAAAAACTCATAATAGTTTCCTCTGATCATGTATGTTGCAGCGTTTGGTCATACATGTTTACCACTTCTCTCCATTAGATCAGGATGATTAGTGTAAAAATAACACCGTTTTTGACAATCAGCAAAATAAGTCCGAAAACGGTTGGAAAGTCTAAAGAAAACACAGAGAAAATGCAACTAGAAGCGATGGAAAAGGGAATGAAGGCCCCACACATGTAATGGAGGAGACCTGATCATTAACTTGCAGAGCAGGGCGCCTTTGATGTACTTCACACACCCCAACCAAGATGACTGGTCACAAAACTTCAATGGTCTCCACCCGCAGGGGACTCGCTACTTCTGCAAACAAGTGCACTTTATTGCCGTACGTGCCTGACAAGAAGCCTGACGACCGTAAACAGCCAGGAAGGATGCAACGCAGCACATGTGCAACATTCATAAGCAAAAGTAAACACGTTTCGGAAATGAGGCCAAGAGCAAAGAAAAAAATATGTGATTGTTTGATCAACAGCTCAAAAAGACACATGTAGGAAGGGAGGTACGGTGTTAAAAATACCCTCAAAAAAGCAAACAAATGTGTGATGTCCTTTCTGTAAGCTCGCATGTCTTCCTCTTGAGCATCACTGCTGCTAGAATTAATTATTTCTAAATGTCACACGGCTTTTACTTCCCAACTGCGGAAGAAATGTGCCAAGCTCATCTGGTGGCCATGGTAAAGTATCCGGGTGTAAACGTATGCATAAAAATTAATGTAGGACTTCTGTGTGAGAATGAAAATGTCACTGTGTATCAGAGGGATGCCCCTACCCCTACCCCCGGGAAAGGCATACTGCTGAATTATTTCCCCACATCGCTTGCGGGCATTAATTACAACATGAAATGTGATACGGCGAATGTTTTTCACATGCAGGAACCTGACAAATTGCCTTAATGTGTCACAGTGTCTTTTAATTGCTGGCTCCGAGAGATAAAGAACATCCCAGTTGTGGTCCTATAAATATCGCTTGATTGATGCGCTTTGCGACACCACTTAATGACAGCATTGACGTCTCAGGATTTATAGTAAGTATGTCCCTCTTCTCTTATCGTTTTTTAGGGCCTGTATTCCATGTGAACTTAAGGGATGGGATGCACGTGATAGAGTGAGACTGTCTCCATCCATCTTTTTCCCAAGGTCAGGTCATGAAGGTACCAGACCCAAGAGGTAAACATAAAACAGCCTTGTCCATAGAAACACACTAGAGGTGAATTTCCGAGCGATAACGAAAAACCTTTAACATCCACCCGTAGACCCACAACTTAATAGACAAAAAAGCATGCTTTAAGATCAAATATGCATGCATTTGCTTACACAAGATTTTCCATGTTTTGGATAATACTCCCCAGTTTTGGGACTCAAAGTCTATTTGTAGCCACCCGCTTCCCACATATTCAACTTAATGGCATTCCGCTCCCATGAGATTTGGATTGGGTTTCGCATGTTCCCTTTCCCCCCGCAGGGCTCTAACCTGCAACTCCTCCTCGGGCAGTGGTGTGTTTTTGTAAAATAATGCACACACACACACATATATATATATATATATATATATATATATATATATATATATATATATATATATATATATATATATGAATTTATAGTTTAAAGAAAATACTCTTTAAAATAGGCACATTATCAAAAATCTGAAAAAGCATGGCCTGTCATGGCACCTACAGTCATTCACCCATTCACCCATACTACACCTGTAGCAACAGCTACCCTGGAGCACAACGATCTCTCTGACCAACACCAGACAATCAGTAGCTGCGTTTACATGTGCCAAATTTCCTCAGTCCGATTGAAATCTTGGTTGATCGGAATTTCTGAATCTCTGTTTACATGGACACGAACTGAAATGATCCGATCATGCCGTGCGTACATATGCACCAAGCATTTAATCCGATTTAATAGGTTGAGCATGCGCAGAGTTGCCTTTCCCGAAAGAAAAATTGTAAACAAACGCCATGAAACAAAATGAAAAATGTAAAAACAGAAATAACTATTCTTCCTGCTTTCCTGATCCATTTCTTCAATTTAATATTTTTATTTAGCTCATAGAAGTTACGTTTTCTTCAGTGAATAACTGCAGATATATGCTTTGCTGCATTTTATTGTTGATTAAAATAAGGGAGGGTTATGTCTCTGCCTCTTGACCAGCTGGTCCGTGGGTCTGAAGTGACAGCTGTGCTGCTGCGCTGCGGCACAGAGTTCAAACAAAATATCAGAAGATGTTCAGAAAGTTTAGAAGCCTGTGTTCATCATTTACAATCCGCATCTCAGGTCATCTGCGTTTACGTGCTTTTAACACGGACTTTACTGTCGTCCAGAATATTTAACGGAGGACGTTTACCTACCCAACATAAGCCTCCAATCAGGTCTGTACAACCCGTATTATCCTGTGTTCTTTACAAGCGCGTCTCCATCACCTGCTGCAGAAGCTGCTGCGTTCAAAGCTGACAGAAACGGGGATCCGTGCGCTGCAACCCCTGCGATAAACCTGCGTATTTCCAGTATAGATTTGAACATGTTTGTTGAGTGATTTGTGCAATGATCTGATTTTTATTTTACTTCCACAAAATGCAAGTTCTGAATTAAATATTACTGAAACGGGGACGGCTTGTCGTCGGATTTAAAAGCCGCCGCTCATTAATTACGCCGTCATTTTTGGAGTCAGGCAGTCCAAATGACAGCGGAGAGGCCCGCTCGCTGTTTCACACATGCGCAGTGGGCATTATTTTACCCCAACAATCCGAATGGCTGTGTACATGCATGTCAATCGGAATGAAGAACGGAATAAACCACCTCTCTCAGGCCGAATCGGATCAGAATATTCCGATTGACATGTTTACATGCAGAATTTTCGATCTGATCGGGCATTCAATCCGATTAAATATGCGCATGTAAACGTGGCGAGTGTCAATCGTATTGAACATATACGACTACAATAGACTAAACGGGATGCAAACCTGAAACCCTCTGGTTAGGAGGCAGGTATCTGACTATGTCTTAGCGCTGTTGCCCCCAGTCTACATGAACAGATTACTTGAGAAATAGAAATGCAGTTGGAGGCCACACAAAGTCTGTCCGAGTACCACAAATGGTCCCCAGGCCTGACTTCGGACATGCCTGTCATAAGACGATCCAAAGAAAGTCCTAGGCAAGACAGGAGGCATAATCTCTATAGAGAATTCCTGGTTAGCCCTGGGCTCTCCTCCTATTGAGATGTGCTCAGAAACCTTCTAATTGAAGACAGCTTTGATGAGGAGAAGGAGAGTTCTTTTTTTCAGCTCCTTGTTCCTGGGATTCCATTCTTTTCAGTCCCAATCCAAATTTCATGACCATAAATAAGGGTTAGCTTTTGCCTTTTGGCCTTCGTTGAAAATAGTCGATCTTTTGAACCATCCTACTCGTGAACAAGTTTAGTGTTTTTATAGCAGTACATTAGAGTCCTTGGTGTAGGAAGTAGTTCACAGTATGTATTCCTCCCCCCCGACTCTATCTATAAACCCTCTTGATCTATTACGGTAGCGCGACTCGGGTTGCGAATGACCAGTCACCAATTCTTGTCATGTATGTATGTCTGATCTCAGAATTGTGTGTATTGAAACTCTAATTTCCCTCTGGGATTAATAAAGTATTATTGAATTGAATTGAACTGAATTGAATTTACCGTTTTTTTCATATAAAAACTTGGGTCACACTGCGTTTTTTTTTTTGGCCATCCTAGACAAACTCCTCTTAGTGAACAGCGTCGTGACAAAAAACGGTAAATGTGAGGGTGATTTGCTAGTCTCTTACCAGCCCAGCGACAGCTTTTCGAGCACCCTCACGACCAAATTCAACCTCCAATTGTCTTTAGGCATTGCTTGAAAACCTGCGGCTCCCATCCGCAACCGACCAATGAAAATACACCCAGAGAGTGACGTGAACAACTAGTGATAATAGTACAATGCAAGAGTAGAATTAGCAACATTAGCAACAGTGGAGGCTACTCGTAGGAGCACGTGGACCACTCCTTTTTGGAGTTTGGTTTGAACTCTAAAAAAGGAAGTGTTAACGGTGGTGTATTTTCTTCTTTTCATCGTTGTTGTCTTGGGTATCTGTCAGCTTTTAGTGACGTATGCTTTTAAGCGAGTATGCTTGTGACATTAGTGTGTCCTGCTAGGAAGTTGTGCAGTTTGGCTCTCTAAAATCTTGGACTGTACAGTGTGCCACCTCTCTAGAGTCCTCACCGTGTGACGTGACAAACTCCTGTGCAACAGCCAAACGTAGTCTGGGCTTAAAGAGTGATAATAATAAATAATCATGATTTTGCTATCGATCGAAAAAGTCTTGATTCTGATTCTATGAGCAAGCATCCCTGTGTAGTGCTCCTTGAATTAGAAATATCACATATCTTGAGGGTTTGAGGAAGTAAAGTACCCAACAAATTATTGAAGTGGTAGCCTTAGTTTTTGAACAACAAAGACTTTCAACAACAAAATATCGACTGAGCTACAAAAATATTGCTCAAATTCTAAATAAACACTGTTGGAAGTAGGGCTGGGCAGTAAATCGAAAATTTATTATTATCAAAATTTCTGACTCTTATCGAGATAATTTTTCCCATGTCAGTAAATTTGATAATAAAAAAATGAAAAGATGTGTAGGTTGGCAACATTCATGTCGCTTTAAGAAGTTGTACCACCTTGAGTCACGTAAAAATGTGACTCAACGTAATACACTTGACAGCCCCATCTAGTGGACAACTTTTGTTTCTGTGCATACCTGTAGTTATCGTCCATTTATCGTTATCGAGGTGAAATCCTCAATATATCATGATATTGATTTTAGGCCATCTTGCCCAGCCCTAATTGGAAGGGAAACACTGATCCATATACCTATTTACAAATGTATAATGTGCTTTAGCTTTTACACCATTACATCTTTATTTAATTTCGAGAGATCACCCCAAAACCGCAAAACTTGATGTGGAACTTACAGTAGGGCACCCACTCCAACTTTGGTAACCACTGGTTCAAAGACATTTATTTGTTCCCTATAGAAACTCAACTTTAGCAAAAGCTTTGAAACTTTTATCATGGAGGAACATCAACACATAAATCTTTATCAGATTTCCACTTCTCAACTCCAGCCACTGACTTAGAGCTCGACACAAACTTGAAACAAAGGTTGTTAGAGGTCTTGACTTGCAGTGCTACGACAAATCCAATAATCCAATTAAAACATCACCTCAAAGGGTCAAGAACCATCTGATGTGGAAATAATTTGGTCCGTGATTTATGCTCTATTTTGGTCAAGTGCCACTTCAGCACACTTGCATCAATCACAGGTACATTAGGTACTTCAAAGGCAGACTTTTCCTCATTTCAACCCAATTAAAAGCACTGAGAAACAACAGTGACTCTGATGGTACCAGCCATGGATTGGCATCGATATTGCTGCTTTTTTTTTGCGGGGGGGGGGGGGGGGGGGGGGGGACTACTCCACATTCCAATCTGGCATTTACCTGTGGAAAAGACGACATTTTTGGACACTAGTTTGTAATCAACGATGGAGAACTGTGGCAGTTCGATGCGCGTCACCCCGGTTACGGCCGACTCGCCTCCTTTCCAGTAGAACTCAATGTCATCTGTGGTGTAGCCATCTGTAGAAGAAGAAACACACATACACCAAGGTGTAACCATCTGTCAAAAGCATCGCTGGAGACCAAGATATGCAGTGTTGCTGATCGTCCAACTGGGCTGTCATTTGGGAAGGGAAAAAAAACGTTTGATGTTGATTCCAAGAGCCAGACGTTGCTTTGAAAAAGCGAGACATTTAACAGGTTCACCACACTTCAGGAGGGTTTTAATTTAGACCTCATACTTTATTCATTTCCTGCATGAAAATCTAGCATGCACTCCATTCTTACACTTTATCTTCTTGAATAACTCATAATTAAGAACACTGTTTTCTCGATTACCACGTGAATGCCTGGGGTAAATTATACCCCTATTAAAGGCTAACATGAAAACAAGCAGAGTTCTGAGCTCATAATTATCTTCACAGCAATTTGCTACAATGTGTTGGATACATTTTATTCCAAATACATCAGTTTTGATTTGTGAATCTACTATAATTATCATAAGTTTTCTAAATGGCCAATGAAGGTACGAAGTAAGAAGGTCTTCACATTGAAATGATAGATTAATGTTTCTGAAACACCCACAAATTTAAAATTTGCAGTGAGCATTTAAGGTCAACTAGTAACCATCATTGATTAATGGCATTACCAAGGTAACCACAAACCTGTCTATACCCCCCAATCTCTCTCACTGACATGGTTCTTCAATTAGACACGGATAGAAACTCAGATCACAAAGAAATATTTAACTAAAGTTCAGTGTTCAAAAGTTGAAATTTGCACCGGGAAAATTTCTGAACATTAAACAATCAATTTTAATGTGTCTACTGAGTTCTAGGATGTTTGAGGAGTTATAAGAAACCTCAATTTCTAACGTTGGGACAAAAATGTGATCTACAATGTAATGGTCACCTATTTAATGATGAAACGTTTTCTTCCCTGAGGGGGGTTGGGAGAAAACACAAAGTCCTATCACACTGTAAGACACACCGGGCAACAGCACCAATATTTTGTTTATCAAATGTAAATTTTATGTGAGTAAATTCTGAATTTTTGAAAGTTGACAGTTTTGGCTTGCTTTTAGCACCCCTAGTGTCCGTTTGTAGAGCCGAAAGCAAAACCTCCTCACTGTGCGTTTGTCTTTTTAACACCTTAATCTAACAGCTGAAATGTGTCCCAGCCTTCATTAGTGTCTACAGGAGCAGTTCATTACTACAATCAAACAAATCAACTGTGTTCATGATCTAAAACATGCAGGAAATGTGCTGGAACCAGACTGCAGCACCAGGTCCCAACAGAGCGGCCCGCCAATCTGAAGTTGCAAGTGCAATATTCTGGCCACAGGGGCCGTGGGGGCTGGGTGGCCTTTCATTAACACTAAAGGGTCATTTTAGCACGTACTGGGCTCAAGAAAATTATTTAAAAATATGAAAGTTGACAAGTATCCCTTTAAGAGTATGTGATGTCATCACACTCATTTGAATCAAACGAAGACTTTTGAGAAAAAATAAAGTAAAACTAAAGCTGATATCCAAAAACCACTTCATTCATAACTTGTTTATACTTTGATGTTTCTGCTGTGATGTCGACCTGAACTATAAAACTCCAAAGTGGCCAGGATTTTTTCACCTATTTCTCCAAAATCCCACAACTTTCTATGTGAAAATGTGTTTTAACTAATTTTATGTTTTACTTTTACCAGAGCTCTAGTCTCATCTTTGTTTGGGCTTGTCCATAGATTCATCATGGAAATGGATCAATGACAAGTTTGTGACCATTTCCTTGACTCTCTTATGTCATTAATCTGCCTCAACCAATAAGCAACTGTTAAGAGGGTGAATTTGAACTCAAAGGGGCAAATTTGTCTCATATAGTGAGTTATTTTGGGTCTCCTGCAGGAACTGTTTAACGTCTGACAAAAATACCCTAGGTGACATCACCAGGGTTATACTGAGCCAGGCTTACAGTATTTATAACAGAGATCTTGTGTAATAAACCAAATATCTTACTGTCTCTTCATTTTCAAAATGTCAACTGTCAGCGTGTGGTCTTTATGGAAGTGGTCTATCAAATTCATGAAATGAGCTTCATGTTTATGTCTTTGTGGAGCAGAATGAACAAGACTCACAGCTCTCTATTTCCAGCGTGCAGTTCTGTTCATCCAGGGGATACCTCCTAAGGTCCATCATGCAAGCAGCTGTAGTAGTTATTCTGAAAAGGACAACGGAAAAGAGATGAGCAAACACTACATAAACCACACAAACCATTGAAATAAAGACGCAAGTTACCATAAGCATCTACCTAAAAGCATAAGCGCTAATGAAATTAGCTTTAAAGCACTGAGAACTTGACTGAGTCTATCATATTTAAAGGAAACTAAAAGTCTATTTGTCTTTTCTACATGTTTCTCAGCCAGTCTCATATTACAGGAGGTATTGTCACCCTAAAATCTGATTACAGCAGCCCCTCTGAGTCAAATATGCTGATGCCGCTGCATATGCATAATTAAACCATAAATCAGCGACAGAACAATCATTCCCTGACACCATAACTGGCCGCCATCCCATCCTACGATTAGGTGCAAATTTGTGAATATGAAAATGGAATAGTGGGAAGAGGTTTTTGGCAGAGTGTGCTCATCTGAAGTGGGTCACGAAGAGTTATCCCTTTGGTTTTGGTTCAGACATGTGAGAATCAGACAGCTAAAATAAGCAGCAAAGTCAAATGTAAATTCAGAATCATTTTGGTGAAGTCTGGCCTGATTAAAAAGCCGGCTGCTTGGCAGCGATCCACTGGATGGTTGGTTTAGTTGGGACTCAGATGTAGAAAGCTATTTTTGAAATTATCTAACAGGTTAAAGTTACACCAAGAAAATACGTCTTTATATTAGGAATGGTTATTAGGAATAGTTGAATCTCAGATAGAGGAGGAGCAATGTGGTTTTCGTCCTGGCCGTGGAACTGTGGACCAGCTCTATACCCTTGCAAGGGGCATGGGAGTTTGCCCAACCAATCCACATGTGTTTTGTGGATTTGGAGAAGGCTTATGACCGTGTCCCCAGGGGCACCCTGTGGGGGACGCTCCAGGAGTATGGGGTGGGTGGCTTTATGTTAAGGGCCATTCAGTCCCTTTACCAGAGGAGCGTGAGTTTGGTCCGCATAGCCGGTAGTAAGTCAGACCTGTTCCTGGTGAGGGTTGGACTCCGCCAGGGCTGCCCTTTGTCACCGGTTCTGTTCATCACCTTTATGGACAGAATTTCTAGGCGCAGCCGTGGTGTGGAGTGTGTCGAGTTTGGTGGCAGGAGAATCTCGTCTCTGCATTTGCGGATGATGTGGTCTTCCTAGCTTCATCCAGCTCTGATCTTCAGCTCTTAATGGGTAGGTTTGCGGCCGAGTGTGAAGCAGCTGGGATGAGGATCAGCACCTCCAAATCTGAGACCATGGTTCTCGACCGGAAAAGGGTGGCTTGCCAACTCCGGGTCGGGGGAGAGGTCCTACCTCAAGTGGAGGAGTTTAAGGATCTCGGGGTCTTGTTCACGAGTGAGGGTAGGAGGGATCGGGAGATCGACAGCCGGATTGGTTCAGCGTCTGCAGTGATGCGGACGCTGAGCCGATCTGTCGTGGTGAAGAGGGAGCTGAGCCAGAAAGCCAAGCTCTCGATTTACCGGTCGATCTACGTCCCAATCCTCACCTATGGTCATGAGCTTTGGGTAATGACCGAAAGAACGAGATCGCGGATGCAAGCGGCCGAAATGAGTTTCCTCCGTAGGGTGGCCGGGCTCAGCCTTAGAGATAGGGTGAGGAGCTCGGACTTTCGGGAGGGACTCGGAGTAGAACCGCTGCTCCTCCGGATCGAAAGGAGTCAGTTGAGGTGGTTTGGGCGTCTGGTCAGGATGCCTCCTGCACGCCTCCCTGGGGAGGTGTTTCGGGCATGTCCTGCCGGCAGGAGGCCTCCGTGTTGACCCTGGACACGTTGGAGAGGTTACATCTCCAATCTGGTCCGCGAACGCCTTGGGGTCCAGAAGCAACTCACGGCAAAAATAGAACCCAAGCCTATCTTTAGCGACTCAGTAGCTAAGAAGGGAGCCACTTCTGGGATGCACCCAAAAATTGCCGCAACACAACTGGTTTGAAACACCCCCATAGACTATAATGGATTCTATGTGAAGCAGTGACGTTCTGCTGCCATTCCGCGGCACTGATGCTTCCAGTGTGAAATAGGGGTTAGAGCCACAGCAGGCCAGAACAGTCTTGTGGCTTGATCACAGCACTCTGTTGGTTTGGTGAGCTGGATGCTACTGCGACTGAGTGAAAAAACAAAGATGGTAACAGCTCTGGTATCAACTTTAGGCTATTTAGACTCGAGCTTTTCTTTGAGTCAAGAGCAGATAGAGGTCCTTTACTTCAAAAAAGCATAGAACAGAATAGAATACAGCAGCACATACACTTGAAAAGGAAGAAAATAAGAAGATTACAGGTTAACACAAAAAGGCAATAAGCTATTATTATATTGTAGCATGTTTTCGTCTTCTTTGACAGTTGGTTGAGCCCTGTTGACTGACTTACGCAGTGTGGGTACATCGTGTTGTTCATTTTCCAGTAGCTCGAGGAGACTGAAGGACAACCGTAGAATCTGCCCTACGACTGAGCTCGGTCCATAAGCCGTGGCCAGCCTCTATATTCTTATACTGTACATAGGATGGCTTGGCAGCTTAACATATTGCACCTTTAAAGGGTTTGGATGGCAATTATTTTACATTAAAACTTCCCAGAGTATAAAAAACCTCCAAATGGAATGTGCTTTAATGTTCACAAACATACAAGAAAAAAGGGAATTTAGTTTGAATTTTCCAAACACCTTAGTAGCAACTTGTTTACTGTCTGATCCTCAACTTCGCCTGACATTCGTTTACGTAACAGCTCAGACCAAACAACGCCGCGTCACACATCTGCTTCCCTTTGATCTCCTGAAAGGCCTATAAGTAGCCAACAAGGCTAAATTCTCTGAACTCCACCTGCATAATCAGGCAGAGCTGTTTGACTTTAAAGAACAAACACTGACAGATGCAAATGCAAGTGCACGTAAAAAAAGACAGAAACACACACTCCCAATGCTCACTGATGATTCAAATCATGCATCCATATTCATGGATCGTCATGCAAACTCCTCTCAAGCTGCCAGTGGAAATGATCAACTAAAACAAAAATAAAGACATTTCAACTAAGCTAGAAGCACACCTTTGCATTGTGTGTACTCACTGAGAAAAAATACAGGCAAGTAAAAGGAGGATTTGACAAGTAGACTGCGAGACCAAGGACTTTAATTAGACAGTGTATAGGTTTTATCTTAAATCTCTGGAAATATCCATTGAAACGTTGTTGAAAATGAATAAAACAATTCCAGTCGTTGAAAAATACTGGCGTCGTCGTACCAAATTACTATAAAAATCGGGTTTAAACTACATAGGGCATGGGTCTAGGGACTTTGTGGGACGCCATGTTTCCTTCTGGCCAGCTCAGGGTCCTACGCCTGTCGATGGTGTCCCACTACATGATTGGCTGGACGTACAACTTACGGACGTTATATTACCATGTTCCAAAACGTTTAGGTAGTAAGAAACACAAATTTTACAACAAAACTGCTAAAATCTTTCCACAACCTGCGCAAAACAGATTCGAAAAAATATATTAACGTGGTATGACGTCATCAGCAGGTGCAGGACATTACAGTACGGAATATACAGCGCCAGAAAACTAGCAACGGCATTGCATTCTCTCATTGGATTTAACTGAATCATGTTAAAACTGTTGACTGTATGGATGGAACCTTTGTGCCATCACTCGTAGGTTGTTGAAGAGATAAACTGAAGCCCAGTGGGCGGTTCACACCACCTCCATCTTGACGTCGTCACATAAGTCTCGTCAGTCTCGGAAAATACAAAAATGGGCAAAGAGGGGGAGCTGAGAGCGGGGCTGTGAGGGTGGGGGCAGATGATTGACACCTATCAAACTCTGTGCCCATGAGCTAACTAAAGCTAACGAAGGTCGGTGGGCACTTTTAGCCAAAAGACTGCAGTAGAGCGACTCTGCTACCCTCTGCTTTCTAAGCTGTAACACTTATAACGTGAGGACGAGGCAGAGGCCTTCCCTGGAGCAAGCAGGGGGCTCGCCGCTAGCGCTAGTGCTAATGACTCACCTGCTTCCTGTGAATTAAATGGACATGCCAGTGTGTTTTGCACTCCCTCTGCCAAATGAGTTTAGACCTTATCCGGAACACTTTTGTGACCATTTGGAAATTTGGAATAGATACATTTACATGGAAACCTCAAAAATGAATGAAAAGACTAGTAAACATACCTTAGCCCATAGAGAACGGTTCCGTCTGGATGCAGGCGGATCATGCGATTTTTCACAGTGACTCCGTGAACAAAAGACTTCTTGTCATTGAGGAAGTAGGTGTCAGGGACCCAGAGCTGGTCAGCCACCCTGTTGTCCAGAGTCAGGTTTAGGGGGATCCCTACGTAGGCCAAACGCTTGTCCCTCCAGTACTGTTGGAAATACATAGTTAAGGTGTAGTCCTGTGGATAAAACAGAGCAGAAAGCACTATGAGAATACTGATTCTGCTGCTGGGATTCACAAAGCTAAACTTTATAACGCCTAAAAGCTTTTTAAATATGTTTTCGTTCAATTTATCTAAATGGACACTTGCAGTGAATTATTGTGACTTCTGCTCAAACGGAGGATTTTTATGGCTTGTTTATAATTTTACTAAATGTCAGGTTGCAGTTCTCACTCCTAACTCGTAACTGAGAGAAATTTATGCTAACATTTTGATGCATAATCCTCATAGGTCACAGCTAATTTGTTATTCCAATAGGTATTTTCTGAAAAGCCCCACTGCCGTGCGCAAGAGCCTCAGAGGTCTTCCGTGTCTTCTTGTGTTAATTTTATAGTTCATCATTTGTAGGATTTAAATTATAATTCACAGTTTCATTTCTAGAAATAGGACATGGAGATGCACCGATACTACGGAGGAAATACAGTATCAACAGAATAAGACTTTTCATATTAAACATAGAATTTATGAAATGTAATTTTTATTCTGTGAAAATGTGTATTTCATTATTTTTATACCTAAAATTCAACAACAACATTTGTTGACTACTCCACCCATCCATCCATTTTTTTCCCGCTTATCTGGAGTCGGGTCACGGAGGCAAAAGCCTAACTCGAGAGGCCCACACTTCCCGCTACCCAGCCACTTGGGCCAATTTTTCCGAGAGAATCACAGGTTGTTCCCTGGCAAGTTGAGAGACATAGTCCCTCTAAAATGATCTGGGTCTACCTTTAGGTCTCCTCCCAGATGGACGTGTTCAAAAAACCTCACCAGGGAGGCGTCCAAGTGGAATCTTAATAAGATGCCCGAGCCAACAGATGTGGAGGAGCAGCGGGTCTACTCCGAGCCCCTCCCGGATGACTGAGCTTCTCACCCCATCTCTGGGACAGCACCGCCACTCTGCGGAGAAAACTCATTTTGGCCGCTTGTATCCGCGATCTCGTTCTTTCGGTCACTACCCAAAGCTCATGACCATGGGTGAGGGTAGGAACGTAGATCGACCGGTAAATCGAGAGCTTCGCCTTCTGACTCAGCTCTCTCTTCACCACGACAGACCGGTACAATGCCCGCATCACTGCAGATGCAGCACCAATCCGCCTATTGATCTCACGCTCCATCTTTCCCTCGCTGGTGAACAAGACCCCGAGATACTTAAACTCCTCCATTTGAGGCAGGACCTCATCCCTGACTCGGAAATGGCATTCTTCCATTTTCCTAATCAAGACCATGGTCCATGGTCTCAGATTTAGAGGAGCTGATTCTCATCCCAGCTGCTTCACACTCGGCTGCGAACCGCTCCAGCGAAAGGCGGAAATCATGTTCTGATGAAGCCAACAGGACCACATCATCTGCAAAAAGCAGAGACCTGATCCTCAGGCCATCTAAACGGATGCCCTCCACACCTTGGCTGCACCTAGAAATAGGGATGGGTACCGAATTCGGTACTTTTTAAGGTACCGACCGAATTCCATAGTACCGACCGTGCACAGATTCACGTCGTTTCAAACGGTGCCTCGTTTCGGTACCCGTCCTTCATAACGAGAACTTGGCAAGACAGCTGCGCATGCGCGTTATGTCGTCGGTCGCTGCGAGCGAGTTGTAAACAGAGCAGCATGGTAGAAAGAGCGCACGCTAAAGCTTGGGTCCACTTCACTAAATGTGATGGGTAACTGGGTGAAGATGAAACCAGCGACAGACAACGATCTAAGTGAGACATCCTCATCTTAATTTGCTCCGGTAGGTAAATAAAATGTTTAAGATAACGTTACCTTGATATGTTAGCTTCCGTTCCGCTAATGGTGCGTTCGCTTTCTCCTCAGAACTCCAAATTTCCAACTAGAACATGAATGCGCTCTAAAGTTTGGCTTCACTTTACTAAATGCGACGGGTGATTGGGCCAAGATGAAACCAGTGACAACGATCTAAGTGTGAGGCATCATCGTTTTAATCTGCTCCAGCAGTTAAATAAACTGTTAAAGATAACGTTAGCTTGATATGTTAGCTTCCTATGCCACCATTGTTATCATCTAATGGTGCGTTCGCTTTCTCCTCGGAAATTCTAGCTTCCCAGTAGGAAAAATCAAATGAAAAAAGACGGCAAAAGGAATGAAGATACACAGTAAATTTAGTTCACAGTAAAGATGTTTGCTTCAGTTTAATTATCAGCTTATAAAACTACAAGGACGATGTTAAAATACAAACAGTTGTATGTTATTTATCGTGATATTTATCAAATATTGTTATATATTGAGAAAAATATATATTTAATTATAAAAGAGAATTAAAATGATAAACACTCAAAAGTATCGAAAATTGGTACCGTTAAGTACCGGATCGATTCAAATGTCAAAGGTACCCATCCCTACATAGAAATCCTGTACATAAAGGTTATGAACAGAATCGGTGACAAAGGGCAGCCTTGGCGGAGTCCAACTCTCACTGGGAACGAGCCCGACTTACTGCCAGCAATGCGGACCGAGCTCTGACACCGATCATACAGGGACCTAACAGCCCATATCAGAGGGCCTGGTACCCCATACTCCCGAAGTACCCCCAGAGGGCTCCCTGAGGGACGTGGTCAAGCGCCTTCTCCAAATCCACTAAACACATGTAGATTGGCTAGGCGAACTGCAACACACCCTCCAGGACCCCCTAAAGGTCCGGCTGGTCCGGTGTTCCACGGTCAGGACGAAAACTACATTGCTCCTCCTGAATCCGAGGTTCGACAATCCGACTGACCCTCCTCACCAGAACCCCTGAACAGATGGAACACATCCTGCGGCCCCCCTTTTTCAATAGGGGGATCCACTACTTATTAAGTGTATTAATATTTGGTGGATCTCAAATTTCAAGGTTTTTAATAGTGGAAATCAATAGCTAATAAATTGTAGGATTTCCTGTTAAGCTTAAAGCACTCTGAACTATTGTCCCAAAATGAACATAAACTGAGAGACGGGCAGCTAGGTAATAAAAAAAAAGAGTTTGCATCAATTTCTGACATTTTTTTACTTAAGAAATATTTCACTATGCTCACCATTCACTATGACCCTACTGAGCCTAGCTGTTAGCCTGTCAATCTTGTCAGAGATATAGCATGTTTAAATTATTTTTTGACAAGAAGAGAAGTACAACCACAGGATATAACCCCCTGTTTTTTCATGTCCCATAATCCTTTCACCCGAGCTAACAGTCTGTCTTCTCTATTTCTGCGTCTCTCGGTTATCCCCCTTCTGTCCGTCTTTTCCAGGGCACTGTAATGATCTCCTCCCCGCCTGCTGTGGTGTTGAAATGAAACTAGCCTGCACCAAGCTGGTGCTGGTAAAGGCCCACATATCCCCATGGTGCGGCACTGTTAAAGCTTACACCAAACACACACCAGAAAAAGATCAAAAGGACAACCAAACATTCTGAGATGAGCTCGGCTTTCCAAAAACGTTACATAACTCCAGCTATTTGTCTCCTTACACAGCCTGGAACACTGTGTTACCAAGACTCATAAAACACTGCAGGTTCTGCCTGTTTTATTTCATAAACAAGGAATATTTTGAGTAAAGCACAGAGAAATGATGAGTGGAAGATATTAGTCAGCACAGGGTACAGATTGGTCACACACCAGGACTAGGAACGCTCACTGGCACTGAGCCATAAGCATACTGACATGGGCCTGTAACGTTTAAATAGCCGGCTGCAACAAAAACAAATTCAAACGATAGTATTCAGAAATGATCAGGGAGAAAACGCACCCAGTAGCAACAACTTTTACTTCTACCATCATTATCCATTTTTGTAACCGTTATAAAAAAAAGATCAATACTAAACACTAAAATGTTAATATTTAATATTATTTTTTAAAGATATTAGAATTTATTGTCAGTAAAAACAATCAAAAATGCTATCTAGTGATGCACCGATATGAAATTTTTGGGCCGATACCGATATTAAGATCACCGTTATGGCCGATAACCGATATACCGACATTAATGCTTCTAAAAGCTGCAGATTTTGTATAGAATGAAAATTATTAAAGCTGAATTTACATTATTATGTTCATACAACACACACATTTATGGTTCTGAGATGATTTCATGCACTGTTCACATGACTAAACAATTACACATCAACCCCCCCCCCCCCCCCCCCCCCCCCCCCGAAACAGGCAAACAAGTGGAGACAAGTTAATATCGGCTCGGTTTTTTAAATCAAACCGATGCCGATATGTTAAAATATGACTAACATCGGCTGATACCGATATTGATGCCGATATATTGTCCATCCCTACTAATATCTCTAATTTATTTTTACTTTTATCAGCATTTGGTGTGACGATGGCACAGGAGTCAAGTGATCGCCCCATAATTGGAAGGTTGCTGTTCGAGCCCCATTTAGTTTGTCACTGTCATTGTGTCCTTGTGACAGTGTGCATTTTCCCTGGCAATAGGGGTCGGTACATACCTAAATTATTGCAAGCAGTATTTTTGTGTTTGAGTAAGACCTTACCAATGGATGGCCATTAGGGTGAAAAAGCCCTGGGAGTGCAAAATGCAGCAAAATAAGGACATCAGATTCCCTTTCATCACTGGTATGGCTTCGCCCAGAGACTTACCCCGGCTTTCCACGGGAGCCGTCAGCAGCACGTTACTGCAGCAGCACGTCACAGCTGCTGATAGGAACCGCTGTGATCAACAGAACCTTTTCCACGGGAGCCGTCAGCAGCACGAGTCGGCCGCGTCTCAGGAGCAGCATGTCGCGGCCTTTACGCGCCGGTTCTATTTCCTACGCGCGACGCCTCTGAAACGGGTCAATTTAGACATGTTTGGGGAAGGAAAGACAGGAAATCGGACGCGGAAATGGAGAGAAGCACCCGAGATTTTCAGAATAAAGAACGTACTGCCTTCCGCTCGCTTTACTTTTAAAAATGTTACTAAATGTGCGGCCCCGTGAGAAGTTATCACCTAGCTAGCGGTCTCCTTTGTTTTTCAGGTCCGTATTGGCGATTATAAAACGGACAGAACATAAAACACAAACCATGTTGTAGTTTTCTCCTGCTTGTTGTTGTGTTTACTGACGAAGTCACTCGTGTGGGGAGCGGTGACAGCTGCTCCCCTGCTGCTTCGCGTCTCGTGGGAAGGGCCAAGCAGCAGTTTACGCAAGCAAGACGTGCTGCTGCAGTAACGTGCTGCTGACGGCTCCTGTGGAAACCCGGGGTTAGACCCACTCCCATGTATTTTAGAACAGATTATTATGGTTATATGTTTTGAAACTGTCAATATTTTTCAGCGACAAAGCATCTTTTAATTTATTTACAACAGCTTTTTGATGGATATTTCCTTAGATTAATTGTAAAAAACTACACTTTGTGATTCTAAATGATAAATGACCCGCACTCGTATAGCACCTCTCAGAGTAAGGACTCCAAAGGACTTTACACTACAGTGTATCATTCATCCATTCACACACACATTCACACACTGATGGTGATGAGCTACGATGTAGCCACAGCTGCCCTGGGGTGCACTGACAGAGGCGAGGCTGCCGAGCACAGGCGCCACCGGTCCCTCCGACCACCACCAGCAGGCAAGGTGGGTTAAGTGTCTTGCCCAAGGACACAACAGCAGAATTCTCTGTCCAGAGCTGGGATCGAACCTGCAACCTTCCGATTTCTGGACAACCCGCTCAACCTGTTGAGCTACTGCTGCCCCAACCCACCTTGCCTGCTGGTGGTTGGAGGGACTGGTGGCGCCAGTGCTCGGCAGCCTCGCCTCTGTCAGTGCGCCCGAGGGCAGCTGTGGCAGCTGAGAGGGGTGGCAACATTTCCAGCAACACTGAAAACCCTCTCGGATGGTGCGCTCGTTGCACTAACGCACACGTACTTGCGTGCGACTGGCGAGCAAAGGGAATCTCTCCCGGTTGTTGCTCCACCATGTCAGGGGGGTTTCTTTAGGGTGGATGCATTCCTCCTACAGGTAGCGAGTGAGCTCCAGCTCAGCTCAAACTCTCTTCGGGACGGTTGCAGAAGCAGTGCTTGTCCGGGACTTCAGCAGGTCTCCGAGCATTTATTATTATTATTTTGCCGCTGGTGGCAGCTCTGTCTCGGCCAAGGACTCTGGCTGCGCAGCAGCTGACGTACTGAAAACTAAAGCGCTACCAAAGGAGCGAAGTAACGTTTCGTTTTGATACCAGTGCAGCCATCCTTCTCAACATGCATCATTGAGTTGAACCAAGTTCAGTAATCGCGGTGGCCCATGATGCAGCGCGGTGGGCTTCTTCATATTGCGATATTTCATTTTTGCGGTTACCGCGACAGCCCTACTGCTGAGCTGTGGTGGCCTCATGGAGGGGGCCATCGTCTAGCACACTGCTGCTAATCACTTAAACATTCTCCCTCTCCTGATAATAACTTTTTACTTTCCTTGACATTGGATGTGCTACTACTAGTTTACCCGTTTAGTTATAGATCCACTAGGATAAATACAATAAAGTTTATCTCTCGCCAAACAGAATATTTACTAAGAAATCACATTGTAACCATAGACACATTGCTTGGTGTGTGTGTGTGTGTGTGTGTGTGTGTGTGTGTGTGTGTGTGTGTGTTTGTGCCTGCTCTGTGTTCTCCATCCCCAGTGAGTCGTGGAGGATGGCTGCTTATACTGAGCCAGGATCCTCTGGAGGTTTCTTCCTGTTAAAAGGGAGTTTTCCTCTCCACTGTCGCTATATGCTTGCTTAGTATGAGGATTGCTGTAAAGACACTGACACTAGTCAGTGACTCGATGCAATTTGCTGGGTTCCTTATATAGGAAACATTTTTTCTGATTGGCTTAATGAACTGACCTAAATTGGAATGTTTATTATGTGAAGTGCCTTGAGATGACTCTTGTCGTGATTTGGCGCTATATAAATAAAATTGAATTGAATTGAATAGCTCTAACAACTTTTCTCTGGCAGGAAACAGGGGAAGCCGGGCACCCAGGGCATCACAGAAAATAATTGAGGAACACTGAATTTGATGAACCAAACCAATGATTGGATACAGTCAGCTATTATTGATCAACCTCACACCTGAAACCTGCCAGCACCTACCAGAACAGAACAGTAAATGGACTGCATTATGTTAGAACCACTAAAACACAGACCCAGCTAGGCTGAATCTGACTCCCCACTGCTTCCACTACCACTCCAACTTTACCCTCCATCATTCCCACCCTTCTCCCTTCATCTCCTTTCACCTTTTTTCTCCTCAAACACTATGATGCTCAGGGGTTTGCATCTCCACACTAGACTGTCAGCAGGTGGGCCGCTCAGCAAACACCTTGCAAGCTAATAAATGATTTAAATCAACCGTGTATAGCCTGTGTAAACACGCGGCCAAGAAATCCTCATCAATCATGCATGGAGACAATCAAAATGAATTTCAAATGAAAAGGAATACAGCTTCTGCATCACCTGCCCAAGAATTGTGTAGTTTTAAAGGGAAGTGTGCTCTGGTTAGCTCTGAACTAGAACTGAACAGCATGAATTATTGACAAAGCGCTGTATCCCCATAACAATTGGCTTCACTGCTGCTGTTGGCTGATTAGTGCGTGTTTGTGTCTCTAATAACGCCAGTGACCACTGGAAATTTTTCTAGCAAGCCTCACTTATTCAATTAACCAGAGGGGATAATGATTTCCATTCAGGGTGTGTGTGAGAGTTCTGATAAGACAAGTTTTTGACGTGAACTGACCCATATTCAACTTTAATCTCTCTGCAGTGCCTTGTCATGACGGAAACACCAGTTTCAAGGAACGATCCTGTTTGTCACGTCCAGCTGGCACAATACAACGGAAGCAGTGAGAGAAACTGTAGATTAAGTGCAAGGCAAAAGGAAGGTCTCACATATCGATGTTGCTTTATATGAACACAAAAGCTCAGTTTTATGTTTGCTTCTCCACATTGGAAAGTGATACTAGATATGAACCCTGGTTTGGTGAAGCAATCTTTGTTTAATGTAATTTGGAGCTATCCCTCAAGATGGCCTTAAGGTGGTGCATCACCGCAGTGCGGGGAATTCCTTAGTGGCCTACCTTCTGCTGCTATAGACAATAAAAATAGCATTGGTCCTCATCAAGACCTAATGGGACTGAATCCTGCTTTTTCCTTAAATTGTCTAATAATTTAATATTTATGGCCACATAAAAGGAAATAAAGAGCATGTATCACTCTATTGTTCAGTGGACCCGAGGTTCAATAAAATGCCAAAACCACAACAAAAAGGAAAAGACGCAGTGCGAAAAAACAAAAAGCTGCCACACAAACGTATTTAGCCAACACAACAAAAGCGAAAATGGTGGAAATAATAAAACATAAGTGAAAAACTAAAATGAAATTGCATACAACAGAAGCGGTGATCAACCAGAACTTATTCAAGACTTAAGTTATGCTAATACCTTAAGTGTGTTTTTTCCTGGCTCTAGGGGGGAGTACATACATACATTTAAAGGTAGTTTTACACCATATCATCATAAATGTTGTTTACCTGTGGAGCAGAAAGCATGCAACCTGGGCGTGACTCCTCAGACTTTGATGGTCCTTCAGTTAATTCCATCGAGAGAATGCAATGCTGATGATAGTTTTCTGGCATTGTTCGTTCCCTGTCTGATCGGGGTTCCGCTTTGATGATGACGTCATCATACGACGGCAACATCGCTCGGCCAAAATGTATTGCATCTATTTTTCGATTCTGTTCTTTCACATATGTTTTGGAAAGAGTTTAGCAGCTTTGTCATTAAATTTGCGGACGTGGTAACGTATCTTCTGTAAGTTGCATGTCCAGCCAATCATCTAGTGTGAACGTCATCAACAGGCATAGGACCCCGAGTCGGCCAGAAGGAAACGTGGCATCTAATATACAGTAGCGTCTCCCAAAGATGCTAGTACCGCGCCCTGTGTACTTTTGACCTGATTTTTATGGTTATACGGTATGAAGCCGCCAAAATTTTTCAATAACTGAACATAATTTTATTCATTTTCAATAACATTTTGATGGATATTTCCAGAGATTAACAGCAAAAACGACACATTGTAGGGCTGGGCGATATGGCCTAAAATCAATTTCACGAGATTTCACCTCGATAACAATAAATGGGCGATAACTACAGGTATGCGCAGAAACAAAAGTTGTCCACTAGTTGGGGCTGTCACATTCTTACATAACCTACACATATCTTTTCATTTTTTAATCAAATTTATTAACAAGGGAAAATGATCTAGATAAAAGTCAGATTTTTCGATAACAATAAATTCCGATTTATTGCCCAGCCCTAACACATTGTCTCTTTAATTACACCAAACAAGTAAGTAAGAGACACAACAGCATTCAGGACCTTGCCATAAGACTTACAACACTACTGTAAATCTCATAGGCTGGAATGCTTTAGTCTCTCATTTACTTTTGGTGTTTTTAAGATATTAGCATAACTTACATTGTAGCATAATTTCTGTTGAATGGTAATTTATTTTAGCCTTTTATTATTACTTATATAGCTTTTGTCACGTTTCTATTTTGTTGAATCTTCTTGGCCACGGTGCTTTAGAATACTGTACATTTATTTGTGTTTTTGTCCATTTATTCCTTGGTGATTTCAGGATAAGATTATATAGGTTTTATAGGTCTCCATTAAAAAGAAGCTGAAAACTCACTTGTTCAAGCTGGTTTTGGTGTGACCTTCATCACCCTCTCATTGTTCTGCTCTCCCCACCTATTCCACCTTCCTCAGGATCCACTGATTTCCCTCTTTCCTATTCACTCTCTCTCTCTCTTTACATTTTTTTAAATCACAATTGTCTTTTTTTTGCTCATTTAAAAAAACAATTTTAATCATTTTCTAAATTCTTTTTCTATATTTTTACTTTTTTTTGTGAAGCGCCTCGTGATTTTTATCTTGAGAGGCGCTATAGAAAAGATCTCTTCTTCTTCTTCTTCTTCTTCTTCTTCTTCTTCTTCTTTCATTTGGTTTTCTGTATTTAATTACATTTTTAAAGAGCTACTGTCTTCTTGGGCAAAGAAACAACAATAGGTAACCAGTAAAGATTTGTACCCTCCAGAAAGACCAAATCAGTAGAGCGACTTTTTAAAAGTCTGTCAAAGTGCATTTTAAGGTCCATACCACCATCTACAAAGTTTGGTTAAACATGTATGACTGCCATCTTTGTTGTTTGAACAGCTAACAAAAGCTATCACAATAAAAGCTTTGGATGTATGCTGAACTGAAGAAGCAAAACTAAATAAGGAAAACAAATACTCCTTTAACACTTCAGTGGGATTAAAATAATGTAAGTCTTCCCTCTGGTTGTAACACAACAACTAGCTTAAAACTGATATAGCGAATCTACAGAACAAGCTAGGTTTTGAAAGCAAACATGGTCACGGAACACTCACCCCTCCCCTCGGGTATCTTCTCTTCTGCCTGAACTGGAAACCCGTCTTGCCAGGGAAAACAAGACAGTGCTAAACACCTGTTGCTGTTTTCTACAGCCAAATGTTTTTACTTGTCCGTGACTTCAAATTGTTTTTCTTTTTGGGTACTTTGACCTAAAGTTGAAGTGGTAATAGCCGGCTGTTATACCTTCTCTGATATTTAGCGGAAAACCTTTTACACCAGTGGTGTTCTGTTATGAAATATGCAAGTGCTTAATGAATGGAGGACCCAGGGAATTGTGGTAGTTCGGCAAGACGGACAACTGGATGGTCCTATGGTTGCTTTTTTTAACTTCACAATATATTTTTAGCTATACTATGTTAGAACGCTGGTAAGATGCATGGAAAAACATTTTAAGCTAATTTGTTTTCCAAATTTGCCATTGCAGCATTAATGCTAGGGGTATCATGTTTTCATCCTGCATACTACAACCTGCATGTTACTATTACCAATATTTAGGGATGCAACTTTTTTCCAAACCGATACGATACTGATACTTAGATCTGAATATTCGCTGATACTGATTACCGATACTTCTACCACACAAAAAAATGCTATGAATTGGAATACAAGTTTTATTTTCTTCTCTGCTTTGAACAGGAAAAAACAGCGAGGTACATAAAAAGTAAAATATATGAATAGAAATGATCACAAAACTAAAATATTAGGTGAACATAAATGCCAAGTTACAGTGAAGCCACTTTCAAACAACCGCATTGGTATTGGTCCCTGGTATCGGTTAACTTTTATCTATACCGATACCGGTATCAGTGCATCCCTACCAATATTATTATTATTATCACACATTGAGGCAGCTTGAAAACCCAGTTCACTCCAGTATTTTGTGAAAATCACATTTTTAGGAGTACTTTTTAGCAGATAAAAAAAATACAGTGATAAATTTACCTGAAACAAATTTAATTTCAATAGCTGTGATACAAAAATATATACAGTTTCAGTTTTATGGTGAATTATTTTAAATGACTTAAGCTACTTTCACTATAGCTGGTAAAGAAGAAGAGGCTTTTTTTCCTTCGTTAAACTCTGTCCCAGAAGTGTGTGATAAACTGCAATACCAGATGCTGTTTGCGACAGCAGACAACAAGGGCAAAACACGGTTTCAGCTGCCAACATTCAGATATGCAACATAAGCCACCAAACAGGAATATAGATGAGTACTACTTTCTTTGGTAAGCAACACATCAAATGTCATCAAAAAAAGGCCTTGTGCAAAAAACGCAAATGTTTATTAGCATAAAAGCAAGGAACTCTAATCAATGTTGGTGTTTAAAGCTAACGTGATGTCTGATATTGTTTTTAAAAGACAAGGACTGAATCAAACTGTGTTATCCTGCGTGGACTCTGACAGTTAATAATAAAAAAGGAAAATTAAAAGACATTAATGCCAGTTGGTGGGCACAAGCTGCCAGTCTTCACAGTTCTCACACCTAAAGCTTGCCCAAATCTAGCAGAATAGGACACTGATTGTTTCAAAACCGTTCACCAACAAACTGTTAGCTTGGAGCCTCACAAGATGGCTTTTCAAGTGATGAGGCATTTTAGAGCACAGCTGCACCGTAACATGATAAATAACAAAACAGCCAACACATCGGAGTCACGGCGAACTGGGATAAAAAAACCGATAAACCCCAACTTGAAGGCTTAAATAATCCCAAAACATAACTTGGGCTTGGACTATTGCAATAGTCTCCTAACTGGTCTTCGTAAAAAAGCTGTGAAGCAACTGCAACTTGTTCAGACTGCTGCTGCTAGAGTCTTAACAAGAACTAAGAGAACGGAGCACATCACTCCTGTTCTTAAATCTCTACACTGGTTACCAGTAAACTACAGAACAGATTTCAAAGTGCTCCTACTACTTTATAAATCGCTCAGTGGTATGGGACCAAAATACATGTCCGATCTAGTTCCTGTATATACACCCAATAGGGCTCTGAGATCCCTTGGAAACAATCAGCTGGTAGAACTTCGAGTCAGAACAAAACATGGTGGAGATGCATTTAGTTACTTTGCTGCTCACATATGGAATCAGCTTCCCCGTGACCTCAGATGTGCCCCAACTCCAGTGTTGTTTAAAACAAAACTAAAACCCTAATGTACTCATCAGCCTTGAAATGAATTGTTTCTTATCATGCGTCGTCTCCACTGTAATCTGCACTGCAACTTTGTGTTTTTATGTGTTTTCATATCACATCCTGATAATTGTAAAGCGCATTGAATTGCCTCTGTGTTTGAAATGTGCTCTATAAATAAAGCTGCCTTGCCTAAATATACTGCTCTACCTACAAGCACTAGCGGCTGAAGATGCTAAATGATCACTAGCAAAGAGGTGAAGAAGCATGTGCAAACAGTTTGGAATGGGTGGAGAAAAGTGGCATGATGTGTGATAAAAGGGGTTCAGTAGTAATGAAAGGAAATGTGTGCCATACGGTAATGAGACGGGCCATGTTCTTTTGGTTTAGAGATAGAGTCAGTGAGGAAAAGATAGGAGACAGAGCTGGATGTCGTAGAACTCAAGATGCCTAGGTTCTCTTTGGGAGGGACGAGGATGGATCAGGAAAAAGTCAATCATGTTAGATGTTTGGGGGGTAAAATAGTCAGAGAGGCTGGACTGAGATGGTTTGGACATGTCCACGAGAGAGGTAGAACGATGCTGAGGTTGGAGCCATCAGGAAGGAAAAAAGGAGATTGATGGATGTGGTGAAAGAGGACATGACGTTAGTTGTGTTAAGGGTAAAGAAGACAAATAATTTGCTGTGGTAAATCCTGAAGGGAGAAGTCAAAAGAAAAACATCATATCACCCAAAAAGTTTAGCTAGTTAAAAGCTTCCAAACAAAAATTCCAATAATGGCTCTGCTGCTGTTGGTCTGATCTTCAATGAGTCTGTGTGTGATGCGGAAGTAGAGGAGTGTGCTAGTTGGTGCATGGCAAACAACATAAACCCGCCCCCACTCGTCGCTGGTCCTGCATAATGGTTATAAGGTTCCTGTGGGCAGAAGTAGATGGCTAAAGGATGGAAAATCCAATAGATGGGAAAGCTTGTTCTTCCGAATCAAAACACTCCCCGTATAAACGGGTATTTGATCGTAGAATATGTCTTTTTGTTACATTAATTAATGGGTCTTTGGGTGGAGGCAGGGTTGGACAAAGATATTGCAGAATTTTATGGGAGTCACTGAAAGAGTAGAACTAAAGAAATGGTCCCATGCAGGGCTCTAAAGGGGTTTTCCATGACCTCTGACCTAATAAAGGCTAGTGATGCACAGATACGATATTTTTCGGCTGATATCCAATGTTAATATTCGTGTTATGGGCGATAACTTGCGGATACCGATAAACTGACATTAATGCTTCTAAAATCAGCAGATTTTGTATAGCATGAACTGAATTTATGTTATCTACACACACACCACATACATTTACGCTTCTGAGGTTATTACAATCACTGTCACGTGACTAAACAAACACACATCACCCCCTCACCCTCTGAAACTGATAAACAAATGGAATTAAGAAGGAAAAATGTCAGTTGTTTATAATGGTCCAGTTTTAATTATCCGACCGATACAGATATGTTAAAAAATGACTAATATCGGCCGATACCGCTATTGATGCCGATAGTATAGGCCATGGACACAAAATCATGGTTCACATGGCAAGATTTTGGAATGATCTGAAGATTTTTTTAAATATGAAAAAACCCCAAACGTGGCAATAAGAAATGGCAGATATAAGAGTTTTGGTTCTCTAATGAGTCGTTTCTAGCCACACAGCAAAGAGGCCTTTGTCCAAAGAGGAGGACTGAGTGAAAGATATATTGCTGTGTGAACCAGGCCTAAGAAGACTATTTTATGAGAAGTATGAAACATACCAACCAAGAACTTTACCAGATCGTGGTGGAATTTGACCTTTCCTTCTCTAGAGAACATTTTCACAACAGCTGAATACATACTAACTCCGCCCATCTAGCCCAAGAACTAGTCACCTTCCTTTCTTCTGACAAAAGACTGACCAACCTCCAAGCACGAACCAAAAGGCTTCAGAGGGATGTAAGAAAATATCGATATAGCAATATACAGGGTTTCCCCCAGCGCTTTATAAGCCTGGCAGGCCACCAGGCTTTGCTTGCCCACCCGCCAGGCTAAGCGTCATGCCCCGCCCCCTCCCTGACCCTACCATGTCCGCTGACACGAACGGTGCATCGAAAGTAGTGTACCAACTTTTGAAATCCTCAGTCAAAGCAAGGCTTGGGGCTGACAGTTTTAATGGTCCTAGGGGGCGCTATTTAAGAAAATAGAACACGGCCAGTGGATTTTCACATCAGATTTTTTGTGGGGCCCGGGCCAGACTAGGATAACTCACCAGAAGTTTCGTGACGATATCTTTAGAAATGACAAAATGGGAGGCAAATGTATGGCCACGGCAGCACACCTGACTTTGCTGTGCCACCAAAGCCTCGCCCTCTTTTGAAAACTCCGATAAAGTGACGCCAAGCAACGACCACTTGTCTTGAGTTACCAGCTACAAATTTGTGGTGATTAAGTGAAATGGGGCAATTTGGGACCTATCACAGTAAAACTTGACCTTTTTGGTCCTGAGGGGGCGGGGCTTGTGTGTTGTCATCACGCGACCATTCAGTTTACTTTGTGGGTGGATGTCGAACGACCACAAAATTTTTTTTAACTCTATTCGAGTGTGAAGTTATAGCCATTTATATTTTTTGGCAAGAAGTCGAAATTCGAGGCCTGGCCACGCCCCTCAGCATATACGAAAAATCTGTTTTATTTTTTCTATTTGATCGCCCATTTCTTCTGAGTAATTTCCCACAACTTTTGAGTCGATCGTGCGAAAAATGATCGAGTAAATCAATCAGAAGCGGACCCTAGAAACGGCCAAGACGGGGTCAAAATTACAAATTCAAGCCAAAATGGCCGACTTCCTGTTTGATGTTGACCATGGTTGCAGAGGCTTTTCTGTGCGGACTGTTGAGTACTACAAGTGTACAAAATTTCATAACTGTACGACAAACTGAGGTTTATGAAGGGGGTATTTTTCACATTCTAGGGGGTGCTGTGGAGCTAGTTTTATTGTGATTTTTTTGTGACCTTTAAAACACAAAATTTTACACCACGCCTGACATGTGTGCAAAAATTCCTGAGTTTTCGAGTATGTTAAGGCCTCCAAAGAGCCAATTTACTTGGCGGAAGAAATATAAACAGAGCAGATACAACTGGCCTTCGCAGTGCTTTCGCTGCTCCGGCCTAATTAAGTAGAGGAACAATTTAAAAGTGCATCCTTAACCGTACATTGCACCTGTTGGTTGACTAAAGACTTCTGCATCAAGCTCTGTCATAAATCTGGGTTATCCTTAACTATTTGGAATGCTGCTTTTACATTTCTAAAGGCGAACACAAGCAGAGTCTTAAAGCGGCACAACTCCTGAGTATTGAGGGGAATGTACCATTTTGAGGCCCTGCTTCAGATCGTCCTCTCTGCTCAGCTGGCACCGCCGACTCGGAAGAGCCCTCTCTCTGCTCACTCTAAATCTTAGTGATCATCGCTTCATCCCTCAGCATGCTTTCTCCTGAGGCCAATTACGTTCCATCAGGCAGGAAGCCGGATGCCGGATAAAAGACGTGGGGTGTATTAAGCTATGAGCACGGAGAAAATATATGCTCTTTCTGCATATCTGGAAGTCCTATAGAGTCAACGACAACTCGTTCCTTGTGTTTTGGTTGTTTTTGCACGGTCAGACTCGCTTCAAATGTGCAGAAATTTTCAGAAATCTAAATATTTTTTCTGCTAAAATCTAAAAAGTAAACGGAACATTTGGAGATGGAGAGACGGAGATCTGTTCACCTCTCCATAATGACAGTTTTTTCTCCCTCTTTTTGACACCCACACACAGTTGTGGGTGTACGGATGACTGGCTCGTTCAGGCTGTTACTGTGACTACATTCACATTCGCCATGTGCGTGCTCTACCTTCGTTGTGCTTTAACTTAACTTCCTAAACTTTCGATGACTTTCACTAAGTCCAGATAACAGTTTAGTAAACAAGAAACGAGCCTTAATAGCAAGAAAAGAGCCTTAATAGCTCTTTTTGCAGGAGATTCACACCTGTAAGAGAGTGGAGCCCAGCTGAAAACACACCTACACATTTATTTTTAAAGCAGACTTTCATAATAACTGTGATGGAAACCATAGAAATCAAAGCAAATGCTCTTCTTATTTTACTCCCCCTATTCCTTTACCAGGCATTGAACCATCCGGTGTCAAATGGGAAAACAAACGCTCTCCTTCGCTTCCGATAAACAAGTGACACATTTTCAAAGGATTCATTCTTAAGTTTACAACTTGTTCCCAAGCACTGCCTCAGCAAACACACTCATATAATCTATTTTCCTCTCGCTCTGATCTCGTCCTAGTGCATTTCTAACAGAGCGAGCCCCCACTTCGCCCTGCCGTAACACCACAAACAAACCTCAGAGGTAATTAACGTGCCTTTCTCAGACATTTTAGCATCTGTCAGCGCGGGAGCTCGTGCTTCGCCGAGGCATCTGAGCAGCATAGTCGACCTGCCCTGCCAGGTGGATTTTAATTTATTTTTTAATATTATTTTTGGATGAGCCAGATGTGATATTCAAAGCTTTCGATGTTTTTTATTTTTCGATTACTGCCTATCTCTGTCTCTCTTGCTTACTGTCATCTTTGCTTTGACTCTTTTTCTGTTCTCTTGTTTTGTTACCAGTGTAGCTTACACCTGTGTATTGTCACTGGTATCTCAAATATGCAACTATTTAATAGTCTTTCTTGCAGAAAAGGCACATTGAATGCTAATTCTTGGAAATAATAACTTAATTTGACATGCGGTAAAAGCAATATACCTTTAAATTTGGCTCCTACCCGTCTTTATGACATTTAGAGATGTATGATATTATTGGTCCAACATTTGTATCGGCCAATATTAGCATTAAAATGTAATATTGATAAATATCTGTATTTGTACTTACTTATTTAAAGAGGGACTGCACATCATCAGAAAACGTAACTCCACCCCTAGTCAAGATTTGAAAAATGCCATGAAAGTGGGCGTTGCCAGGAGGCACAGAGTGGCATGGCCAAGTGTGGGGAATTTCCATCCTGGGAGGGAGAAGGAGTGGGAGGAGACTGTACCGATGACGTGAAATTGTTTCAGCCCCAGTCAATCACAAGTTTAAAATGCAGTAGCTGCTGTTCTGCCACACGGGGCAGCACTGAGACGTTTTTAGACCTAGATTCTAGATTTATTCAAGTTTACACAAACGTCAAAAAATGCACTGAAACAGAAAGATTGCATTTGTAAAGACCCAATTATACAGTTAATTAGCAAAATAAATGTTATTTTGGGGTTTAGTTACTCTTTAATGACTCAACATTTACAAACTCTTCTGCTTCATCTCCTCTCTCATAAAATTTATAATATGACAGATCTAAGGTTCAGTTTTTGAGATATTTTAGTTTTATTTGATACAACTTGTGAATAAGTAGGAATTTGTCCTGTGTAGAGAATGTATCCTCATAGCATCTAGCTATGTGTAGCTAGCCAGCTAGCTACCAACTAAAACAAACAATCTTCACCCAAGGCTTGCTTCTTAACTGTCAATATTTATAAATGTTTTATCACCGTAACTACTAAATACAGAAATAGATATTATGCATTACCAACTAATGCAAACATCTTAGCATCATGTTTAGCAATTAGCCTCATTTAGCATTAGGGATGCATCGATATGAATGTAATTGGGCCGATACCGATATTAATATCACTAATATGGCCGATATCCGATATTTGCCGATACTGATTTATGCTTCTGAAATCAGAAAATTTTGAATAGACTGAAATAGTGCAAGCTGAATTTTGGAATGTTTTGCTTTATTTCTATAAAAATTGAATTTGCAATATATTATATACACACACACTAGCAAGCCAGACTAAATAAATATATTATTTAGTATTTCAATGCTCTATTGATGGCTCTCGGTCGTGGGGCGGGTTCTACTGTTGTCTTTCAAACGATCTCCACAGGCTAGTGAACAATGAACAACCTGATGTACTCACCGCAAGGGATGTCTGTAAACTAGGCAGTCCGCTGTTGAAGATGACAAAAATACATCGTTTCTTTCTAAAAGAAAAATAAAGAACTCAAATACATCTATCTGCTCTCGATTCTAATAAAGCCCAAGTCCAAATAGTCCAACATTGATGTAAAAGCTGTTTCAAGCGAGCTGTCGTCATTTTGTTCCACTATGTTGCATCATCCCAACCACCAAACGAATAGAAGGCCCTGATTGGCCCACAAAGCAGATAAAGCGCAGTGATTGGTCCACAAAGCAGATAGAGCACTGTGATTGGCCCAACATTGTGGACCAATCACAGCTCTCTATGTGTTTCGAAACCCCTATAGAGAGCAGTGATATTCAGTGCAAAGTTGATATTATACATGTCGATCCTGCAATATCGATAAATTATCGATATACTATACAGCCTTAGTAAAGGCCACCTCACACTTCTCAAACTTTGATCGATGAAGTGAACTCCAACATCAAATCATCTAAAACCAAAGTGGAAGCACAGAAACAAAATTATTGTGATAAAATTTAGAATATTTTGTTTATTTTCAAGTAAGTGTAAGATATAAATAACTGCTACTTTGCCCAAAAAAGCCTTGGAATTAGTTACAAACATGTATTACTTCCAGCTAGATATGTGTCAAGCCTTTGATAACTCATTTCTAGCCAAATGTCGCATTACTGATGAAAACAGGGTCAAGTCTGGATAAATGACTTGTACTGAAAGTGGCCAATTTTTCTTAGTAAGTAAATAAAAATAAACATGTTGGGTTTTCATTTTGCAATAGGAAACACCTCCCTCACACATACTAAGAAGAGTGGCTCAATCGGAAGAACTAATTAGAAAGTTGGTGGTTCAGTCCCACCTACACCCAGTAGATGTCGAAGTGACAGGAATCTCATGACGGACCAATTGGTTGAATAGAAATTGGAGTTTGGTTTTTTATCACATTCCTAACTGTTGGTCTGCCTCGGGAGGATTCATTTGATTGATGCACCGCCCAACTCAGAATTCCACAACGTAACAACTGAAGACGGACTCACAAAGAGGATTCAGCCCACTGTATCAGAGAACATGAATTTCGGACCGCCTTTGTCCTGATACCACATTGTGTTTGCTTCCTGAGGCTGCACAACCATCTCACTCTGTACGACTGACTCCCTCCTACGTTCCATTAACGCTGTGAGCAGAACCAACAGAAGTCTTTTAGCCAGGGTGCATTGTGGGTAATGTAAGCTCCGGATATGAACAAGGAAGACAAGTGATTGGAATAAAACTGAGTGTGAATAAACTGTAAACATGTTAATCCTGAAAGATCCTGAATGTTGTAGATGGGCTGTATTATGGATTAAAATCTTAATATAGAGTGACATTACACCTGGATTACGGGACTACAAGCCAACTTTAGATGAAACGCCAACAGTTTATATAAATATGACCTACATCACTATCCAGACTCAAATTCACAACAAAAATATACATTATATCCCTGAACCCCTTCAGCATTTTTCTGTAAAATAAGTGGGAAATGAAAACCTTTTAGCACCGATCACTCAAAACTTTGAGCATTTCCATCTTTATGTAAACTTTTCCTCCTTCATATTGTAAATTGCTTTATGTGAAATGAGCTGATTTAAATTCGAGCCTCATTTTAGCATAGCAAGCAGCTCCTCTTTTCTCTGAACATTAAACTTTTTAGACTACGGTTTCTAATTAAGTGTGCAGATTATTCCACCAGGATGTTGAATTAGCAGCTGCAACGTTGTTGAAATAAATGCAGAATGGAGCCCTTCAAAGACTCAGAAAATGGTTGTTTTTCACAAAACAAAATGGAAAGAGCGGTAATAATCTGAGTGGTGCTGTTTAGTGGGGATCACGGGTCAACGCGAAAGTGCTAATTATCACTTTGGAGTTAAAAAACAAATAAAAAATCTGCCTGTGGTAGAACCAAACATTTGGTGGATGAATATCATGCATAGAATGTCAATTGCTAGAAACAACTAACAGCTTGATCGGTCTGGTTTCAGCTTCAACATTGGACAGCAGCCAGCAATTGTCCATTTCGTTAAAGCAGATGCATAACTGCACATGTGCAGTCCCTCTGTGAATCGGTGGAAATGACAACTAATTAATTGGCCGTTTCAAGTGTCTCAGCTCTCTGGCTGATCAGTCGCCTTAATTTGCTCTGTGTGGAATAGCCTGCTTAGCTGGCTACTTCCTGTTAGCAAAACAGAGCCACTAACTTGAATCACAGAGGCATGTCTCCAATAAAAGTTTTTGTCCCTCCAAGATTTTGAATTCTATGGTAATAAAACACAAATATGTACTATTGATACTGATAGCATTACATATCTTACCACTACATAATATTAAAAAAAATCAATAAATTGATAGGGCCATTTTATTTGCCATTGTTTAAATAATGGATTGTTGAATTGTCCACCTTGACAGAGAAACAAGTAACCTTGGACAAAATAGGCTTAGAACCAAAAATAAAAGGTTCAGGTTTGTCACTGAGTGGCCAAGGGGAAGCAAGCCAACAAGGAGGGACCCCAGGGCTGAGCCTTGAGGAACACCACAAATGACTGAAGATAATTGGAAATGGAAATAATTTAGAGAGATGCTGTCTTTTTTACTAAACCATTACCTGGACTTTGTGAAAAAGTGTCAACAGAATACCAGAGTCTGCAACCATCAGCAGTTCATTTGTGTCTATAGGCCCAATTCCACTATCGAACCTTGCGGGTAACTTTACCGAACGTTTGTGGCATGCATGTGTCTCCATCTCCCCGGGCAGGCCCAAAAGGACCATTTTCCATGTCATTTCAGGAACCAGCTGAGTACCTGCACTGAGGAAAGGTTCTCTGAAACGACTGGTAGAGTTGCTAGAGCTGATTGGTTATAACTCTGGAAAATATATCGGCAGGCACCACCCAAAACAACCGGCATTTGTAAAACTGGAAGTTTTGCTGGTGAAGCAAAATGGAAATAAAAGAACTGTGGGGCAAAAAGCTCCAGGTTCCGTAAAAACTTGGTAGCCGTTTTGAGAAAATGTTGAATGAGAGCAAATATTTCAAGGACAGAGGAGAGAACACTTAAAGGAGTAGTTCACTCATTTAATCAATATATTAGCAGTGGTCTCTAGTTGGAATTAGGGCTGGGCAATAAATCAAAAACTTATCATTATCAAAATTTCTGACTGATTGAGATAAATGTTCCTACATCAATAAATTTGATAATAGTGTTTAGGTTTGCAATGTTGGCAATGTTCGTGTCCCTTTAAGAAGCTATATCACCTTGAGTCACGTAAAAACGTGACTCAATGTAATACCCATGACAGCCCCATCTAGTGGACAACTTTTGTTTCTGCGCGTACTTGTAGTTATCGTCCACTTATCGTTATCAAGGTGAAATCCTCAATATATTGTGATATTGATTTTAGGGAATACCGCCCAGCCCTAGTTGGAATGAATGCCTTGTAAGTCATTCACGAGAAGGGAAAATATACTGGTGAACCATTTCTTGGACCTAAAATTTGCCCGCATCACAGCTTATTTCCTGTTATTTGGACATCTCGCCCCGGGTTGGATACCAGCAATGCGACTCTACGTTGCTTTTATCTACACAAACAACACAAGCCTGGAGGAGCTTCTGGTGTGTGATGGGAGTTGCTAATGCTAATGGTTAGCTTCTACTAGTCAAGACGTTCTCTGCCGTTTCCTGGACGCTAAACCAACAAAAGCCGTCATCATTGCGAGCCAAAATGGGTGAGTCTATGAATTCTAAGTGACAGTGTGACGTAGATCTGTCAGGCTTTTCAAATCCTAGAGTTTTTCTGTCTATTTTCTATCAGAAGCTAGAAGTAGAAAGTAGAAGACTATTTTCACGTTTAGCCAGCATGTTGACTGATCATTTTCAAAAATAATAAGAAACATTTTTTCTCACTGAACCTTGCTTTCAACAAAGTGTTGTTGGACCAATAAAACTGCAGGATTATTGATTGCGCCTTAGCTACATGTGCTTATGGACAGACCAAAAAAAATTTCATGAAATTATACAAAATTTAAATAAACGTTAATTATCCAATTTTGGTCTAGCTGAAAATCGACTGATTCTGGTGCATCTGTAAAAATAATCGCTGAACCAATAATTACAAAATTGCACAACCAGGAAATCGCTTTTTTAAACCGTAAAGGTACATTTTCAATTTTGTTAAATCATTAGTGACTTGTAAAATTCAAGGTAAACGTGACGTAAATAAGAGTTTAGGAAGCATTTGTTGTGTCTGTGAAAACTTTCTAGGAGGAAAATATACTCAAGGAACCTGAAACATGTTGGAAAATCGATCGTCCACACCAGAAGTCAGCTGATGAAGTAATCATTGAGTCATTAGTATTGATCATGATCCGCCCACACACATAAACACACCACCTCCCACCAGAAGAAGGTTGTTCTCTAACACTGTACTGCACAACCTTTGTTTCTGAAGTGATTCAAGCTGCTAGGATATCCGAGTTGATGGTGTCTATGGAGGTAGAGACAGCTGAACGGACACTGACTGCAGCAGCCATCGCCTCTAATGAAAGTCATAATGGCAGCACCTGTGCAGGCAGCAGCCCATTAAAGGCGTCGGAGCCGTGATGTTGATGTGGAACCAGAGCCCATGACTATAACTCACTGTGGCCCTAGAGTCTTAAAACTGGATGGGTTTTTTGTCTATTTTGGGGGGTTTCCTGCTAAAGGACAGAAATCGCAGCCCTTGGCACATCAGTTCCCACTGAAATTTGGGTCATCATCAGCTGATATTTTAAGACACAATAGCCTGAAGTTACTTCTCTTGGTGTCGACATGGTGGGAGGGAAAAAGAGGAACATTTAGCTCATGAATTAGGAAATCCAATCAGAGCCCTGTGATAGCTGTCTGCTCCGAGTATCCTCCAGGGAGGACGGTCTTACTGTAACAGGCGAATGGAGCGCTCCTGCATGGGATGATTTGAATGGAGAGCATGGATTGCATGTGGAGATTGTGCGGCTGCAGCTTTAATCTGTCCTTTGAAGTGAGCCGTGTGTGTGTGAGGATTGTAGGAGGCAGGAGTAGAGGGAGGGTGATGCTTTTCTCTGCTTTGTAAGGCAAATTGCTAGTAATGTGAGATAAAGAAGCATATAAACAACATACGTATGGGGTGCTGATTGCAAAACTGCATCTTTCCCAATTTATTTTTAGATTATGTTAGAAATAAATATACAGAAAATAATTTTATTTATATTTAAAAATATAAATATTTAAAGTTTAATTTAAATATACAAACTTATATTCAAATATTCAGAAAAGACCAATTCAATCCCATATTTTAAATTTTTTTACTAAATATATAAATTTATATCTAAATATCAAGTATGAATACTTAATCTTACAATCAAATATTTGACACAATTTCTAAATATACAAAAAATTGCATCTAAATGTTCTAATCTAAATATGGAATAGTTTTAAATAATCATTTAGATTATGCAAATCAAAAATATGCTACCTAAAATGACTGTGTTCCTTTGGTTTTAAGAACTTTGAGTTGAATATTGTATCTTTAATCAATTTGCAAGAATAACCAAGGCAGTAACTAAATATTTGGAATCAAATCTAAATATATATAAAGTTAAAAAACAAACTTTAAAACCATAAAATATAAACATGGCCATTTTATACAAAAATTTAACTAAAAGACAAATTCAGACACGCATAAAACTGATGTAAGAAACAAAAATAAAAGTATGATATCAAAATGTTGTCTAATGAATTAGTCTGATGGTTAGGACATTGTGAGTATAATTAATCATGGATCATTTTTGAATGTGCGTGGCGGCCCTAAATAGGAACACTGATCAAATATAAAATGGTTGATCTCTTGGCTTTACTGTTATTTTTGGTTGGGTTTTTTGTTATAATTTGTTTTACAGTATGTTAAAATCTAAAAATATCAATGTGGTGGTTTTGAACAAATTTTTGGGCTAGTAGGCAAAGTCAGGGTGTCTTGGAATAAAGGCACCTTACAATATATCCGCAAAGTAGAGATTCCCATCTAAGATATATAAGAGTATACCTGAGCTAACATGAAAAGTCAGAATACCTAAAAATAAAAGTACTCGACAAAATATAGGCAAGGTGAAAAGATTGCCCATCTAATTTATCAATGTTCAGGGGAAATCTTGGCAAGAAAGTTGATAAGTGATCCATCAAAGAGACAATGAGATATGGAAGAAGGGGTCTCTTTACCTTAACTGTATTGTAATGGTCCACATTAGTTTTACACCAATCTGACTTTGTTAGTAGCGGTCAACCAATATTGGTTTCTCTATTGGCGATATGTAAGAGACATGGTCAGTCAATGGCTGAAATTTATTGCCGATCTTATGGGGCCAATTTTCATGGCCAATATCTAGATGTTTTTCACTTAATTTGCATGCTAAAATTTTACTAATAGCATAAGTTGATGCAAAAAATTCTGAAGCTAGATCAGTTTTTAAACTGTTAAACCTAATTTTGTGCCCTGCTCAATGTAATTTATCTAAATAAAGTTGATCAAACAAATGAGTTACCTAAAAAGATTTTTTTCGAGAACATAAACATTTAAATTAAATTCTGCAAAAGCACCGGGCTGCCTGGGGATATTTCTGAATTTAAATCGCCTTTACTAAGGAGGTGTATTAGTCGATAGTGATAGCGGTGAAATATTAGGAAGATTCTAAGGGCCCACAGCTGTCAGGGGCCCAAAAAAGTTTCAAAGTTGAATAAAAAAAATGAAGTTTAAAAATCACAAGTACTTTACTTTGCAGTATTTTTTCTCATTTAAGACATTAAACAAACAGTCTTTTAGTATTTATGAAATGCATATTTATTCAGATGTCCCTACTTTATTTTGACTAATTACTTTGAACCCTCTTCATCTTCTAAATACCTTGAAATGAAATGTTTTGAATCTGACTGAATTATGGGAGGTTTTACAAGATGTAATTTGTTTATGTAGCTTTTAGAACACAAACCAAAAATCAGTAATTTCTAAATAATTCATCAGAGAGCAAAAAATGAAACAAAAGCTGTTAATAATTGTAAAAAATAAACTTAATATAACATTGAACACAATAAAATGTGAAATCTAGTATTAATTGTTATTGAGCATTATTAATTATATCACTGTATATAATAAATCTTGCTGTGTACAATCAAGGCTGAATATATTTGTGGCTGTTTGTTTTGTTGTTGAGAAAAATGGGTTTCTTATATACGTATTCATGCAAAGTTGTCCAACTTTAAAAGTTTATGTAACCCTAACTGACTCCGGTTTGATGTGCTTATTCATTTTGTGTCTATGATGAAGGCATGGAGACTTAATAAAGAAGTCACCTTGTGAGCAGTGAATCCTTAATTTTTGTCAGTCATACAGAAATACTTGATGTCAAGAGGAAAGACAGCTGAAAATGTAGTTATGTAAAGCTTTGACACAACATGGAAATTTAATTAGATATCCAAATTTGAATTTTATCATCAAATAAATTTTTAGAATAAATAAACACATTTTAAGGGAGTAAAAGGGAAAAGGAGATTAATACCTTTCAGCATGTGCATTTCCTGCTTTTTCCAGCAGTGATATTGCTAATTCTGTTGAAGGAAATTCACTGTTTAATGAGACAGTTGGTGAAAATGATATGTAAATAAGTAAAAATGCATGTAGACCTACATAATTAAGCAAAACTGAAACACTAATATAAAGTATATATTATATTTTTTTCTCCCTTTGAATCTGGGAGGGTGGAACCTAGGGCTGTCGCGGTAACCGCAAAAATGAAATATCGCAATATGAAGAAGCCCACCGCGCTGCATCATGGGCCACCGCGATTACTGAACTTGGTTCAACTCAATGATGCATGTTGAGAAGGATGGCTGCACTGGTATCAAAACGAAACGTTACTTCGCTCCTTTGGGAGCGCTTTAGTTTTCAGTACGTCAGCTGCTGCGCAGCCAGAGTCCTTGGCCGAGACGGAGCTGCCACCAGCGGCAAAAAATAAATAAATAATAAACGCTCGGAGACCTCCTGAAGTCCCGGACAAGCACTGCTTCTGCAACCGTCCCGAAGAGAGTTTGAGCCGAGCTGGAGCTCACTCGCTACCTGCAGGAGGAATGCATCCACCCTAAAGAACCCCCCTGACATGGTGGAGCAACAACCGGGAGAGATTCCCTTTGCTCGCCAGAGTCGCACGCAAGTTGAGTTCGGAAGCGAGCGGGGCCGGACCGGAGCGGAGGGGAGCGGAGGTAGTGGAATTTGGGGTAAGTGCAACGAGCGCACCATCCGAGAGGGTTTTCAGTGTTGCTGGAAATGTTGCCACCCCTCTCAGATCCTCTCTCAAACCGTATATAGTTATCATGCTGGTTTTCCTTGTATGTAACAAGGACGTGACCGAGCTATAAATCACCGTCATTCGTGTGTGTGAAAGTGAAATGATAGTGCGCCCGCCCCCTGGCGCGCGCGCGCCCGGTACATGCAATTTTTTATGCTTGATTTTAAACAACTAAACAAAATGGGGACTTGTTTCTTATTTGTTAGATGCTGCAGCCAAATTTGCATTTAAAAGTTTAAACTTCTCCTGAATTTTGTTGTTTTTAAGTTCAGTCGGACTCCGACTGTCGGACAAACAAACGTTACTGCGATCTGTGTTGTTACTGCCCTTTGATCTGCATTCAGTAAAGCGTTATAAAAGAAGGCACGGCAATTTTTAACCTTTTTTAAATGTGTAAACATTATGTTTAGATAGTACTGCAATAAAAAAAAGGACTGCAATAATATCGCATACTGCAATATTAAGCCACCCTGAATCACCGCAGGGGGAATTCCTCAACCGCGACAGCCCTAGTGGAACCCCAGCTCCGGCTATGGACGAGTCCCCAGGGGGCCCAACTTGATATTTTTTCATGGGGCCCAAAATCTCTGGCAGCCCCCCTGCTGAAATATAAAAAATGGTAAATGTTGAATATTAACCTGATATATCGGTCTACCCATGCATGTTAGCAAATTCAAAATTACACCATTTATTTTGAGCTATTTGATTTATAGGTGCTATAGAGAGTCTGCAAACAAGCTAGGGCCGTTTCTCAATCGCACGCTTCATCCCGCAACGCTCCTCTGTGAGAGCGGGGGGTGGGGTGGTTGCACACGTTCCGCTGCTGTTTCTCACCAGTATCAGCTGATGGAGGGCACTAGTTTTGCTGCGCCGTTCGTGTCAGCGGACACGGTAGGGTTGGGGAGGGGGAAGGAGCATGACGCTTAGCCTGGCGGGTGGGCAAGTAAAGCCTGGCGGCCCGCCAGGCTTATAAAGTGCTGGGGGAACCCTGGTAGTTAAAGCTTTGGTGGCTAGCAGGTAGTAACTTGCTTATATATTTAATTTACCAATGCATGCTGGTGAAGGTTCTCAGTCATCCAGGTCTTGACAATCCAAAAGGGTTCAAATGAAGACAACTGGCCTTCTTTGGTTTGTTTAAGACGTTTTGCGTCTCACTGAAGTGTGAAAAACCTACTCTAAATAAAGGAGGGGGTACTGCTTAGATTCTACCTTTCCAGAACCTATAATACAGCTTCGATTCTCATTCCTTAGCAGTTTGTCTAGGTCACACCTTCCTGCGCCTAATCAACACAATGACACTCTCTCAATAGAGGCTAACGTCTCATCAGGGGGTATGGAGGAGGGGCATACATAGTAGTTTCAGCTCGTTAAATAACAACAGACAGCTACAGCTTATAAGCTTGACTCTCCCATATTCCAGTTAGAATTGACAAAGCTCCTTGGATGAGAAGTGAAACGTCTTCAAGAAACCAAAGTCCAGTTGCTTTCTTTTGAACCCATTTAATTAACCAATGTATACACAATTAAAAATATAAAAGGCTCGTTATATATTGACATTGAAACTAGTACGTATGAAATATAACATTATTTCCTGTGTCACATGACCGCGGCTGATGCAAGTCTGTTCCATTTAACCATTTTCTTTGACCAGGGAAGGACAGTGTCCTCGTAAGCAAGGCACCTGGCCTCGCAAGACATCGCCTTGTGAGGCCAGGTGCCTTGACATTGAGCAACACCCTTAGACCTGCTCCCACGTATTTTAGACCTGATTTTTATGGTTATATGTTACAAATCGGCCAATATTTTTCAACAACTTGGCGTTGTTTAGTTCATTTTCAACAACATTTCGATGGATATTTCCTGAGGTTAATAGTAAAAACAAATACACATCGTCACTTTAATACTTGCATTGTAATGCATCTTTACTCATTCTTTTACAATCGGCGCCCCATACATATTGCCATATCTGTGCTGGGGGAGATAAGGGCTACAGAAAGGAAGGCAGATTTATTGCAAGATAACTGAAGACAGAGAAAACGTTTAAATTAATCCACTCACCATGTTGACTTCTGACACCATGTCTATGCTCGCCACGTCTATGCTCATGCCGACTGCAACAGGGGGTCCTGGAAGAGAAAGCAACACTCAGACGGGCCCCCTTTTCCCCCCAAACACCTGACCACAACACTGAGACTGGCGCCAAAACTGAAGCGGATGGATTTATGATGGAGGGTGGGGAAGAGGCTGCAAAAATGCGGCGCCTACCTCCAAAGTCCGGTCTCAGTCGGATGTCGTAGCCCTTCAGGAGTTTATCCACCGTCTCCTTCACGGTGGACATGTTGCCCGATTCATTGACGCTGAAACGACAGCAAGAAGGAGAGGAGACATCATCACCTGGTCTCGGTGCCAATTAACCCGAGCAATAACCTTGGCTTGACAGGAAAGAGAGAGAAAAAAGCCCACAAACCTTTTAGCGCAGCACACGATCGAACCGACAACCAGCGCGGACAAGACGCGGATTTGGCGCACCCGTTCCCAAGACAACATCATCGTTTACGCGAACAATTAGGCTTAGTTTATAATATTGTTGATCTCTACGGCGCTTGCAGCAAATTGCGTCTCCCCGCCTTCGCAATCAACAGTCTTGTCCCCTCAGATCCAGAGTAAATCCATTCATCTCTCCCCGCAACAGCAACACAAGCAGGAGAAAGTCTGCAGCGGACCAAGTCAGATGTGGAATAAGGGCTGACATCGCCTCCCCGCCGGGAACGTGGAGTCCCGCTTGTGTTTTACCGTCTCTGAGTGATGAGGCTTTCACACTCAGGAGCTGGAGCGCATATTGATGCTGGTGGTGGTGGTGGTGGTGGAGGCACGCCGTTACTTCAAACAGGAGACGAGCCCAGCACTTACCACACTGTAAAAAATATCCAACCAAGTCTCAACTCAAAAATCCACGTGATCGCAGTGCCCCCCTCATCCGCCAGGGGCGGCGGCTCCAGAAAGGGGCAAGTTCCCATAGATTCCTGTGTTAAAAACGCCAACTTCACAGCAGAAATAAACATGTTTACAGCCTGGTTCAAAAATACATTTTAGGTTGTAGGGAGCCTACGTTTCTTGCAGATGATGTGGTCCTGTTGGCTTCATCAGAACATGGTCTTCAGCTTTCGCTGGAGCGGTTCGCAGCAGAGTGTGAAGCAGCTGGGATGAGAATTGGCTCCTCTAAATCTGAGACCATGGTCTTGATTCAGAAAAGGGTAGAATGCCTTCTCCGGGTCAGGGATGAGGTCCTGCCCCAAGTGGAGGAGTTTAAGTATCTTGGGGTCTTGTTCACGAGTGAGGGAAAACTGGAGCGTGAGGTCGATAGGCGGATTGGTGCTGCATCGGCAGTGATGCGGGCGTTGTACCGGTCTGTCGTGGTGAAGAGAGAGCTGAGTCAGAAGGCGAAGCTCTCGCTTTACCGGTCGATCTACGTTCCTACCCTCATCTATGGTCATGAGCTTTGGGTAGTGACCGAAAGAACGAGATCGCAGACATAAGCGGCCGAAATGAGTTTTCTCCGAAGAGTGGCTGGGCTCTCCTTTAGAGATAGGGTGAGAAGCTCAGTCATCCGGGAGGGGCTCGGAGTAGACCCGCTGCTCCTCCACATTGAGAGGAGCCAGTTGAGGTGTCTCGGGCATCTGGTCAGGATGCCTCCTGGACGCCTCCCTGGTGAGGTTTTCCGGGCACGTCCAACCGGGAGGAGACCTAAAGGTAGACCCAGGACACACTGGAGGGACTATGTCTCTCAGCCGGCCAGGGAACGCCTTGGGATTCGTCCGGAGGAGCTGGCCTAAGTGGCTGGGGAGAGGGAAGTCTGGGCCTCTTGCCTTAAGCTACTGCCCCCGCGACCCGACTCTGGATAAGCGGATGAAAATGGATGGATGGATGGATGGATGGAGGGAGGGAGCCTAAGGCTCCTCCCTTTGCGGTCGGCTCATGGGTCCCCAGAAGAATGAAAAAATGAATGCAAGTCAACGGGGCGAAAAACTCTACTTTCTTATCTGCTTTGCCTTAGACCCGGGATTGCACATTTGTTGTACTGCAATTTAAATGAAAGTTAATGATGGGTGTTTCGATCACGCCCGCCACATACATTGAGATTTATCAGCTTGTAAAAGTTCATAATTAGCATGATTACACATCAGAAATCGGCACGTAGCATATATGACGTCACCACAAAATCTCCTCTCCCCAAAGTAGCTGGTACTTACCAAATAACCAGATTTATGGTGGTTCTTTCCTCCTGTGGGAAGTTTGCTGAACTTACAGCCCTTTTCCCTCAGTTTTCTCCGTGCCTGGTTCGATGACGTCATTTTCGTGAAGCGCATTTGTAGTTCTGGACTTATTTTCAAACAAAACCTAAAATAGTGTTTGCCCCCATTCGAAAAATAAGCGTGTTCTTGGTATCAAAATGTGTCTTTAAAATTCATTGACATCATATTTGAAATCCATGGCACATAACAAACGGGATTAGAAAATAGCGTTTTTAGCCCCGTCGACTTGCGTTCATTTTTTCATTCTTCTGGGGACGATGGTCCGGAAGTAGATGGGTGTGACTTAGGCTCCTTATAGGTCAAGTTTACCGTCATGACAACTCTGATAGATGTTTTGTAACTCATCCGTTTAGATTTAATTAAAGTTAGAAATTATGAGTAGGGGCATGTTCATTTGACTGTCAGGTAGCAAATGAGGCGCTACAGCTAGCAGCTTGCCTCCTGTTTGCTCCAGTGAAGGCCTCAGCCAGAAAGCAGAGGGCTGCAGAGTTGCTCAACCGCGGTTTTCTGGCTAAAAAGGCCCGCCAGCCTCCGTTAGCTTTGGTTAGCTCAGTTAGCTTGTAGGTACATTGTCTCAGAGTTTACTGGGGGTCAATCATCTGCCCCCACCAATCACAGCCGTAGGAATTAAAATAGAAACATTTTAACAACTCCAGAAAAAAAAGATAAATTTTCCCAGTTCCAATTGATTCTAGATGCCCAACCTTAATTAACACATACCTTCATATATTTTCACTAGTGCTCTATGACATCTCATGTTCTGTCCTCACAAGTGGAAAAGCATCAGTCATGTTTTGTTTTAAGGTTCCAAAAGGGAGCATTCATGCTAAGGAACTTTTGATTTGTGGTCAAAACCCACACTGGCAGTTTTATTAAGTGTTTTATAAAGTTGTGACATTAAAGAGTTGGAAAAGCAGAAAAATTCTGAAATTTCATTAGTTTCACAATTCCCATAATGCAACTTAACACCAACAATTTGTTTTCTGATGGTATTGGTTTATTTTATTGCATTAAAAATAAGGCTGTACATGCTAATTATTTTGTTTGCCTTTTAGAATATTTTTTTTATTCATTCAACTTTTTTAAAGCGTATAAAAATCTGGTGAATATTTGTTCCTCGTCTAATGTTACAACAACTGATATTTTTTACAGTGTACCCCAAACCATCAGCACCGGTTTCCTTCCCCAGTGTTTCCAATAAAAATGGCGTGAGCTGAGCAGTATCCAATGGAGACAGGCTGCATTTTTCAATCTACTAATCAAAGCCAGTGACTGATCAGCCTGTTATTCATTACTAACAGCTTCTTTATTATCTGATATGAAACGAGGGAGGGGTGAGGGCAGCATTAAGATGTGTTTTTTGTTGTGGGGGTGGAGGTCAGAAAATCCATGGATAATTTGGGTGGTGCACAGTGTACAGATGTGGAGAACCCATAAGGAGGAGGGATGAGCGGTACCATACCTGGTGTCATAGATGGCGATCAACTTCTTGCTTCCGTCAACAACATTCCTGTAACAAAATGGTGATGACATCATTAATCAGAATGCTCATTTGCATCATTACAAACACAAAAATCAAGAAGATTTCTTTGACCTATTATTACTACAACTATTGTTGTTTTTTGTGGCACGCAGTCAAGCATGAATGTGAAACGCCGAAGAGCCTGCGGGGTAAATACTGAAAGGCAGTTAATTTTCCCTTGGCTACGCCCTCCATTTCACACACACACTGCCTTTTCACACACTTGTCCTAACGCTCGTCACCCTGCAGGAGCTGTTTGCACCGGGCATGGCGCTGAAATCAGACTCCCGAGGGTGCACTCGTGTTTCCCCACTTCCCTCCACAGACTGCTCCTCCAGACGGGTTAAAGAAAGCGTAGGGAGGTTAAACATCACTAACTAATTACCGTGTAGGAAAGGTGGAACTCGGCTACCCTCTTATGGCAAGCGTCAGGATGATAAAGTGTGTTGCAACCCATCCGAGCGTGGCGTCTTCACATCTGAGTGCCATTCGTGTGCAAATAGACTTTGTACCGAATGCTGACTGTCACACACGTCCAAACACACAAAGGTTGTGCTGATGTGTTCACAGTGAGGCGAAAACTAAAATTTGGAACCCATAAGAAAGCTGCTGCCTTAATAGCGACATCATTAAAGCGGCCCAGATTAAAAGCCTCAGTGCATTACATCCACGTTCACTTTTCACGCTGGCCTAATCGCTTCCCTTTCTAAGCATTTCCTTACATTATGACCATTTGTGGTGCAGAAAAAAGGAAATGAAAAATAATCAATGTCAAAATGAATGAGGAGAAAAAAGGCTCCTTAGCTAAAAGCTTAAAAAGAGTTTTATTTTTTTATTTGTTTACATTTAAAAAAAAATAGAAACTTCTATTAAAAACAAAAATGTATGAAAGTGTAGTTAGCTAAAAGCTAAAAAGTGCTACAAGCTTTGATTTGTAGTCATTTTTCATAAAACCATTAGGCCCCTCCCCTAAAGTAAGTAAGTAAATAAACAATGACAAAGTGGTTATTTTCCACAAGTACCATTTCCTTTTTGAGTGTTCGCTTCTGTGGGCGTGCCCCACGGCAGCTGTGGCTATAATGTAACAATGTGTGTGTGAATGGGTGAAAGACTGACTATGTTGTAAAGCGCTTTGGGCGGTTCCAGGACTGTAGAAGGCGCTATATCAAATACAGGCCATTTACTATTTTATTCACTTCTACTGACCATTACAAAAACTAAACTATTACTTGACAAGAAAAGACTTGTTAGCTCATAACTAAAGCACTCTTTACTAAAGCCACTAAAAAGAAAAAAGTAATTCAAAATTTGCTAAATATTTTCCCAATTATCACTTCACCTTTTGAACCAACTTTTCCCACAATGCGGATACGGATAAACGTAGCTAAAAACAGCTAGTCTTTATAGCGCACTGTTTCCATGGCCAACAGATATGCTTGTGTGTAAAAGCTGAAGCAAAGCTCGTTTTTGGTGAACCACTAAAGGGATACTTTGCGGCTTTCACATTTTAAATCATTTTCTTGAGCCAGTATGTGCTAAAATGACCCTTTACAGGGTTAATGAAAGGCCACCCAGCCTCTATTGCCCTTTGTGCTAAGAATATTCCACTTGCAACTTCCGACTGGTGGGCCTTAAATTCAATGAGTACAAATTTCTTTGTCTGTAGAACTCCAATGTGTTCAAAATTAATAAATAAATGATACATAATAAAATCTGTTTGTACGTAAATAAATACTAGATAATTGCGTAATCTGACAATGAAATTGTAATAAAACTGAATATTATGTAAAAATATAAAACTCGATACTATAAAATATTTTTCATTCTTCTACTAAAATTAGTTTATCAAAGGTTGAATGTGGAACAACTTAATAGAAAGCTATACCTCCACAGGGCATTTAGATGTGTGCAGAATGAAGGTACAGAATTTCCTTTAAAAGTTACATTTTAATAAAAAAAATAATCAAATAATAATTTTGTTGGGAATGACACTGGGTTCATGTTTACATTTACCAGTCAATAGAGGGGACTATTGCGGGTAGCCAAACAGTCTGCTTGGCACAGGGAGGCTGGCCCTGTGAAAAATGACGGATTCGGGAAGTCAAGGTTCTGAGCCCAGAAGATGTCATAATCTCTGTCAGAAGTGGAGCGATCATAAAGCAATCTAAATCCAATGAGTTTAGGTGAAGGCAATGGACCCAGATAAAAGAATTCCCGTATCGGCAGCAAACCTGGTGTCCCGACGGCTGGAAACCTTGTACTACACTTGCAACTACAACCTCCACACACTAGATGTCGCTTTGGTGTCCAAACTCCTTATAGAACTTTATTTCAGAGGGAATGTTTCCCAATAATGCAAATGATAATAGAGCCCTTTTTATTTAATTATTTCAGATTTTATTACACAACGTCCTTTTAGAAAAGTCTGCTTTAATTTCATAATAGTGATTTTTTTCATGGCTGATTTATTTCATGAGGATACATTTCATCAGAATATTTCAGTCTGCCAGCAAAGACAGTGGGTGTCGGCTGCAAAACCGTTTTAAACTTTAAAAGTGGTTTAGTTTCCCTGGATAGCGACTTGCTAAACGCAAATGAGCTGATTTGTGAACAGGAATATGCATCGCACAGTCCAGGACTACAAATGCGCTTCACGAAAATGGCTTCATCGAACCAGACACGGAGAAAACTGAGGGAAAAGGGCTGTAAGTTCAGCAAACTTCCCACAGGAGGAAAGAATACCATAAATATGGCCATGTGGTAAGTAGCACCTACACTAGGGGAGAGGAGATTATGTGGTGACGTCACATATGCGACTGCCGATTTCTGGTGTGTTGTCATGCTAATTACGAACTTTTATAAGCTGATAAATCTCAAAGTACGTGACTGACGTGGTCGAAACACCCATCATTACTTTTCAATTAAATTGCAGTATAACACATGTGCGATCCAGGGCGTATGCCAAAGCGGGTTAGAAAATAACGTTTTTAGCCCCGTTGACTTGCGTTCATTTTTTTGTTCTTCTGGGGACCCATGAGCCGACCAGAAAGGGAGGAGACTTAAGCTCCCTATGAGCAGCCAATCACAAACAGACTCCGCCCAGTTTGTCTTGATTGACAGACTAAGACATTCTACTGGAAAGTGTCATTATGAAATATATCAGACACCCATGGACATAATTTGGGGCTGCGTTCATTCACTTTTTCCAAAGTCAAGTTTTGACCCCTGCACTTTTTACCATCCAAGAACAATATTACTTTATATTAAATTGACACTAGTTGAGCTCTAGGACCAAGCGGAAAACAACCGTTTGTGTATAAGCCTGTTTCCCATTAGAACATACTGTAAAGATCCCCCCCCCCCCCCCCCCACACACACACACACACTTCTAAAGTGAAAATTACATCCATGCAGACACCGGGGAAACCACTAACAAGACATCAAAGCTGTGGGAAAAAAGGAAGTTATATAAAAAAACTGAACGAATTCAATAAAAACGTACAATTTGCATCATTGGGGAAAACCACCTCTTGAATAAAGCTTTACATTAATAAACACATTTTAAAAGTGAGTGAAAAATGTTTAGAAAAATTCCCTATTTCACAATTGCAATTACACAAATGTCTAGTTTGTTACGTAGAAACCGATTTCAAAATGTGATATTTATTTAATTTTGAACACTTTGGAGTTCCATACAGAAGACATTGGTTTAGCCCCCCCACCCCCAGCCCACCAATGGAGGAGCACCTGCTTTATTAAGTATTAGCTGCTGCTGCTGCAGCACATTTCTCCTGCGCCGGCGGTAGGCGGCACGACGGAGGGAGCCGGTCCGGAAAAATGTGGATAGGATCTGGTCTCCTCCGAGGCTGATGCTGGTGTTGCGGTAGACACCTCTGGTCAGGACGAGGACGTGGTGAGAAGCCCCCCCCCCCAGGAGGAGGAGAAGCCGGATAATAATACCCCCCTGACGGGGGAAACCGCTGACTGACAGAAAGAGAGGGAGAAGGAGCAGCTAAGGAGGTGGAGGAGGAGGAGAGAAGCACGGTGAAGAATAGTACAGTTTGAGCAACGCCGACGGAAACCCCCAGTCTCCGGTCGCTGTTCGGCGGGGAGGACTCGAATAAAGCTTGGTGCTGATGCATTCAGGTAACCTGTCTTTACAATGATTTTCCATGAAAATGGTGCAGGAAAAGGCTTGTTGAAGGTGGAGGGGAGAAGAGAGGTGAAGGACTGAGACGCACTGGCTAATTATTTTAGAAAGAAGGTGTTTTCTTGGCTTGTTCTTCCTTGGTAATAAACATTCGTAGTGTGCTTTTGGACGGAGGAGTTGCAGAATGCTGCTTCTCTGAACGCCAGCTGTCCCGCTGCATGATTTAGTGCCAGTCTGCCTCAGTGTGTAGCGAGGCTCAGAGTTTTCTGAGACTGTTTAGGAGGGAATCGTGCTGATTTTACTCTCATTTGTCCTGGAAAATGTGTGTCTGTTTCAGCAAACACGGTGAGCAAAATCCCAGTCATGGCTCAGCTCATCCTTTCACTTCTGCTCCTGTTCGGGGGCCAAAACAGGTAATGAAGACACGAAAAAACCTGTGCAACACCTGCTCTTCTCTTGCAAATACTACTAAATAAGATTGCTCTCATCTCCACGTTCGGTTCTGCACCGTTCCCTGCACAACTCTTTGAGTTTTTTTGCTTTTTCCTTCCCAATCCTGGTGATCGATCATATACTTGAGCTGCCTTCTGACTGGTCCTCAAAGTAATCCAAAAAGACCTCACCAGATTGGATCAAACTAAATGTTTGAGCTTTACACCGCTGTTTTTGCTCTTCCTCTGTAACCTCCTATAATCAGTTAAAAACAGGTGACTATGCTCAAGCTCCTAGCTGTAAAAACCCTTATTTCCATGGAATATTTGCATGATTCTTGCTGTATTCAAAAACAGAGCTCATTTGTTTGTATCTGGATCACGCCCTCCTAATTATCTCGACTGGTTCATGTAAGCAGCACTTATGTTCAATAATTAATCACAACAAGTCCGTCCTTGATGCGGATAGCTAATTAATCACAATGAACATGTCACGTTTGTTGTCCCGGGTCCGACTAATGGATAGATAATCTCCAATCTCCTGCTGTTTCTACCCTAGTTTTTGCCAGACTTCGTCGGAAGCTCAGAAGGAAACGGGTGCCAACGACAACAGCACGGTCTTCACCAGGATCCTGGACGGGCTCCTGGATGGCTACGACAACCGGCTTCGACCAGGGCTTGGAGGTTTGCTGGGGGGTGGTGGTGGGTGGGTGTTTTTACTTTTGAATGGTCCTGAACTGAAAGGACTGGAGGTTATTTTGTCTTTCGAACATTCTAACTGTTCTATCCAATGCACCAGTTTATAGAACAACGCCAATATTTCCATGATCATGCGTTGTCAGTTGACTTGTGTCCTCCTATAAGTCAAGGGGAGGATCTTTATCGGAGGTCCACTCCTAAATGGATGGACATCGTAGAGCTGTGTAAATCAGTCAATCTGTTCTCACCTCAGAGAGAATGCAGCTCTCGCTCTTTGCAGTGTTTTATTCACGCTCCTCACCCTGGCAACAGGAGGTAACCTTGAGAGCCAACAAGCTGCCATTCAAAATATGGAAAGGAAAGCTTTTTATTCTCTTCTCCAAAAGTGTGGTCCTTTCTTACACGCCCACCCCCTTAAATTTTCTTCGAGCTTTTCAATTTGCTTTCAAGATGCTGGTTCACCTCGTTGCCACGTGTGCTCAGGACTTGTCCAATAACAGGGAGGAACAAGTGCTTTTTCATATCTGCGTGTCATGGCGAACGCCAGCTCTCACAGCCTGGTAACGGTTGCTACCCTTGACAAGAGGGCCTATAAATACATACCAGAAAAACACCGAGGCTTTCATTCAGCACTGAAAGAGCCGCTCAACCAATCGCAGCTTTCCAGGACCGAATTTATATTCATGAAAGTTTTTTTCTGCCTTTATTCCTGGTACAAATGACAGAAAAATGGTTCTCATCTCTTTCACATTATAGGGAAATTGTGGATCTGAATGACTTCATACTCCTAATGCGCCAATCTGCTTTACATCACGGAAGGGTTTCGAATTGATCCATTACGCTCGTTTTTATGGCGCCAAGAGCGAAAGGGGGGGTTTACTGGAATTCTTAACTCAAGACACAAAGTAATTCAATATTTCATAGATTAGAACAACAATCTTTGTAACATGGTAAAAATGCTTTAAACTATTCGCTTTTTATTATTCTGAAGCCCTAACCCTACCAATAAGAGTTTTAGGGAATATTTTCAGACGTCAGCCTAAAGGTTTCTTCTATGGCAGGTGCAAATCTTTATTAATCAGGGCTTTAGATGACCAGGATATCTTTCCAATTTCTTTTCCCAATCAAACGAATCAACTGATCAAATCATCAAATGATATGTCAGACAGACTGGGAGGAGAGTTTAAGTATCTTGGGGTCTTGTTCACAAGTGAGGGAAAGATGGAGCATGAGATCGATAGGTGGATCGGTGATGCGGGCGTCGTACCGGTCTGTCCTGGTGAAGACAGAGCTGAAACGGAAGGCAAAGCTCTCGATTTACTAAATCAATCAATGTTCTAACATTCACATGGTCACGAGCTTTGGGTAATGACTAAAAAGAATGAGATTGAGGATACAAGCGGCTCAAGTGATGGGGTGAAAAGTTCGGTCATCCGGGAGGGGCTCAGAGTCAACCTGCCTCTTCACATCGAGAGGAGCCAGTTGGGGTGGCTCGGGCATCTGGTCAGGATGCCTCCCGGATGCCTCCCTGGTGAGGTTTTCTGGGCACGTCCAACCCGAGAGGAGACCCAAGGGAAGACCCGGGACACGTTGGAGGGACTATGTTTCTCAGCTGGTCAGGGAACATCTTGGGATTTTCTTGGAGGAGCTGGCCCAAGTGGCTGGGGAGAGGGAAGTCTGGGCCTCTCTGCTTAGGCTGCTGCCCCCAATCAATCAATCAATCAATCAATCAATCAATCAATCAATCAATCAATCAATCAATCAATCAAAGCTTTATTTATAAAGCGCCTTCCGCAACCCTGTCAGGAAGCCCAAGGCGCTGACCCCATGACCTTACGCCCATGACCTTCTGCCTTACGCCCTGGATCACACATATGTAGTACTTCAATTTAAATGAAAAGTAGTGATGTGTGATTTGACCATGCCAGTCCCCCATGACACCCCCCCCCCCCCATGACCCGACTCCGGATAAGCGGCTGAAAATGGATGGATGGATATTTCAGACAATGTATTTGAATGTTTGACAACTAATTTGTTATGACTGTTTGATCAACTGCCCCCCCCCCCCCAAAAAAAATTGGCCAAATCAGCTGTGTAATCAACTATAGGACCTAAGTCTCCTCCCTTTACGGTCGGCTCACGGGTCCCTGGTAGAACAAAAAAATGAATGCAAGTCAACGGGGATAAAAGCGATTTTCTAACCCGCTCTGCCTTACGCCCTGGATCACACATATGTAGTACTTCAATTTAAATGAAAAGTAGTGATGTGTGATTTGACCATACCCGTCACGTTCTTTGAGAGCTTGTGAAAGTTCGTAATTAGCATGACTACAAATCAGACATCGGCACGTTGCATATATGATGTCACCACATAATCTCCTCTCCCCTAGCGTAGCTGTTCCTTATCAAATGGCCGGATTTATGGTGGTTCTTTCCTCCTGAAAGAAGGATTTGAAGTTCGTCGAATTTACAGCCATTTTCCCTCAGGTTTTTACCATGTCTGGTTCGATGATGTCACTTTGATGATGCGCATTTGTAGTCCTGGACGTATTTTCACACAACACCTAAAATAGCGTTTCCCCCGTTCGAAAATAAGCGCGTTCTTGCCATCAAAATGCCTCCTTAAAATTCACGGACATCATATGTAAAATCCATGGCATATGACAAGCAGAATTAGAAAATAGCGTTGAGCTCTATTGACTTGCATTCATTTTTCATTCTTCCGTGAGGCGAGTGGTCCGGATGTGAGCATGACTTAGGCTCCCTATAGAATGAACTATTCAGACTGATCAAATTATCGATCAAACAAATATATGATTAACTCCCTGACTGATTAATAAAGCAACCACAAAAAGCTTAATTGAATAATTGACCGATTAATGAACTGTTCCATTTCAAAATGAACCAGTCCAACTAAACTGGTCAGATCATTTATATGACGGACGCCACAGTGGACAAATCAAATAATGGAGGGTCAGATTCAAAGATGGCGCCAGGAGAGAGCAAAAGCACGCCTCGACTAGTAGAAGCTAGCTGTTAGCATTAGGCTCCAGGCTTGTGTTATTCATGGAGATAAAACATTAAAGATGCAAAGCAAATAGAAGCAGTGGAAGAGTCTTGTTGCTGTTGACCAGTCAGATGAGACATTCGAATATCATGAATATTAATCAATACAACGCTAAATCCTAACTAACTTATAATTCAGGAACCTGAAGCACCAGAGTTGTTTTTTCCACAGAAAACGACTCACGAGGCATTCATTTATACCAAAGACCTACAAATGTATTGAAAAGTGAATGAATGAGAGCTTTAAATGTACCTTGCATCAATCAAATGAATCTAATATCAACTAGAAGTCAGGATACGTGATTACAGTTTTCTGTTTTAGTCAAAATTGTTTGATGTGTTTAATTTAGAACTTCAGAAAATGCTCAATGACACCCAAAGTTACCCTTTCTAGTACAGTCTTAGGATATGCTTTTAGTTACTTCTCCATTTCTGTGAGTGAAATTGAAATGAAATAGTTTGTTCCATTATTGTTCTGCTATCTAATGTAAACCTCCCTCTCTCAACAGAGAACGTCACAGAGATCAAGACGAACATTTTTGTCACCAGCTTTGGTCCTGTGTCCGACACAGAGATGGTGAGTTCCCGTTAAGCTAGCTAAACCAAAACACAGCACCAGAGCTCATCAGGAATACTGCTGCTGTATGTTTTAGCGCACAGTTATTATCTGGGATTGGTACCATTACTCCTGATTAGAGGCCGACAGATATGTTTTTTTAAGGCAGATGCCGATACCAATTTTTAAAGAATTTTGTTGCCAATGGCCGATATTTAAAGACGATTATTAAGGCCGATAGATGTCTTAATATTTTTCAGTCTGGTAGTGGCGGCAGTTGGCCACACAGGTGCCTGTTTTTGTAATTAATTTTTTTTATCGGTGTTTACAGATAATTTTGTCCGATGGTCGATATAGAAAAAATTTAATGTATCGAATATATCACTGATTTAAACAGTGCAATGACTAATCACGATACTTCCAGATACTTTGTAGAAGCATTAGATGTATCATAATATTTTACTTAACGATTGCATCACTTGACTTATGACACTTTGACTGTGGTTGAGCTTTAGAAACCAGAGCATTTCATGGCTGATGGACAATTCAACATTTCTTTAGTTTAGCTAATTCAGCCTCATTAACTAATTAAGTAAGTAAATAATAGAGAAACGGATTAATCATCGGACCAGTTTAGATTAGTCAGTGGTTCGACCTGTTCATCGAATGGCATCGAAATGCTGACGCTACTAATTTTTGGTCAAATCAATCCATTTACGGACTAATTAGCAGATCAAATGATTAATCAACAGACAACTTAATTAGCCAGATTAGTCAGTTGAATACTAATTGAGAGATAGACCATTTAATCATCAGAACAGCAAATGGGTCAGAATTATTAGTCACCTGATCAACGATCAGGTCAGATTATTGGCACATTTTGCTGACTTGGAAACCAAGTCTCTCCTGCTGCTGTCCCCGATCCCAGGAGTACACCATAGACGTGTTTTTCCGCCAGAGCTGGAAGGACGAGCGGCTGTGCTTCAAAGGACCCATGGAGATGCTGCCATTAAACAACCTGCTGGCCAGCAACATCTGGACCCCCGATACCTTCTTCCTCAATGGCAAAAAGTCTATAGCGCATAATATGACCACGCCCAACAAGCTGCTGAGGCTACAGGACGACGGCACGTTGCTTTACACCATGAGGTAGACCACCACCTGAATTCTGATTTTGGTTTTAGTCCGTGAAATTGTTCCGCAGTGGCCTGGTAAACATGGAAGACAGGCAACTGAGAATGCACAACAAACTTAACAGAAAGCCTCTGTCGTTTGCTCAGACTGTGAGGAAATACCACCACCAAGTGGCCAAGCAGGTGTACTGCAGTCCTATAAGAAGAATCTATGTAAAAGAATTTTTGTCAAATTCTTTCTCTTCAGTCGTGCATTTAAATGTTCAATAAGCCAGAGAAAAGGTGGACGTTAAGCAACAGGACTAATGACAATATATGTAGATGGGTGTGGGTGTCCCAAGAGGATTAGTTCAGGGAGAGATTATCCACATCCAGCCACCCTGACTCGTCCACAAAACCAATGAGATGCATACACAAACACGTTTCCTGCTTAAATAACACTAACCTTTGACCTCTAGGCTAAACCAATTAAGACCAAGCAAGAAATCTAAGGATGTACGAAGATAAAACTGGATATCAGAGGCCTTTATAAACAGCACCAGATCCTTGCGCCACAGCAGCTGGCTGCTTTTCATCATCTGATTGTCACACTGCTGAGCTTGTCGTTACCAGTGGAGCTTAACCACGGGCGACGTTGATGTGTGCTTGCTGCCTAAACACACACAGACACACACGCACTCCGGCCACGGGCTACAGCAAAGGTCCGCCCTCTCTGTTTTTCACTTTGCTTTTCTCTGAGATAGAAAATACAGATGCTGTTGATATTTTAACTCCAGCAAATCGAAATATTTCATCAACCCGACATCTCGATTACAAGAAATCCTTCAAACAGCGCTGGCCTGAGCGCTCTGCAGTTTTGAATGTTGCTATGGCAACTTAGGCCCAATCCAGTTTTTACATGTATTAAAGATTATTATTTTTATATCGTCCTAACAGTGACGACACAAAATACATACGAGAGAAGAAACCAGCTTTAGAATCCATTGAGGATCGTCTCGTCTTCTTCCGCCAATCCGGGTCCGGGTCGCGGGGGCAGCATCCCAACTAGGGAGTTCCAGACCGTCCTCTCCCCGGCCACCTCCACCAGCTCCTCCGGCAGGACCCCAAGGCGTTCCCGGACCAGATTGGAGATGTAACCTCTCCAACGTGTCCTGGGTCGACCCGGGGGCCTCCTGCCAGCAGGACATGCCTGAAACACCTCCCCAGGGAGGCGTCCAGGAGGCATCCTGACCAGATGCCCAAACCACCTCAACTGACTCCTTTCGATATGGAGGAGCAGCGGATCTACTCTGAGTCTTTCCGGAATGTCCGAGCTCCTCACCCTATCTCTAAGCCTGAGCCCAACTCATTTCGGCCACTTGTATGTTCTTTCGGTCATTACCCAAAGCTCATGCCTACAGGTGAGGACTGGGCGGTAGATCGACTAGTTAATCGAGAGCTTTGCTTTCCGGCTCAGCTCCATCACAACGAACCGGTTCAGCATCTTCATCACTGCAGAGACGCTGCCCCAATCCTCCTGTCGATCTCCCAATCCCTCCTACCCTCACTCGTGAACAAGACCACGAGATACTTAAAGTCCTCCACTTAAGGCAGGACCTCTCTCCCGACCCGGAGTTGGCAAGCCGCCGGTCGAGAACCATGGTCTCAGACTTGGAGGTGCTGATCCTCATGCCAGGCGCTTCACACTCTGCTGCAACCCTCCCTCCAGAGCCTGATGAATCTAGGAGGACCACATCATCTGCATAAAGCAGAGATGAGACTCTCCTGCCACTTACTGAGGATGTCCGATATTATCGGTCTACCATTAACTCATTCACTGCCAGCGTTTTTCAGTGTTTTTACAGTTTTTTTAACGCTTCCCACTATCCTGTCATGTGACCCCTTCAGGAAAGGTGACAGATGAGCAGGGTTGATGGTTTATCCCTTGAGGTCCACGTGGCATCCTTTCCTGGAGGGGCCACCTGATAAGACAGTGGGAAGGTTTAGAGTCACAGAACGTTGTGCGCTAGGATGATGTCGACGCCAAAACTAAGAAAACAAAGAGGAGACTCACCTCTTACATCAGGAAGAATCCTCATGTTTCGAGCTTTATCCGTGATTTCATAATCCGTTGTCGAATTGTGATCGGCAGAAGCTTTTCCGGTTCGCGCTTCACTTTTTTTTACAGCAGCGGTCCAAAACGATCTCCTGACACATGGATTTTCTGCTTCCTGATTACGTGACGTGTGACGTATGCGGATGAAGATCGGCTTTAGAGCTGAGATGGTTGTTCTCACGGTGCGGGGGCTCATTCCGACGCCCACTCAGTAAAAAGCAGTGAATGAGTAATATTGGCCGATATCGATATTGAAATGTAAAATATCGCTATCGGTTTTCAGTCTTTTAATGACAAGAGATAAAGCCTTTACACACAGTAAAACATCTTTGGTTAAATTTGCACTGATTCAGGTTTGGCGACGGTGGCACAGGAGTTAAGTGCTGGCCCCGTAATCGGAAGGTTGCAGGCTCGAGCCCCACTCAGACTGTCGCTGTCGTTGTGTCCTTGGGCAAGACACTTAACCCTTATCGCCTGCTGGTGGTGGTCGGAGGGACCGCTGGCGCCAGTGCTCGGCAGCCTCGCCTCCGTCAGCGCGCCCCGGGGCAGCCGTGGCTACATCGTAGCTCATCCCCACTAGTGTGTGAATGACTGGTTGTGTTGTAAAGCGCCTTGGGCGGTTCCAGGACTCTAGAAGGCGCAATATCAAATACAGGCCATTTACCATTTTGATACCGATGCCTGATTTTTGCACAGCTCTGACCTGCTGATAACGACTTTGGCCAATTCCAATTGATCTAAAAAAAAAAAGTATTGATTCTGATTTGGGGGTGAAAATGTCCTCATGAAGCAACGTTTTTAGCAATGATCACATCTGCCAACTTTTGTCTTACATCTCTAGTTAACTGCCATTCTAATAGACCGATTCATAAAATGACACTTTATTGTATATTGACCTTTATAGGCTGAAGCTCATGCAACAGTGAGCAGCAGCATCATTAACCCTCTGGAGGCAGGCGTTGCAGATGTGCAACGTTAAAACCTACCTACCTGGTTACTCCACACACGTTTTTCATGAGCATTTTTTAACTCAGAAGTTCCCCTGAAGGACTTAGTTGTTCGTCCTTTTATCAAAACTTATTTTGAGCCTGAGAGAGTTAAGCTGATCCAAGTCACCGTTCTCTTCCAGACATGACGCTATTGTGTCATTTAACACGTTTTCACACTCGCTGCATTATAAGCAGGAATGTATTACTTATCGTGTGAAAACAGTTCATCTGCTAATCTAAAAATGGGCTTGTTAGTGTGAAAAGACAGATGGTGTTTCTGAGGTAAAAATGGCACAAAACTCCTGGATCGCAGGCTCCGGCCTTTTCGGTTCCTTCGTGTTCATGTCCAAGTTCTCAGCTTTGTAGTTTGAACTTTTGATCCCCACAGAGTCCATCTGTTCATGGGGTTTGTGCTACTGCCAGAATTAGAGGTGAAATTACATTATTATGTAATAACTGATTTATTATTGATCAAATCACAACACACCTTATTGAAACCTCATTATTATAGAAATGTTTGCTATATCTTAGGGGTGGGCAATATAAACGATATAAGGTAGAAACTATATAAAATTGGGTAATGATAGAGTTTTTGGCTATATCGCAATACCGCGATGTCGCGATAACACATGACGTCACTAAGATGTGCACCCTGTTGACATTGGGGCAACAGAAGTGACCGCAAGAATGGAGTGGGCGGAGGAGGAGGCCTATATGCCTCAAGTGGTATAAATTTGCCACATGATGATATTTAAAAGCATGCCATTTTGACATATATAAACAGAGGAAAAAATATATCGCAGTATATATTAGAGGTGGGAAAAATGATCGATTCTAAGATGCATCGCGATTCAGCCGTGCATGATTCCGCATCGATGCAGCAACGTGACCTAATGAGATTCTCTCCCTATGTCTATGTCGGGGGTCGGCAACCGCGGCTCTGGAGCCGCATGCGGCTCTTCCATCCATCTGATGCGGCTCTCTGTGCTTGTAAAATAATGAATGGATATTTAAATAAAATGCTTTATATTTTACTGCATTAATTTTACATCTGTAAGCCAATTCTAAATGTAAAGATTGTCTGCGTAAACCTGAACAGTTCCAACCCGGTCTTACTGTGAGACCGGGTAGACGCGTCACGCTTGTGCGTAATCATATGCGTGTTCTGAGCTGACGAGGATGTGAGATTCTGGGCTTCTCCTCAGATCATGGATGTGTCGCCACATTGGAGACAGGAACAAGCGCTATTCAGCCAAAGTTTCATAATCAGGGAGCATTTTCTAAGCGACAAGTCTCGCTTCAGTCGGAGGAATCTTCCTGCATGCGCCCTGGTTCTGCGACATGCTCCAAGCCCCTCTCCACATCTTCAGCTCGCTGTCAGCGCTGTACGTACGCGCTGACAGCGAGCTGCGCTGAGCTCCGTGTCCAGCTCAGATGTTCAGATGGGAATCTTTTCTTGAGTGATTTAGCTACATCTGCGATGTGCGAAATGAATAAAGTGTCAGTTCGTCTGCATGCGTCGGGGTCTT